>NC_065511.1:31429124-31540455 GCF_006386435.1 Epinephelus moara | reverse complement strand
TTTTTTTTTTTTTTTTTTTTTTTAAAGCTATGTCCACATGTATTCATATATTTTTGAAAACAGATATTTTTATCCTCCATTTTAAAGAATAATTTTGTCCATGTGACGTGTGTTTTACTAAATATCTCCGTCCACATTAGAATGCTAAAATGACGCAGTTGTCAGCTGTCAGCCGTCTCCTATGTTAATTTATTTTTATTTTATTATTTTTATTTTGTTTTATTTTATTATTTTTACTTTATTTTATTTTTATTTCATTTTATTTTATTTTATTATTTTTAAGATATTATTGGGGGGGCTTTTTTGCCTTTATTTGATAGGACAGATATAGCGTAAAGGAGGGGAGAAGGTGGGGATGACATGAAGCAAAAGGCCATGAGTTTGAATCGGACCCGCGGCCGCTGCGGCAAGGACACAGCCTTTGTACTTGGGGCGCCTGCTCTACCAGGTTAGTCAAGGGGGCGCCCCACCTTTGAAGGCATTTTTAAAAATTCTCAGTTTTAGTGACTTGTGTGTGGACGAGGCCAAACATGGACAAAAACATCTGTATGTGTAGACAGGGCCTTAGAGATGCTGACAGGTGTGGGTTTTTTTGCCTTCGTGCAGAACCGGGCGAGCTTCTGTCTCCAATTCCTGTGCTAAGCTAAGCTAAATGTGTTTTGGCTGTAGCTTCATATTCATCTACAGACATGACAATGATTCTGATTTTCTGTTTTAACTCTCGACAAAAGAATTAAACAAGCCTATTTCTATTAATGGTAAACTGTTCCTTTAAATTACAAAGAATGTCACTGGCGCTTTAACTTTAAATTGGAACTCAAGAAAGATAAAGATAAATCACAAATGTTGCTCTGAATGTTTTCTTTATATTCTGGTTGTGTTATATTAGGATTGATGATCCTCTTGGTGTTTACCGTTTGATTACGCGCAGGGCCGGTACAGTTTTCAGTAATCAGGGCTGTCATCATTGCTCATTCTTCTTCCGTCCGTTTTAGATTAACGGAATTATATTTTAATGAAGCAGCAATGCAAAGATAACGTGCGAAACAAGAACAATGAGCATGTACAGTGCTAACGTCTCGCATCCATCAGACATGTTCAGCTTTTTATTTTGCCAGGTTCACCATGGTTCACAGTCAGTGACCGGTGAAGAAAGAGTTTGACTACTGACGACATATATTTAACGCCCTATCAAAGGGTTTTATTTTTTATTTTCTGTATGTACAATTCTTTTATTTTAGCAATTTAAGTTTGAAGCTGTGTTTTTTTTTTTTTTTAAGATATTGTGTAAACGCTGCACTTTACACATGACATGACCAGTGGAGATGAACGCAGCCGGACATTGTCAGCACGTCACGTCTGCTTTGTCAGGTTGTATTTGATCTCAAAGAGGCCGACATTAAGCATCAAGCCAAATGAGCTGACGTCACGAGCTGTCACTCTGAACTGTTCACTTCAATGTCGTGATCTTAGAATGTCGTATCAACGTCTAAACGTGGCGGCTTCGTTTGCGCCCTGATAGACCAAAATCTGAAGACACGTGGATTGAGCTGCTGGAGCGAGAACGGTTCTGTTCGCCTGTAGCAAAGACACGAGGCCGGTGCTTCTCTAAGGTGTTATTTTTCTCTCTGTGTTTCTTTATGGCTACTGTGGAACTTGAAACATTTTGGAAGAAATGTGTTTTATTGTTTTAGCCTTTTTTTGTTAATGATGCTGTAATTATAAAACATCTGACTGGGGTTAACTTTAATATATGTCGTTGGTTTTGATCTTTGTGTTTCTGTGTGTTTCTTTGGCCACATTTACAAGTACTTAAATATAAAGTGGAGGTATTTTGCTCAAGTATTTCCATTTTATGCCACTTAATAATTCTACTTCACAACATGTCAGAGGAAAACATTGTACTTTTGTTAATGTAAAAACTATTATGGGTTTATAAAATGCCAATTTAAGTTTATTAAACTACAAACCAGTATGAAAAGCAGTTTAAATTAGTTTGACCAGCTTCAATTGTTGATGAATCAGTAATAATAATATCTTAATATACTGCATTATATACTGAAATAGCGCAACACTCCATTTTAATCTGGATTATAATTTATTTTCCTTGATACTTGTATGTACTTATATGACATCTTCAATGACGGACTTTTACTAATTCTACTGATTTAACTGAGTATTTTATGATGCAGTATTGCTACTTATACTAAAGGGAGGGCTCTTGATATTTTCTCCATCACTTAAACACACACACAAACACTAGAAAGCAGGAGTTATTAGCATTTTAACAGCATTTATTGTTTATATATTGGCATTATGAATATTTGTTACCACTTTAAACATTAATATTACATTAGGCAGTAATACCAAAGTAATCAATACACAGACTGAGAAACAAAAAGCTCATGTAACAGTAAAAAGCTTAAACACATGTACATATAAATGGTTTGGTGCATAATGGGACAAATGAAGTTTAGCTTGAGGATGTATTGTATATGATTATGTATATTATTTACTGACAGTCAAATGTGTTTAAAATGAAAAGAAGATTATTTAAATTTGTGGTTCAATCACAAGCCAAGTAATTTTTCGGGCCTCTTTGCAGCAAGGTGTCACAAAAATAATGAAACACAACAAAACAATTGAAAATATTAAACAAGCTGCTGCTACAGACACTTTACAGAATACAGCGGTCCTTAAAGATGAAACTAAGAAGTAGGTATCTGAATTGAAACGCGTGACTGTCATTTTACTGACAATCAAGTTGCCTCAAAATTGAGATGTCGTTCATGTTTTTAGTGTAATTATATATGCATAACATCCCCTGTGTACCTCCTTTGTTATGTCTTTTGAATCTGAAAGCTAACAGTTTATAGGCCCCTAATGAAAAGGAAACATTTGGGTGTAAAGTGAAACAGAAAAAAAAACAAGTCTCTTAAATGAAGTTTTTTTCCAGTTTTTTATCTGGGAGGTCGTTTTGTTTGTTTTGCAGAGAGAAGTTACAGCTGTCATCATGTTCTTTGTTTCTTCCAGTTTACTTTAAGGTAAAGAAAAATCACAGTTGCTTTTATATTATTTTATATTTTCCAAATTTCACAGTATTACACATCACACATTTTTTTTTACTTTTTAAAATTTTCTTTAACAGTAGACAAACAAGACACTAACATGACATCACTCAAATAAACTTTAAATAAGTTAATTTACAACAAGGACAATAAGTGTAACATCCATAGCAGAAAGTACAAAGCTTAAAAAATTTAATCAATAGGTGAATATGTATTTTTTTTAAAAAATTAAATGTTACATTTCCTCCATGTATATAGCAGCCATTCATCAGTCAAACATCTCTTTCCTCAGTGTCTTATAATGCTATTTCCCATGAAATGTTCCTTAATACAATAAATATCCTCCATTTTACCTGTAAGAATATATGTGATATGTTTTCCAAAACATCCAAATTGTCATAACCTGATATAACATCCTGTAAAGTTTTTCTGAGCTCAGATTGTTGAAACAACAGATTTTTTAAATGCATTCAAATTAAAGAATAAAACGCAAACAACACCTCCAGAAAAAATTTGCTGTTGAGAAAAAAATTCTCAACATGGTACAGTTTTCCACATATGTAACAAACCTCCATAAAAAGCATGTTCCCTAGCACTCCATTGACTTCCTGTCCTTTAAGATATCAGTGAACAGCCAGTCGCCCTCCTGCGGCGGTGTCGGGATGGGGCGATGCTCAGGATTACAGAGTGGGACAGAGAAAGATTGAGCGACACCCTCGAATGGTGTAAAGTTTTGGATATTTTCAGGATGAACCAGCAGACAGGGACTCTCCTCCTGAGGATGTTGGTACATGTGCAGCTCTGAGGCGTTGTAGTCGTAGCTGATGGATGTCTGGAACTGGTTCTGGATGATGTCCGTCTCTTGGGTTGGCTTAAAACTGTTAAACTGTGTGTCTTCATTTTGTCTTGGCGCCTGCGAGCTCCTCTGATTACTCTGGAGCTGGTTTATGGTCGATCCCTGATCTCCATGACAGCTGTATTCATATCTGTACTCACCTGTCTCACAGCGTGGATCCTCCACCTCAGATCTGTGGCTGAAACTATGCGACTGATCCACAAATCCAACATCATCAGCACAGAATTCCCACCCGGCGTCACCTTGGCATGCAATGATACTTTCAATATAAGCGTCTACGTCCACACAGCCTCCAAACTCCTTACTACCAAAAAGATCCATAATATCTGTCCACTGACTCTCTGAAATGTCAGCAATGCTCTTCTGCGTGCAGGTCGAGACGCCTGTGAACATCTGGATCGAGAGGTCGCACAAGTCGAGAGACAACGGAGAGAGCTCTGGAGAGAAGGACGGAGAGACGTCCACGGTTTGGTCGAACTGGATGAAATCCTGCTGAGTTGTTTGACAGTCTTGTGCGAGGTTGTTGGCCGACTTCAGCTGACCTTCATCATAACACTCAGTATAAAAGAGCTCCGCCTCAGGGTGATAGTCGAAGGCTTTCGGGGAGCTCGTAGGTGTGACCTTAACCAGTTTGTGGTGTCTTGTCTGTGTCTCTTTTTTCTGTCTCTCTTTATTCCGGTTGTTTTTTCTCGTGGTGCAGGTGGAGGGCTGTGATTTGGGGTGTCGTTTCCAAGGATGTCCCCATTCCTGCTGCTTCTTTTCACTGATGTCAGCTTCATGTGAGCCAACAGAGACGTCACTCCTACACTTAGAGATGCCATCTGCATCAGTGTGAGCGTTGCATTTATTTGAGTCTTGGGAGGGTCGACCTGACTGCTCAAGTGTCTCTGGCTTCTGTGATGGCGGCGACTTTGAGTTGTTTCCCGCCTCTCTTAAATACAGAGCATTTGCCAGCTGGTGGTTTCCTGCTTCGATGTCTGCAAACTTTCTGTTGAGAGAAACAAGCGAGACGAAAGATGACACATTGAACAACAGTAGTTTTCATGTAACCTCAAAGGAACAGGTCGACGCTTTGGGATAAACGATTATAAGCTTTCTTGCAGAGAGTAACCGCTCATTTCTCCTTTTGCATATTGAAATAAAGAGGTTCATTTCATACGTTGTATTCGTCACTGCCCTCATACTCCCATGTGTCCTTTATGTTGGCATAGATACATCCAATAGATGGCATGAGAGGGCAGAGTCAAAATTGTGGATGATGTCATAACAATGTACCTGTTAACGGAGGTAGCGTTGTAGATGGTGGTGGTCTGTGAGGCCATTAAATAAAACCTGACCCGTGGACAGAGAATTCTGTTCACTGTCTCCAATTCATTTCAGTCTGCCATTTTTAAAATGTCTTTCTTGTCATGTCTAATTTGGTGGTACTGCACCCTTTTGTCTGTATCAATAAGCCTTCAGAAAACGTGCACAAATACGGACAAAATAAATCCAGAGTACGGACAGAAGGCTCCGTCTGTGCGAGAAATGTAACTACTGTTGAGCGTAAATGAGCCATTAGATGAAAAGACATACGCCACTGTCATGTCTGTACAGTATGTTGAAATGAAGCTAAGTCAGTTAGCTTAGCTTAGCACAAAGACTGTAAATGGGGACATGGCTAGCCAAGCTCTGTCCAGTGGTTACAGGGATGTTGGACTATCTCTTAGCAGGGTGTAGTGACACTCTGGGTTGTCCGTTAGCAGCATGGTGGTTTTGTCAGTGTTTATGCTAAGCTAACAGGCTGCTAGCTGTATCCTCGTATTCACTGTACAGTTAAGAAAGTGGCAGAGACATTCTCCCCTAACTCTTGGCAAAAACAATTTCCCAAAATGTCAGACTTTGACTTTAAAATGAAGCAACGTGTGTAAGCCTTCGTGAAAATTGCTGAGATCAAAATGACCCTTCTTTTTCTGATTTTTTATTCGGAAGTGTTTTAAGAGGCCTGAAGAGGTGAAATGTATGGTGGCTAAGAACAGCCGTGCTTGCAGGTATTTTTTAATGCCATTATCTTGAGGTAACGAAGTAATTAACTTGTGTCTTGAGATGATGGCATTAAAAAAAATGATTGCCAGCATGGCCGTTACGACAGAGCTTATTTTCTTGTGATCACTGGTTTATTTCTTAATTCTCCAGAAGAGATAATGAGATAATTCATCACAAGAAAATGATTTGTTTTCTTGAGATCAAAGGATAATTACGGAGGACTTTGAAACGAGTGTCTGGTTCATTTAATCACTTGATTTCAGCCTTCAGGATCGCTGTCATGACTGTCGATACAGATATATCTCTAACAGAAAGTACCAATGTAAATTCTGCCCGTGTTAGTCCTTGGTTAATGTACAATCTGACGCACTGATCAGTAATGAGTACTACTTTAATCTGACATTTTCATCTTAAATCAGTTGATACAGTTGTCAGAAGGCCATCTATGCATGCTGCATCCTGATAAGTAGGCTAGCCTAATAAGTGGAAACAACCTGTTTGTGATAAGAGGATGATCATCTCATTATCTGCAGATAACAAAGTTTGTTTTCTCAAGATAACAAAATAATTAACTTGTGAACTTGAGATAACGGCATTAGAAAATAATAAGTGCAAGCACAGCCTTTGTTGGTTTCCATACACTGTGTCCAGTGTCACAGAAAACATTGAGAAAGACCTGTAAAAATAAACATACTGCTGTGGGACAGATTTTATCTGTGAAGTATCAGTTAGTGTTTTTCTGATGCTGCCACACACCTCTGGATCATGTTGTGCAGGAAGCGGCGGTGGTTGACCTGCCGTTTGGACGGCCGGTTCTTCCTGGGTTTCTGCAGAGTCCTCATCATGTGACCCGCTGCTGAGGTTACAAAGGTGTGGAGGTCACGACCCCACGGGACCCCTCGCTCCAACCCGGGCTCAAGAGTCACAGAGATGGACGGTCGCATGTCTGGAAGAGAGAGAGATGAAGAGTGGGAGTCAAGAGATGTGTTCAAAGAGCGTGAGACAAGTGAAGACATGAAGGTGAGGAAAGACAAATACTGTGATGGAATCAGATCAAGTGACGTGAAAATCATCTCTTTCAAAGCCATTGACCTTGACAACATGCATTTAAACGTTAATATTTATTTATTTATTTATTTATTCATATTATGAGTAAAAACAATGTTAATGATCTGAGGAGAAAGCACAGGACGGCTCTGTTTGGAAAAACAAAACAGTTTAAAAATGTTGTGAGTTTCAAATGAGACTCATCTTAACTACAATTTTTAGGTACTTGGACTTGATTATTTCAGTTTTTGCCACTTTATATTTGAAAGTGCCACATGATAGAGTCAAATGTTCTACTTTGTACACTATTACATTTATTTCACAGCTGTAGTTACCAGTTCAGAATCACAGTAAGGTTTATGACCAAGTTATTTTTCACTTAGAAGGAATTTGTCTTGGTGTTTGGTGCTGGAAAAAAACATATTAAGATTAAATAAAAATAAAGGCAAAGTACTGCAACAGCCAAGGACATGAATAGAAAATACAAAAAATACAGTAAAAATATGAAAAATATTATAACAAGACAAATATGTATAATATACTGTAGATGTTTTAGAATGAAAAAGCTGTTTGGTTTTGTGCACAGTGAGGATGAACATGGGTATATATAATAAATAAATAAATATAATGAAATATATAATGCGCGCGCGTGTATATGTGTTATGCTCAATATTGCGATTTATTACCTTTTTTTTAACTGAAATGTCCCCAAAGGAAAACTTTGTCAACATCTGTTTTACCTAATAAGATAACGTTTTCAGTCCGTTCGTCTCACTTAGCGTAAAACTTCAATTAAAAGCCTAGTCCCTTTTACTGGTCCGGTGTGGCATCACATTTTGGCAAATAAACACCTGTCTCAATTAGACATCTGGTCTGGTTGCCAAGCAGTTCATTGTTTTATATAGAAGTTATTCAGATGTATAAAACCAGGTTGTTGGCTACTTCAAATTGTGCGTCCATTCCTGGATTACCCTGTAAGTTTTTCATATTCCTTTAGTCCATCAGGGTCCTCAGATCAAAAGAACCAAAAGGGTTTTTCATAAAAATTCATCCAAGTTGTGTTTAACAGGATAAAGCCGTGTTGTGTTAGTATGCTGGGTGCTGTAACTCTCTCTCTGATGTGCTGTCTGTCAAAGCTAGATCAAATGAATGATTCATAATTGATATATTATCTGAAGCCTTATTTTTACACAGGTAATATTTATACTGGTTTAAATAAACAATTTGATTGTATTTCCTGATCTTTGCTGAGCAACAGTTTTGTGTGAAAGGAATTAAAGGCCTGTCCCAAATATAGGACTGTTGATTTCAGTGATTTAAGAAAATAATATCCCGGCTACTAATTAAGGTTTTATGTAAACCGTTTGTATTGCAGCAAAATGTATCTAGAGGAATGAAAAAAGCAATGGATTTTATTAATTAATCAAGTAGGCTAACAAAAGTTTAATTTGTATTTCCGTTGCATTAATACAAAAATTACTCTGCTGTATTGATTTATATACAAAACCCATGTTGATCTTACCAAATACAATGCACTGCTATGGCTCAGTCTACCCAACATTACAGTATACATGGTAATACAGAACGCTGCTTACACATTATTGACATACCAATCTAATAACACACACATAGATGATAATATAACACCAACAGGAGACATTTTTCTGGTAATACAAATGTACTTTTACATAACATTTTGAAAGGAGTGTTTTTACATTGTGGTGCTGTTGCTACTTACTACAACTGTTACTTTTGCTCAGATAAAAGATCTGAATACTTCTCAGCCCACTGCCTGTCGTAAGTGTTACAGTAGAGGGTTGATGCATTAGAAACAAACAAACAATAACAGCTGTTAGTTTCGCTCCATTCAGTTCAGCTCAATAGAAAAATAAAGAATAAATAAAGTCATGTTTACCTTGTTCCTCGTAGGGCTGCAGTGTGTCTTCGACTCTTCCTACCAAGGAGCACTGAGGACTTGACGGAGGCGGGCTGCCTCAGAGAGAGGTGCAGTAATTTAATTGCTGATGTATGTCTCTGCGTGTATTGTGTGTCTGTGTGTGTGTGCAAATTAAGTCAAGTGACACAAGCGCTCAATGCAAATGCACAAATTCCCCGTTTTTCTCCTCCAGCAGCTTGAATAGAAAACAACTTGACAAACTGATAGTGGGAGAGGAAGTGAGACACGATGAGAGGCTCTGAAAAGAAAGAGGCAATTATCTGAGAAGTCAACTGCTCTGGAGGTGTGTGTATGCACGTGTCTCCATTGTGTGCCACACCAAAGGCAGCTTGTTAAATACTGGCAGACACAAACGCACCAGTTGAGGCAGTTAAAAAGGAATTAATTGATCAGCTTAAACTCCGGCCCTCATTATCACATTCTCAGAGGGAAGAGCTGAGGTGGTTGCTACTGGCTTTAATTGACCTTTGTGAGTCAATAACACACCTTCCACATGTAGAGTTTTGCATATCTATGGCAGCAGGTGGGCGGAGAGAGGCCGGCCGTCTCACAAAGATACAGACCACTAAATATCAAAGTGTCACGTGCAGCTTTTAATTGTTGCTTCCACATTTTACTGTTTAAAATGAGCTCATCCTGACTGTCATTTAAGTGTGATTTGGTGTTTTCTTACATCCAGAATCACATTAACATATGTCGTCTTGTTCTTCTTCCTACATGGCTTTTGTTACTGGTTACACGTACGTCATGAAGAACTCAGAACAGTACAGAGATATTCTCATTTTCTTTTTTAAACACTTTATTAATAGAGATTTTTTCCATTGATCAGACAAGACATTAATACCCACTATTATCTCAAGGTACAAATATGTACAAAGAGATAAAAAACACTGGAATGAAACAAAGAAAGTGAAATAACCAACATTATCCAAAAAGGACACATCGCAGTCACACAAAATAAACCAACCAAACAAAAAACCTTTTGAAACCTGGAGTGACATCACCTTTTTGGTACTGTGTTCAGACGCCCCTCACAAGTATATAAACCTTTAAATCCTTAGCAAATTGGTTTGATTTTTGTTTTCAAAAACATGGGGAAAAAAGGCAATGAGCAACCTGGCAAGAAATGTTCTACAAACGGTAAGAAGTCAAGTCAAGTCAAGTCAAACTTTATTTATAAAGCACATTTAAAAACAACCTCAGTTGACCAAAGTGCTGTACAGTTATTGAAATATAAAATAATCATACACAAATATCATAATAAATAAAACAAAGGAAATAGTAAGGGCTCAATTTAAAAAACTAAAAATTAGATTAAAAAAAGGGAAATAAAAAAGTAAAAAGAGTAAAAGCCAAGGATTCTTGCCTAGCAGGGACTGAACGCCAAGGAGAAAAGATGGGTTTTCAGTAATGTTTTAAAGTGCTCAACAGACTGTGCAGCTCTAACCTGGAATGGTAGGCTGTTCCACAGCTTTGGGGCCGCCACTGAGAAGGCTCTGTCCCCACGAGTAGAGAGTCTGGACCGAGGTACTGCCAGGAGCAGCTGGTTTGACGACCTAAGTGCTCTAGAAGTACTGTGAGGCTGTACAAGCTCTGATAAATAAGACGGTGCCAGACCATTTAAACACTTAAAAACAATTAATAAAACCTTGAACTGGATCCTAAAATTAACAGGCAGCCAGTGCAAAGATGCAAGGACAGGACTAATGTGATCACGCCGTTTCTTTCCAGTCAGCAGGCGGGCAGCTGCATTTTGGACTACTTGTAAACGGTGCAGTGCTGACTGGTCAAGACCAACAAACAAAGAGTTACAGTAGTCTAGGCGTGATGTAACAAAGGTGTGAATAACTTTCTCAAAATAATCTCGGGGGAGATATGCCTTTACTTTTGCTAATAGTCTTAGCTGGAAGAAGCTCGTTTTGACAATAGAGCTTATCTGCTTATCTGCTTATCAAACCTAAAGTCACTGTCTAAAATAACACCAAGGTTCCTTGCAAAAGGGTGGCAGTGAGACTTAAGGGTGCCAATGGCGCTGTCATACCCATCTAACAGATTTTGCTGGCCAAATAAAATAATCTCAGTTTTATTTTTGTTCATGGAGAGAAAGTTGACTTCCATCCAAGATCGGATGTCATTGAGGCAGTCTAATAAGACCTGAACAGAGGCTTGCTCATTCGTTTTTAAAGGCAGATAGATTTGTACATCATCTGCAAAGCAATGAAATGAGACATTGTGCTTTCTAAATATGGATCCCAATGGCAACATATATATTGAAAAGAGGAGGGGGCCCAAAATAGAACCCTGAGGCACCCCACAGTTCAGGGGGGAAGAGGCTGAAGAATACTGGCCCAGCTGGACAGAGAAGCTCCTATCTGAGAGGTAGGACTGAAACCACTTAAGTTAGAAGATCTGTAAAAAAAATTTTTTAAATGTGCACAAAACTATTTATAATTATCATAAATATATGTTTTTTAATTATTTTACAAATGTATTATTATTGTTAAGGTCATTCCCTCGTTTGTTTTTGTTTTTTAATTGTTCCTTCTTTCTTTCTTTTTTTTTGCTATTTTTTGTAACTTTTGATCTAATTTCTTGCTATTTTGGGGGCCATTTCTTCTAATGTTGCTCGTTGCCTTCTTCACATGTTTTAGAAGCAAATCAAGCCACTTTGCTCAGGTTTTAAAGATTTAAGCAAACAGAACAGACCACCTATGGAGGGATGAGTTCATAGCTCCAGGCCAGTTTATGAATGCCAGGATTGTAGCATCTCTTCATGGAGCCGCTGAGGGTCCAACTGATTTCCAATTTTTACACATCAAGAAGTTTTTCCAAGTTACTGTAAATCACCTGAAATGCAAATGACCCACTTTCCCCAATTTGTGTCCAAAATATTTCCTGTAAATGTCTTTGCACACCAGCTCTGTATTTTTTTCATGTGATGGTTTTGCAAGAAAAATAAGGACCTGGTGTGCGAAGGCCTTTACTCAAAAGATGGATCAACTTTTCCATCAAACATGTTTCCTTTGTTTTTCTGGAGGATCAGCTTTACACCAGTTTCTTTCTTTCTTTCTTTCTTTATACTTAAGGAATCCATAGACTGTTGCACAAAAGACCTTAGCAACCAAAGCAAGGTAAAAAAAAACCAACCTTAAGGTACCTCTGACTCTCTTACTGCAACATGACCAAGTTAATGGTGATAAATGGAAGAAACTAACAGAAGAGTGTTCTGCGACCAGGAGAACACAGTGGATATGTTTTGATTTTACCCTTTAGATTTGACTGAATTCATTTCCGTTGCTCCTTCCTACTGGTATTTGGGATCAAATTTACTTTGTAGTTTGTGCTTTTTATGATTGCATTCCTCCAACAGTATAATCTTTTCATATCTGACCAAAATGGTTTTCTCGTCTTCTCTTCTTCTGCCATGTTTATGGCATGTTTTCATGCAACTATAAGCCAACTTTGCAAGATGATAACAGCCATCACAAGTGTGAGTCCAAGCAAACAAACCATGGAAACTTTTACCACTGTGAAATCTCTGTCAGCACAGTATATGAGTTTTTCCTTAACTAAGGAAACCTTTTCAGGGATTCTGTTCAACTGTGTAAGTCCCTCAGCCAAGGAGAAATTAAGCCTTAGGTGAAAACTTAAGGTGTTGTTTGAAACTGGTCCCTGGTTGCTTGCAAAGTCCCAGAGTAGCTTTAGTTCAGGGTATAGTTTGCCTCCAGCTCACCATGGCGGGTTTGAAAGACTGAGCTACATTCTTCCAGCAGAATTAGTTGTAGTATATTGTGTTACACATATCTCGTATTATTCTTCATGTAGCTTTTTTTTCCAGGGCTTTCGACTTTTGTTAAGACCCTTTATTGTGAACACCTTTCTGGCCTCTTTCATGCAACAGTTCAACGTACTAAAATTAAAATTTTGTGCATCTTACAGCCTTTGACTCAAAGCAGGGAAGCATTGCTGCTGGAGTGGCGTCTATTTATAGTGACACCACATGTGCGTCTGAGCAGAGAGCCGCACAGCTAACTCTGTGCTGTGGTCTCAACTTCAACACTTCACCAAGTGAGAGAAATCTGTGGTAAGTGACATTCACTGTTTCATACAGACGTCAGGGAAAATGACTCAAGTGATTCTTTTTTACATGACAGCATGAAAGAAGTCACTGCTATTGAAGCTTCAGCCACTTGTATCATTCTCCATGTGCATTCATTGGTAGGATGTGTTTCTCACAGCCTCTCCACAGTCTGCTGCAGATTGTTGCTTCGTCTGACGCTTCCTTCACATCCTCCACATGTGGTGTTTTCTCAGACTCTTCTCCAGCCGGCTGATAAAGCTCTTATCACACTTGTTCTCTGCAACAGTGGCAGAACTTTGACCCGGTGAGAAGTCCTTCATCTCAGCTCCTCCTCCCCTTAGTACAACAGAGCCAATCAGAAAATAGTTTTGTGTCTCTTTGGCTTTGAAAACATAAGGAGAGGGTGAGAGGAGCTACGCTGAAAGGTAGGTTTGAGTGCTTCTAAGGTAAAAGACATGACTTAGTGGTTTGAGACACAGAAGTGATTATTTCCAATGTACCATTTAGACCATTATTAGTAAGTGAGACACATTTTCAAGTCATTTCCTTAGTACTTGTTTCATTTGAACCTGTGTTTAAAAGCTCACCTCACTTAACAGATGCTGCATGATGAAGCAGTAGCACCCAGTGGCTTTACTATAAATGACTTGTCTCTGATCAGATCTCTCACCATGAACCGGGCCTGGGCTGCGTTCAGGGCTCACCCGTACATCAGTAACGTCCTGGGATACACAACGCTGTTTGCCTCCGCTGACCTCATTCAACAAAGCGTGCTGGGTGGGAAACACACTGCAGGATCTGCATCAGAGGACTCGGCTGGCATCGACTGGTGTCAGACGGCTCGGGTGGCGACTGTCGGCTTCTGTTTCCATGCCAACTTCAACTACCACTGGCTCCGTTGGCTGGAGAGGATGCTGCCTGGAGGCGGAGTGAAGGCAGTGACAGGGAAAGTTGTGGTGGATCAGCTGGTCGCAGCTCCTCTCACCATCAGTGCCTTTTATATCGGTAAGTGTGTCAGAAAGCCCATTTAAGTCATGTTTACACAAAACTATAAGTATTAACCCCATTTATTTACTTTACCTTCAAAGACCCAGCTGGTGTAATATACAAAGTCCTCTTTGTGTGATTAAAGGGACACTTCCCCCCAAAATCAAAAATACATATTCTTCTCCTCTTACCTGTAGTGCTGTTTATCAATCTAGATTGTTTTGGTGTGAGTTGCTGAGTGTTGGAGATATCGGCCGAAGAGATGTCTGCCTTCTCTCCAATATAATGGAACTAGATGGCACTCAGCTTGTGGTGCTCAAAGTACCAAAAAATACATTGGAAAAACTCAACAGCAATGTCTCTCTCTAGAAATCATGACCTGGTTACTCAAGATAATCCCCAGACCTTGTTGTGAGCAGTTTTATGGAGGAACTATTTTCTCTCTATTGAACTACACCTGCCAACTCACTGCACAGAATGAAGCATGGATCTACTCATGGTAGAGAGGCTTGTGCTCGTGACAGCATGAGAGAGGTCTCTAAGATTAAAATGGTAAATTTACGAGAACAGTCCACAGAGGGAGTAAGACATGGTGGGTAAATGGGTCAAGCACAGGACTTTCACGCAGGAGACTGGAATGAGTTCTGTATGAGTCATTGTCGGCTTATTATCTTTAAACTTAGCTGACTTATTATTTTCAGTGTTTGGGATGTATAGAGCTCCCAAACACAGTGTAAAAAAACTTTTGCATAAAAGCTGAACAGACCCGTTCGTATTAACGTCAGGATGCCCAGAAATGTACACCCAGGTGTAAATAGCATTGTTGACTATGGAGGCCTGGGTGTAAATAGAAACTGCCTTTTAAAAAATGCTGGAATCTCAACTAATATTTAAAATAAAGTGGATCTGAATGATGCATGTCCAGTCAACACCATGTTTCTAATCATGGGCGGATTATGAGACAATGGGCCCCTGGGTGCTGATATGCAAAGGGCCTCTCCGTCTCTCCTACAGACGAGCAAGACACATGGGCTTTATGCTGGTTTTGCCTCGTTTTTGTTGTTTTGCATCTCTTGGTAGTCGTGATACAACTTCATCTTTGTTTTGTGTCTCTTTGTGGTTGTTTCGCGTCTTTTTTTTTCCACTTATTTTGTGTCTCTTTGCAGTTCCTTTGCATCTCTTTGTGGTCATTCTGAGTCTCTTTCTGGTTGGTACATGTTGGCCAACAAAAATATAAATAAAGATGGGGAATGTTGTTTGTGTCTCATTGTAGTCATTATGCATCATTTTGTGGTTTTATGAGTCTTTGTGTCTTTTTGTAGTTGTTTGCTTGTCTTTCATGTAATTTTTATGTCTTATTGCAGTCATTTGTTGTGTCTTTTTTTAGTCGTTTTATGTCGCTCTCTAGTCATTTTGTGTCTCCTTGTGGTTGCCTCAGGTCTCTTTTGTGTCTGTTCTTGATTGCTTACCCTTTTTGTAGTTATTTTGTGTCTCTTTGTGGTCATTTTGAGTCCTCCTGGTTGGTGCGTGGTAATTTGAGTGACACTTTGGGCCCCTTGGCCTGTGCCCAGCAGGCCTGTTCAATAATCCACTCATGTTCCTGATGATGGATCCATCAAAGCATCAGTCAGTCATATAACAGCCATGTCTACGTTTCAGGTTTAAGCTTACTGGAAAACAAAGATGACCCGCTTGAAGACTGGAGGCAGAAATTCTGGACATCTTACAAGGTACACGTTGCCCCTGTTATTATTCCTAAAATGCCATGTATTAACATTTCAGTCTGTCCATAAATCTATCCTCTGTTCCTCTCTCTAGACCGGAGTGGTATATTGGTCAACGATGCAGGTGAGGCATTCTTGTATTCATCCCATCATCAGCCACTTACTGGCTACAGATTCACAGACACGTACACATGCAGCACATGCACAGATGCAGAATGACACATTTTTCTGTCTCTTCCACCGTCTCAGGCCGTGAACTTTGCCTTCGTCCCCCCTGTGGCTCGGACAGCATTTGTGGGAGGCATCGCACTGACTTTCACCATCTTCCTGTGTCACCTCAGGCAGCAGAGCGGCCACAAACTGGAATAAACTTGAGATCCTCGACTCAAAGATGCAAGTTTTTGTTTTTGTCACTGTCTGTGACGTTAGAAAAGGCTTATTTAAGGGAAGAATTCATTTGCACAGTCATTACATTTACTGAGAAAACAAAGGAGGATTCCTAAATAAGCTAAAGGTCACGTCTCTGTGAATCAGCTGATTAGCCCACATCGCTTTTTGTTCAGCTGTGATGAGTTTCAGCTTCCCCATCTCCAAACACACTACTGTATCCAAATGCGAATTACAATGATGCAATAGAGTTTAATCCCTCTGTTATTCATGTGGGTGTAATCTTTTCCTCAGAAAACAGAGAACAACTGAGCCGTTAAATCCTCATTTACTGTAACTGCCACAGTTTCAGTGCCTCATACACTGCAATAACTTGATGTTGCCATACGTTTTTTAACCAATAAATGTAAAATGGGTGTTGTTTAGATAATTTTATTTGTTGTTTTTATTCTATTTTCAAATGTTTTATCAGGATACAAACTGTATAATTTTGCAAATAGCTGCTTTTGGCATTAACACCTTGAAACTTCATATTTTTTGGTACGTCTCTCAATATTGTGGCAAGAATAGTATGCATTTATTGTACTACACTGTGTGTGGTTGTGTGTTACAAAATGTTATTTACTGCAGTATAAGGAGTTTGAAAATCTGTCCATCTGATCTGGAATACATTAAAGTTAAAAAGCAAGACCTTCCCCAGCTTTATGTATATTTTTGTTGGCCTACTGGGCACAGGTCAGATGGCCCAAAGTGTCAGGGCCCCTCTGGCCTTCACTTGCAAAATGTAATTCATATTAACACGTACCAACCAGAAAGAGACAAAAAAAGATCACAAAGAGATGCAAAGGAATCACAAAGAGACACAAAATGAAGATGAAGATGTATAATGATTACCAAGAGATGTGAAACAACAACAACAACAAAAAAAGGCAAAATCACCATGTGTCTTGCTCCTGTGTGGGAGAGGTGGTGAGGCCTGTGGCATATCTCGCCCAGGGGCTCATTGTCTGACAATCCGCCCATGCCTTCAATCCTCCCTTTGTCACTAAAGAATAGCCCACAGCAACAATCTAATTATGAATAAAGACGGTTTTATAGCCACTGAATTTGAGAACCAAACGGGCTCCAGCTCTGCTGCCACTGAAGGGCTGAGCACTGCAATATTTTCATCCCAAGTGAAATACATACATTATTATTAAACAGAGCGAGAGGTGAGAGACGTTTTCTCTAGGCAGCTGTCCCAAAGAGGGAACTGTTATATCAAAACACTATTGTTATATAGTTCAGTATGTTAAGCCTACACACTCTGACACAAATAGCTGAACAGTTCAACTGCTAAGTGAGCGATAAAGTTAAAGGCTCTTTTTTTTGTTGCCCAACTCCAGATTAAAAACAATACAAATAAATATGAATTACATCAGATTATACTGTAGCCTGTATGAGATCAGATATCTAAATGTTACCAAATGATGGCTTTGTTGCATAATGAGGCGTTTTGAGTAAAATTAAATAGTGGCTGTTATTTTATGAGGCAATATTATTATGTCATAGTAATTGCGGTATGGAATTATGAAAGTTAAAGTCCAGTCTTCCCATGTGTGCTGGTGCTGATAGAGAATTAGAGATGACACATTATTCTTTAAAATATTTGGATACATTAAACAGATTGGTGTTACAGTACAGTACATTTCATAACTTATAGTAAGAATCTTAAGATAAACAGGTTTAGAAAATGATGACAAATATCAAAATATTAATAAAATATATCTATATGTAGACTATAAAGAATTGAAAATAAAAATGGATAAAGGGTGAAGAAATTAAAAAACAATATACTCGTGAAGTTCTGCTCACATTATTTGTTATAACAAATGGAGAAAAGTGTTTTGTTGGTGAATTTATATTTATTTATAGCCTATTAAACTCAGCCAGCATATTGATTACAAGACTTATAAAGCGTGCTTATGTTTAGTGTTTTTATTCGGTGATAATTATCCAGACAATTCAAGTTAATAAAATAAAGATAAATATGCCGATCCATTACCTGAGTAATAAACTAAGAACCTTATCTCCGTCTTCACCACCGGAGGCGCCATCTTGAATCATCGCAGCTGTCTTGACTTCGTCCTGCAGGAAGCGCGTGCTCTCTAACCAATCAGAGGCCCGAGATTTCAGCGCATTGTTTATCGCGAGACCTCGGCTCTTCCTTTTCCCTTTTCGCTCTGAGTCCAAGATGGTAGGTGCTGCTAGCTGAAAATGTTAAACATGATAGTTTGACTATCCACGATCATCCTCTGAATTAAAGCATCCTATATTGTTAATTGCAACGTCTACTTGTTTTAAACATGATATATGTTACAGCCATGTCATGATTTCATGTTATACGACCATGTAAATGATATTAGCTTACCCTCTTTGATGCCAGTGTAGTGCCGATAAGGCAGCCGCTTTACGCCTTGAGGTTGGTCAGAAATGAGCCTTGGAAGCGGGTCAGAATGCGGAATATTATTATAAACCATTAAGGATATTTCTCCAAAGCTAACATGTAGTTTTAAATGTAAAATATAGCCATACTTTAGAGTGTTAGCTTGTTTGCTATGTCGCTCGTGTAGCAGTTAGCTGTGTAGTGTCAACGTGTGAACCGGCCTGTACCAACAGTACATGAAGGGTTGCTCATTAATACATTTAATTGGAAGTATCTGCTCCGATTGGTAACATGTATTATGCGTAAATTTAGACGTTGTATCAAGTGTTGTTAGAGAGTGATGGGCTGTAATGTACAACGTAAGATGGGTAATAGAGCTTTGGTGTTGTCAGTGGTACACTGGTTGCTGAAGGTTTAATAGATAAGAGCTGCTTGTTAATGTATTACTCTGAAATATTGTATTAATGTGACTTTATTCTTTAAGGGAGTCGACATCAGACACAACAAGGACCGTAAGGTGCACAGGAAGGAGCCAAAGAGCCAGGATATCTACCTGAGACTCCTGGTTAAGGTAAGATATATTTACACAGTATGATTTACTTTATGGAATAATATCACTTATGTCTGTGATCTTAATCAAATCAAATGTGATTAAAAAAAATTCTGAGTTGACCATCCTACTTGGTTGTTTCAGTTGTACAGGTTCCTGGCCCGCCGCTCTAATGCTCCCTTCAACAAGGTCGTCCTGAGGAGGCTCTTCATGAGCAGGACCAACAGGCCTCCCATCTCCATCTCTCGCCTGGTCAGTCCATCACCAATGATTCCTTTTTTTTGCTTTTATTAAAAGTGTGTACTGTTGAGCCAGTTGTAATGAATAGCGTGTTGTGTTTGGAGACAGAAATGCATATTTTGCCAAGTAGACTTATAGGTCAGTGTTGGCATCGGTTGATGTCATTTAAGATTTAGTTTAAATGTTTTTTTCAGGGATGCACCTATTAGATCTACAGAATCAGTTTAAATGTGACTGATCCACTTCAAATATAATTTGTCATTGAATAGCAGTAAGATTTTCGGCTGTCAGTTTCGTTAAGTGACATTGTGGCTTAACGATTTGACGAGTTTTTAGTGCTACAGACTCCCTGACCTCATGTGAACTAAGGTGAAAATGATCTAATGAGTTTTGTGCAGTGAGTTATACAGAATTTGTAACTGGAGTAAGAGCGAGCATTTGTATTAAGTCAGTGCTTTGTGTCAGATGTTTCAAAGGTTAGATAAAGGAAAGTTGTATTGATGTGGTCTTAAGCTTTCAAATGGCTGTGAATTTTGTAATGTAGCTCAGATTGGGTTGACAAATTTGAATAGAAACCTTGTCTGTGTTTATCCCAATTTGGATCTATTTATTTATTTATTTATTTTTGCATCTCAAGATTAATATTTGAAATGTATGTAATATGAACTAAGGAAGTTCATCTGGGGGTTGAATTAGATGTAATTGTAAACGCCATGTTATCCGTGTCATGCAGCCAAACTGCTTGCACACTGTCGCCCATTCACTACCATTCTTAGAAAAGCTTACAGACTAGGGAAAGTTAGAAGTCCTAATGTTGAATGTGTGTTATCCATGTTGTTGGTTGTAAAGATGTGATAATGCATACTGAATGTCTGACTTTGCTTCCATCACAACCAGATCCGTAAGATGAAGATGCCTGGCCGTGAGAACAGAATCGCTGTTGTTGTGGGATCTGTCACTGATGATGTCAGGATTCAGGAAATTCCCAAGATCAAGGTAACTCTTCCTTTTTTTGGAATGGCAGAATTCACTGTATGGCACTGTTGACTTTTCTTTCCTCCATAAACATGTAATTTAGTCCACGGAGGGTTTTCCTGTAATGTTGTCTCTGAGATAGTCTTAATGTCCTGTTTGTTGTCCCACAGATCTGCGCTCTGAGGGTAACTGATGGTGCCCGTCGCAGGATCCTGAAGGCAGGCGGTCAGGTGATGACCTTTGACCAGCTGGCCATGGCTGCTCCCAAAGGACAGGGCACAGTGCTGCTGTCAGGTAACCAAACATGAAGTTGCATCCAAATTCTGATACTATGATGCAGTTGGAGTAGATGATGCAAGCAGTTACTGTCCAACTGGTGCTGGGGGAACTTTGGTCATCAAGGTGGCCGCCAAGTCAAGTTCACATGAGTTACAAGTATTGTCCTGTTGCATAGTCAGTTGAGCATAGCAGTCAGGGTTGCCATTAGGGCTACTCATGTTAAATGAAACTCAAAGTAGGCACTTAATGTAGTTGTCTGCAGGGATGTGAGACAGTGTATTTTTCTCTTTGCATGTAAGGTTGTTTGAGATCTGCCTTTAATCTACATATCTGTTGTAGTTTTACATGGGCATGCTTTAGTTGATTTAAGGGCCCTGACGCATCGAGCCGACAGTCAGCCGTGGGTCAAAGTTGAGCCATCTTGGAGCGTTTGACATCCTAGTCCAATCCAATCACTGTGATTGGCAGTTCAACTCGGCGCACAAGAATGGAAACGGAAATGAGGTTTAGTCATTGAAGTCAAGAGGGCTTGAGATCAAAATAAACTTATGCCATTAAGCTCTTTAGCTGAAACAGCTCATACATTTTTGTTATTGTTGAATGGCACACATTCAATATCCTTGTTCTTTTAACATTGAGCTGTGTTATTAATGTCCTAACTGGCGAACTAGCTTCTTGAATCCGTCTTGTCGGTCTTCAGATTTCTCTTTTTAGTGACAAATAGACTGCTGCCGTGGAGCGTTATTTCCTCTCACGTCTGGCAGAACATAACGTGGTAGTTGGCTGTCGGCTGTAGTCTTCACAGTGTGTTCAGGTGCAGCTTTCTGGCTGAGACACAGGTGGCGCAAGGCGTTGGCTTTCACTGCCTCTTGTTCTTGGACGTTGGTTTGGTGTGTCTGGGCCTTACAGAGGCACTTGTGAGGAAACTGGGTCTGTGGTAATACCGTAATAATTACATAAGAATACTGCATGTAATAGAAAAGCAGGTACTTATCGTATTTTGGTCTAATTGTTGGCAGTTTATCACTAGATATATACTTCATTATGTAGAAGCTTTGTTTCATTCGTTGAATCCTGTTTGCCTGAATTTGTCAGGTTTAATGAACTAATTATCACAGTGCTAAACTTTCTATGACAGGCTTACCTTTAAGGTGAAAGTATTACCAAAATGCTAAAACTGCCGGCATCAAGTGCTGATGATAGTGCTGGTTTTCGGAGCATTTATTAATCCTGTATATTCATTATGTAGGGACGTCTGGTATGTGCTATAAGACCACTTTTTTTTTTTTTTTTTTTTTTTGGCAACAAACAAATTTAAAAAATACTCACCTGTAAACACAAGGAAGCTCATACATTACTTTTTCACTTATACACTGTTCTGTCTGGACATCTATGTGCTTCTTTCATGTGGCCAGCCAGATAAAAAAGTTGTGCTAAATTGCTAAACCTGCAATTCATCATGCCGCAAGTTAAAACAGTAAATAAATAAGTAATGAATGGCAAAGGGGCAAATCTCTGGAAGGTCATTAATAATGGAAAACTCTCAACTTTACTTCAGACTCTATTAAATTTATTTACCTGAACTGTAACACAAGATAAACAGTCACTCAGCCACTATTTAGTTAAGTCTAAACTATAATTTGAGCAGCTTGTACTTAATGTAATCTCTGCCACAAGCAGATACGATTGTGCACAATGGGGTATGTGAGAATTCAGTGTATGAATGTGAGTGTGAACACTTTTGTTAGTAATGTTTTTGTTTTTTTAGATCCTGTATTGCATATGTACCTGTTTTAATCTGACCCATTTGTTTGTTCTTTAGGACCCCGTAAAGGCAGAGAGGTGTACAGGCACTTTGGAAAAGCCCCTGGAACTCCTCACAGCCACACCAAGTATGTATACAGCTGATGTGTTGGTACTGTTAACAGAACAAAATGTAAAGAAAGGCTGTCACAACAAATTAGTTAGCTGTTCTAGTTTTTGATCAGTCCAATCCAGGCAACCAAATTGGCCCAAATAGAGAACAGTGGTTACTTAGGAAAATAATACTTTGAGAAGTGGGTTTGTGTAGATTTGACAATGGAATATAGTTTCATTACACATTCAGCATTCACTGACTCTGCAGCTATTTTTTTTCTGTCACACATCATTATACACCGCATTTGTTTAGCTGACTCTAACTGGTAGTATCCAAACACTTAGATGACACTTAAGATAATATGGAATATAAATTAGATTGAATTTGATAAGTTAAGATTAGATCAGATGTTATATTGCCTGGGCAGCAATATCTTTCCCTATTGAATTGTCTGAAGAATCAAGTGATCATTTCATCGAAAGAAAAGCACGGGCGTAACTTTTAACGCAAATTTTCACTTTGTTCCTGAAGCACAGGACCAAACCCATGTTCAACAAGTAAAATGCCTGTGAGACCAAAGTTAAAATTGACTTACATTTGTCAGGAAAAACCTTTTGCATTCCAGTTAAATTCTGGCAGTTCACTAAGAAAATGGTGTATTTAAAAGAATATTTAGCTCCTCTTCTGAGTCCCTCTTATACAGAGTTACAGTGTAGTTTGTGGAGAAATGTAGCTATATTTCAGAAATAACTGGTGTTCCCACAGTAGACATTTTTACTTGCATTGGTAGGAAAAGCACAGGAATAACATTAACGGTGACTTCATTATAGTAAGCCAGCATACGCAATACCAGCATCTTGAAATTTAAGCAGCTAAATGAATTTCAGTCATTATTAATTTTATAATTTACACCTGTGCTTTAATTTTGTGACACCTAGAAAATGTCCTTTGGCATTTGGCTGAGTAAATATGCCAGAAATATGTATATTGAAACAAGAAACTCCAGCACATATTTCCATATACGACAGGCGTGATTGCACAAGAGGATCCAAACAGCGTGCTGTGACCTGTTTCAGTAATAATCTATATGGTACCATACCTCAGGGAAAATTCCTGCTCCAAGTGCTCTTTAATTAAGAGTTGTTGGTAACAGGTTTTGAGCACAAGAAACCAATGCCATTAAGCTCCTTTGTACAAGAAAGACGCAATCAGTGCTTTGTCAGAAGACAAAAACCTCTAAATGAGTAGTGGCAGTCTGGAATGAGGGAAAATTGTTGCCTTTAATGACTAAAACCAATTTAGTGAAAGTGAGTACAAGCTTTGCAGTCATTAGAGCAGCATTGGTGTAGAGAATATTACCGTAACAACAAAGCAGATACTAGATGTATGGTTGGATTTGTGTGACGCCAACATTTTATACTAAACTATTCATTCTCTTCTCCAGGCCCTACATCCGCTCCAAGGGCAGGAAGTTCGAGAGAGCCCGTGGTCGCAGAGCCAGCCGTGGCTACAAGAACTAATTTGTGTCTTTGTTTTCCATGCAATCTGATACAAATAAAAGACTGTACAAAATGAATTGTCTTTTGTTTCATTGCACTGCCTGCACACCCTTGCAAATCAATGTCATTTGTGGGGAACTTGTTTTAAACAGAAGATTACACACCTCACAGGAGAGGACCAGGATGAAGCTAAAACAGCTAAGAACCTTTCCCCCTATTTCCTGTCCACCCTGGGGTTTTACAGTAAACCTTAAGTGAAGACTCGTTTGATCAGTATTGATAATGAGTTGGCCGTGGGGGAAAATGACTTGGCCAGGAAGTGTTGCTCTGTCAATGATTGGAGAATGTCGGTGGGTGTTGCAGTGTTTTCCTTATCGCCATTGGACTTCCTCTCCGCCGCTCAAAGCTGCTGCTGCTGCGTCTCCAGACACTTCCTGCACCGAGCCACAGTTTTCACAGCAAGCGACCGCCTGTCGTCGTGAGGGGGAGACAAGATGAGGTAAATCTGACTGTTTTGTTTTTATATATCACACTTAAACTACCTCACTCTAAGCCGGTGTTGGCAGAATTATAACTCTTAAAAACTTACAAATGTCCGCGTTACTGTGGCTTGATAGACTCAGAGCAAACCGCCCGTTAGCTAACGTTTGTCATATACCGTTATCTGCGCTAACTTGGATACCTCCTTAAACCAATCAATAAATGAGACATAAAATATCAAACTGGGGCTTTCCACTACGCCCATAATTATTTCAAGTAATTTTCGGGGGAATTAAATTTAAAAAAGTGGTGCAAGTTAGCTTAAATTAAGGCTACATGTTGAATAGTAACTGCTAGCCGAGGCTAACTGACAACGCTGTGTTGTGCTTGTCAGGCAGTTTACAGTAGCTACTGTATTCACAACACAAGCTAGCGTTGTGCTATCACCTTGATTCAACGTTAGGGTTCGTAACTTTAAACGCCTTTTTTTTTTAATTATTAGAGGTTATTTTAAAGGCTGCAACATTCCTAACAGCTCCACAGCTTGGGTGTGTTATAACTGTTAAACTAAAGCTGTAAGTGAAGTTGTTCAGGTGGCTAACAGCCTGTCATCCTGCTAGCTAACGGTAGGTGGATGCCACGGTAAAGTTGAACTATTAGCTTTTACTTTGTGTTATCAGGGTTATTAGACACGCTGTGGAGTGTTTAAGTGCCCCTGATATGAGAATGGGTATGAGTTCAAAGTAAAAGCCAATCGAAACTTGCCCAAAATACCCTGAAGTCACTCAACAACAGCCTCATTGTTTGGGGGACAGAATTAGCCTGGTGATATTATTTCTGGGTGTCCCCGCCCTGCATTTCAAGGACGTAAGGTGCAACAATGGGCATCGCTTTGGTGCTTTTTGTGTGTGTGGTTTATCAAGACAGGACATCAGCCAAGTATTGATTTTGTCTGCGACATAGCTTGCATAATGTTTCCGGACTGTTGTAAAACTTGAAAGAAAGATGAGACTAGTTTATGAATTTAGGGTATACCGAAGTCCCATAGTGATAGTCCTGTAATTGTACTTTGACACACTTAGGTCTCATTAACTGACTGAGCTTGCACATTATTACCCTCTATATGCATAAACTGATATAATAGTAAATGGCAATTTGTTGTGATTTATGTTATATACAGTCAAACCGTTTCAGAAATCATATAACCAGCCAAAATCATTGTCCAAGTTATGTAGAGTTGCTCAGTTTGTCAAATGAGTCCCAGACTTTTTAATTAACAATCATGTTTCTGCATTTTTTATATCCTAATATCATCTGAATTTCTAATCATCGTTTATTAGCTACGACATTTCTGTATTGGCAGCAATTTAGGATTGTTGAGCAAGATTGCTGCACGCTAATGCTCATTGCAAAACCTGTAAAATCCAATACCATTTAAGCCAGGTCAGCCAATTTACAAAATCCTCAATCCTCGATTCAAATTGTGAAAGAGACACTGTTTCCCCAAATCCTGTTACACAAAAGCCCTATTCAAAAAAACAGATGTGGTCATTCTCATTCAACCTTTCATGCCCAATAATGTGGTGTCTCAGCAGGGTTGTTGAGGATGCATGACTGTTAGTCATTATGTACAAAGACGCACTTGGGGTCAAGGGGCATGATGGGTCTTGTATTGCTTCACCCTCTAGCCGTAATCTCTTCCTCTTATCGTGACAGTTCTTCCCTGTACTTGTCCTACTCTAATTGTGAGAATGTGTTGCAGGGATGTTCACCTTTGCACAGTGAAAGCCCAGGTGAATTAGAGGCATAGTTCATTCAATTTAGTCGAGTGTGCCTCCTTCCTTAATGTCAGTTTCTGACCCATGTGCTCTGATGTTCTGCTGTTGCTTTTTCCACTTCTACATTTGACTTTTGTCCTCCTCTCCCACTTTGTCTTCGTACAGGAACAAAGATCTTTGGGAGGGAACGTGAGGCTTGACTCAAGGACTTTACCATGACATAAACTAAGGACCCACCTGGAACTGTCTCCTTGTTTGTCTTTTGTTTTGTTTCTGTTTTAATTTTTTCGTTGTCTAGTCTCCACTCGTCTTACCCAGTGTTCGCCCTCTTCTCGTGGAGAACAGATGATGAAGTAGTGTACAGGGAGTATTTGTTTGGATGAAACTTTTATGTATCACACTACTGTCTACAGGTCTGGCCTAGTCGCTCCTCTTGTCTGCCTCCTATTTATCACTGAGATTAAAGATAGCAATAGAGGTATCAGAGGTCATGAAAAAGCCTGCACTTATCATATCTTTGTGGCATTAATGACATTTTGGCCAGCACTTACCATGCAACATACTCTACAGAATTCTTTCCTTGTGTATTAATTTAATTAAATTTTTTAGCCTCCTTGTTTAAACAAGGTGTGTTTGTTTGTCTTATTCGTTCTTAATAGATTTTCTTTCAGTGCAACTAAGAGTTTTGTCCATTTGTGTAATTATTTAAAGATTTATTGTTAATGTTGAGGAGCTGCTCAGCTGCCTTATATTGTTATCACAATAGGCTGCTTTAAGTCGTAATATAAACTTTTTTTTTTTTTTACTTATGCAATCTTTGTGAACATTTGTTTAAATGACTGATCTTGTAGTGGAAAAAATACATTTTTAAGTTCTGTTGTTTTTGAATATGTTGAAGTATCGCTCACTCATTTTTCCACTGGCAGTAAACTGTAGAAGCTGACGGCTCTTCAGATCAAACTGTGATGGGAGCTCTCTAACTGTGACACAAAGACTGATCTTTAGCAGTTTCCATCTTCACTGGATAAATACTCTACACAGAAGAACCTTTAAACTGGAAGGAGTTTTTCCTTTTCTTTTCAAATGAAGACAAACCTGAAATAGACAGATGGAAACAGAAACTCAGAGCTGATTTTTTTGTGACTTTGTCTCTTGAATCCAAACACTGAAGAGGGAGAATGATTTTGAGGAGATTTCAGGGATAAAGCTCCCAGACTGACATTCAGACACATTTTGACTTTACCTGCAAATCTTGAAGAGCTGCCAGATTCCACTCTTCAAGTCTCTAACTGTAGAACAAAGACCTTGAAGCTTGTCAGACCGACTTTTTCCTGATAAGCGTCGTCCCCTTCAGCAGTGAGGATGCGATCTCCAGAACCATCTTCACCCTCCACAGCAGAAGCTCTTCTTCATGGCCAGTTTGCCAGCTGGGGCTCAGGCAGCAACAGCAACAATAACAGCTGCCCCAACAGCCCTGGTGGTCCAGGGGGACTCTCCCCCGCTGCCTCCCCTACTCCGGCTCCGGCCTCCAACTATGCCTTGACCCTCACCCACACCCACATACATATCCAGCGGCTGTCGCCACGGCCAGGGAAGGAAGCCCGTCTCTTGCTGCCTTTAACAGAGCTGGTGGGGTGCAGCTGCCCTCGTGCCCCCGCGCCCCCTCTCCTGGTGCTGTACTGGTACCCGCCAGGCAAGCGGCGGAAAGGGGTGTCTCGGCGCAGGCAGGTGAGGGCCTACCTGGCAGAGAGCAGGCCTGAAGCTGAGCGGTGGTCAGCTGCTGTGCAGTGTCTACTCAGAGGTGTGACCGTCACTGCTGACACAGGTGAGTGTGTCTCAACTGAGGCTCTCCATCGTTCATATAACTCAGTCCGAGCTTTCTTAACCCAGTTTTTCCTCACATTTTGATGTTCCAACAAAATCAAACATGTTCAATATTATCGCAAGTGTCGAGTCTTGGCTCATGCAAATACTGAAGTTCAGTGACTTGAACATTGTCAGTAACTAACAGCTGCACTCTCTCCAGCGCTAAACAAGAAGCAACAAATGTGGTAGATGGTTAACACAGTTTGGACTCTAGGGAGACACAAAAACGTGAACAGGTCTCAGTTCTCTTGCACTTTGTAATAGCAGGAGAAACTGGTGAAGTTGTAAAGTGAACAAGAGTTGGTGTTTGATTCAGCATGTGTCTGATCCTCCAACCAGCACTTATTTTAGTGAGAAACAGTTTGTCTTTCATTCCTATGGTCTCCTCCCACTAAAATAGCGCAGCTAACCAACAGAGGCTGGTGGCAAGTTGAGGTGACAAAATTCAAAATGTAAAGTTTGTACGCGAATGTAGTTTATAGATTTTATCGATGCAGAATTGACAGGAATATTGTCGACAAATGACACCTTTTATCTTGTATTTATAGAGTTATGCGTTCTTGCAGACATGTAAGGAATTGTTAAAACGTCATATTTCTTCAAAAGAGTTTGGCGTAGTATTTTCCAACAGGAGCAGAATGGGAAATAATCTGAAAAGAAATCTAGTTGTAGTCTTGAAAATAGTGAACCTGCAAGATCCCCAGTCTTTGTAAAAACTTAGTCTGTACCTAAAAATTGTTTTTTTTTAGGTGTGAAGGGTGTCAGACTGTAGTCTTCAAAAGTATTTCAAAGTCTTCTAGGCAGAAGGGTCATAAAAGTGACTATTCTGATTGTAGGTTTCACTTCCCTCACAGTTGTCTCCCCAACTCTAGGATTCTGGCCTTAATCATATCTAACAACTAAATCTATTCAGATAAATGTCCCTGAAGTGAAATCTTATCAATGTAGGGATCTTTGAGTTGAAAAAGGTTAAGACCCACCTTGTGACAGGCCCATACTGGTGATTGCAGGAGCCCATTAGCCACAGTTCTGCATACGTTTCCTCGCTGCAGCTTGTTTTAAAATCTATGGAATGGATTTTCCAACCTGCCCAGCAGCCATGTTTCAGTTCATGTCATTATGTTATGGAATTCAACTTGTTAAGACTTGTAACTTCTTTAGTAGGCAATCCATGTATGTGAACATCATGTTGCTGTTCAGATTTTTTAGTCAAAGTTTCCCAGACTCTAAAACCCCAAGTTTCTTTTTATATTAATAATCCTGGCCGTAGAGACAGTGTGGAGTTACAGTGAGTGGCTTTATCAAAAGAGCAACATGGGTGAGTTTACATTAGGTGATAGTGTGATTTACTTTGGCTGACCTTAATGTTTGTCTCTATGAATAAGCCCTGAATTCCTGTTTACTACATGAATCCATACAATGTTCCCTCATGCGGCCTCGATTTATGCTTCCATTGTAAATGGGTGCTAATTATAGCTTAATGTGTCACAGTGACTTGAGACCTTTCTGTATGTACAGCATACATGTTGTTTGTTTTACAGAGGACAGAAAGTGTGAGAGTAGTTCAGCATTTTAAAAGCTGTCCTGAGCTGAACTTTTTGGGGTTACTTAGCAAAAACAAAGGGGATTATCATTAATACACTCTAAGAGGCTGAGATTTATTATTCAGAGTATTTAGTTTGGATTTCTTTTGTTTGTTCACATAACTACGTCTCACATTTATCTAATACTCCTTTGTTTTTTTGCCCTTATCTGTCCTGCACACACGGCCTGCATCATTCAGTGTCAAATGTAGAAACAAAGCGGGTGGGGCTGCTGCAGCTTGCCACCTTTTCCCAAAGCCCTGTATCCCCCAGCCTCAAGAATCAAACAGATAGCAAGACCCTGCTCAGTGTTTACGTTGACTGTGTGTGTGTGTTTATCTTATTCTCACCATTGCCTAATGTATGCGTCACATTAGTCGCCAGCATCTGGCATCTCTTCCTGTCTCCTTCCTCTTCTTTAGGCCTAATCTTTAACCTATAGTTCACTGTAATCGCTCCATCATTAGTTTTCCTCAGTCTTCACCTATCGCACCTCTGTCTCCTTCCCCCAACAGATAAAGCTGCCATTCATTTTTAATTTTTCCCAATCCCGTCTGCCTCTTTTCTGCTCCTGCCTCATTCATACTCTACTGCAGTTCATCTAATCTTTCTCAGTCTGCCAGTCTTCTCTGTGTCACACCTAGTTTCTGTCCAACTTTGCTCACAGTCTTCATTCTGTCTCATCTTCTCTTATCTAATCACCCCATTTCTGAATTGCTTGCTGTCTTCTGTAAGTTTTCATGCTTATGAACATCAAAGCTGTGGTTAGTTGGGTTTTCTGTCGATTTGCTTTAGTGCTGTTTGTTACATAATCCAGGATTATCAGAGAGTGCAGTCATTTCATCACCTCCCCTGCACCGCTGGCATCCATCTGTATCATAATAAATCTTAGATAGATTTTCAGAGCTAACTTTAGAAGCTTTTTATTTATTCTAAGCTTCATACCTGGGCTGATGAAAGAGTAGAGAAGCGGAGTGTCTTGGCTTTCTTTCATCTGTGCCCCAGTTGGAGGGATAATACATGATTTATTATCATTTTACCACCTTGTTTTATTTAATCCCTATATTCAGTTTAGTGCTTCTGTCCTTTACCATGTATCTGACTTTAAATGATTAACAGACTTGTTTGGAGTGACAGCATCATGCAGTGTGAAGTAGATCCTGTGAGGTGAAATAAAGGAGGCTCAAATGGTTGAATGCACTCAAAGTCCAGGGTTGCAACAAAGTGTAATGACAGCTCCCAGTTGGCTTACTTTGAAAATGTAGGGGACATCTAGTTCCTGTCTTTGTTCTGGAGCAAAACTATGAGAGCTTTAACTAATTCATACTCTCCTTTCTTTCCTTCTCTCTCATACAGAATTTTCAAGAAGTCTGCTACCTCGTCCCAGGCGACTACTGTTATTGGTCAATCCCTTTAGCGGGAGAGGCCAGGCAATGCAGTGGTGTCAGACCCACATCCTGCCAATGATCAGAGAGGCCAACATCAGCTACAACCTTATACAGACAGGTAAGGGCAAGGACAGATAACACACGTACATCTAACTCACATATGTAACAGTTGTTAACTTAATGAATCTGTCTCAGAGCGTCAGAACCACGCCAGAGAGCTCATCAGAGAGATATCGCTCCCAGAGTGGGATGGCATCATCATTGTCTCTGGAGACGGCCTGCTGCATGAGGTGTGTAGAGCTTTTGTTGAAGGGCTAAGCATGTTGTAATAACAGTAAAGATGTTTGTTGTGTTTTTATACCTCATATATTGTATTCACAGCTTAAACTGTGTCCACCGATGTGATTTTCAGAGTTTTCTGTGTTGTGTTCCTGCAGGTAATTAATGGGCTGATGGAGCGTCCTGACTGGGAACAAGCAATAAAAACACCTGTCGGCATTCTTCCCTGTGGCTCCGGGAATGCCCTGGCTGGCTCCATCAACCACCATGCAGGGTTAGCATGTTTCTCATTCATAAAGCAGAGGTTGCATTAACCAAATATTTTTTATCATTGACTGAATTTTTCAACAGTGATGGAAAAAATCTGAAGGCTGAGATTAAAACACTGAGGGCGATCTGTAATTCACACTCCTGTCCAGTCGATTGAGTGTGCATATTAATTAGCTATTGTCTCGTCTTGTCTTTGATCTCATGTGCGTGACCTCATTGTTTATGCCCTACCATACACTAGAGGACTTTGAAGGACTTTAAAAAGACTGACAACCTGTCACAACTTGAGAACAATGTGAATTTTTGGTCACACACTACAAGAATTTGCAAACACTGGTGATCTTGCAGGTTCAGTATTTGCAAGACTGCAAGTAGATTCCTTTACAGATTATTTCCCGTTGTGCTCCTGATGGAAAATATTATGCCAAACTCTCTTAAAGAAATATGACATATTAACAGTTCCTGAAACACAAAACTCTAGCTGCCTCAACTTGCCACCAGCCTCTGTTGGTTTACTCTGCTGTTTTAGTGGGAGAAGACTGGGGGAATGAGAGATAACAGTTTCAAAAATTAAGATTTTTCACTTAAATCAGTGCTGATTGCAGATACACAGTGACTCTTGTTCACTTCACAACTCCACCAGTTTCTCCTCCTTTTCAACAGTACAAAAGAACCGAAACTTGCAAGCATTCTCGGATCTCCCCAGAGTCCCCTCCATGTTCCCTTTCTACCCAGATTGCTGCTTCTTTAGTCCAGGAGAAAGCTCAGCCATTGGTTGTTGACGGAGTTCACGTGATTGAACTTCAGTATTTGCATGAGCCAAGACTCAACACATAGAATAATATTAATCGCCACGTTTCGCTTCTGTTATCTGTGATTTTCTTTCTTTACATCCTGTTTGCTTTTAATGTATTATGTTGAATTGATTGTTGTGCACCACTAGACATTTAAATAGTTTATAAGCTCAGCATTAATAGTTTCTGCCTGAGTCGAGCTCTGTCGTATCCCTCATTTGACATCCCATCTTGCACAAGAGTTTTCTGTACTTTGTTTCCAACATCAAAAGGTTTCTATTATCAACTAAAACAGAGTAATATAAATAGAGATTCAAAGATAACAGATATGTGGATTTATTTCACAGAATCAGATTAGCCTAGTTAGACACTATCTTTAAACAAAAGAGCACAGTGTTGCTGTTTTAGTCGTCACCTTGTTATCGAGGCCTAGATACTGTATCTCTGAATGGCGGAAGGACTCTGAATCAGGCTGTTGTTTGTACAGTTCTCTCCTTATCTGTACTCACAGGAGGTGGTGTTTTCTTTTTTTTTATATCTCCCTCAGGTATGACATGTGCCTTCGGGAGCCCCTCCTTTTGAATTGCTGCTTTTTGCTCTGTCGAGGCGGTGTCCGACCCATGGACGTGGTCTCCGTGACAACGAGCCCTCCCTCCAACAACAGTCGTAATGCAGCACCCAGGAGACTGTTCTCTTTCCTCTCTGTTGCCTGGGGCTTTGTGTCTGATGTGGACATTGAGAGTGAGAGGTGGGTGTGTAATTGCTTAAGCGTTACTTTAATTATCCTGCGACATCATTTAGTTTTAATACAAAAGAAAGATTTACCTGAAATCTTTCTTTATTCCAGGTATCGCGGCCTGGGCTCAGCTCGCTTCACCCTGGGCACCCTGGTGCGCATAGCCTCTCTTCGATCCTACAAGGGTCGTCTGTCCTACCTGCCTCCTTCTATTAGCAACTCATCACCAGATGCCACACCTCCTCCGCCGAGGAGACCCCTCTCCCGCAGCATCACAGAAGGCCTGGAAGGCTTCTGTCGAACGCCCATCCATCGCACTTGCTCCGACATGGGCATCAGTGAACAGAGGAGCCTGCGCAGGGGTGAGGGAGAGAGGGAAAAAGAGGAGAGGCAGAAAGAAAGGGAGAGAAGACGGGAGAGGGCTCGGGGGGGAGGAACTGGCGTGGTGAGGGCGAGCAGCCTGGCAGAGGACAGAGAGAGAGAACGGGAGGGGGAGATGGAGATGGAAGCAGAAGAGGAGAGGTCAGGGACATGTTCGGAGAGTTCAGAATCAATTGAAAGGGAAGACTGCAATATGGGAAGGGGAGAAAGGTTGGCGGGGATCAAGGATGAAAGGGAAGACGAGGGAAGGACAGAGCAAGACTCCAGTGAGATGGAGGAAGAGGACAGGGGGAAGGATGGGGAAGGCAGTGGTGGTTCTGCAGAGGGGGAGAGTGTGATGCATGCAAGAGAGCAGGGAGTAGACATGGGGCGAGAGGCAGATGAAGACCCAGAAGTTTGTCTCACTTACCAAGATGGCCTTCAGGAAGCCAGACAGTCGCTAAGGAAGAATTCAGCCCCTTCCAGCCAGATAGCCAACGCTCTCTTCGGTCAGCCTCTCAGTCAGGAGGCTGACGCAGACTCTGGCACTTCATACGGTGTAGAGGACATGGATCTAAACGGGACCTACTACCAGAAAGAACCCTACCAAATGGATGTTGCTCGTGAGCGATCTCTCACCATCTCGTCTCCCTTTCGTCACTCTCCCTTCTCTTACAAGCCCAAGGCCCTGGACCAAAACCAGAACGCCACCCGGCCGAGGCCCCTCTCTCTCCTCCAGCACTCCCACTCAAACTCCCTCCCCCCCAAACTCCCCTCACTGTCCCTGTCTCTTTCTCCCACACCCCCATCTTCTCCATCATGTGCGTCCCCACACTCTTCATCCTACCTCGTCCCCCGTCCCAACACCCCAAACTCCACCTCTCCCTCCCCCTCTCTACGCACACCGTCCTCATCTTTTAACTTTGATATTGCCGAGCCAGCAGGACCCCTGAAGAACCGTCCTTACGTCCCACTGCCTTTTAATATCCCTAAGGATGACTTGTTACCGCCCCTAGACCAACCCCTTCCCACCAGAGACTGGGTCACCATTGAAGGGGACTTTGTCCTGGTCCTGGCCCTTTATCAGTCCCACCTCGGGGCTGATCTTCATGCTGCACCCCAGGCCAGGTTTGACGATGGGCTGATCCACCTGACCTTTGTGCGGGCGGGGATCTCTAGAGCCACTCTACTGAGACTGTTCTTTGCCATGGAAAGAGGAACCCACCACTCCGTCAGCTCACCGTATGTGAGCCACATTACCTGCAAGGCCTTCAGGCTGCAGCCTCTTTCTACGCGGGGGACACTCACTGTGGACGGAGAGCTGGTGCCCTATGGGCCACTTCAAGCGCAGGTCAGACACAGAAAAATGGTGCTTGGTACTTACTGAATGTTCTTGTTATGAAGTGCTGTGATCTGAGTGTAGTAACTGAAGGTGACTGGATAGGATGTGACCTTTCGTATGCTCGTGTTAGAGGTTTTATTCCCCCTAGATCCACCCATACATAAAGCACATGCTCATAAAACTGTAATCTACTTTGTAGGGCTATCAGTGACAGTATCTTGATTGTGGTTGGTGTTAAATGTATTTATTTGGTTTGACTCTGATCACTAACAACAGGCAGAAAGGCAGTACTTTGTATTTTATAAGCTTTAATGATTAATTTAATGTTAAAGGCTGTGTATGTGACATTCAGAACATTAATATAGAAGTAAATTACTATTTTCTATGTCAAGATACAGTGGAGTAAAGGCATCCTGAGCAGAGAATGAAGTCACGCTGTATGTTAGTGCATGTGTTTATCCAACTGGCTAACTCATAGCTGTCACTTTGCACTGCACTCACACAGCGTAATGGCTGATATCAGGGGGTGTCTTCACAGAAGCATAAGATTCGGGGCACATAAGATTCATGAATATTCACTGTCAGTGTACTAGTGTTACTTCTAATGGATAGAATATTATGAAAAGGTTATGGAAAATTTTTGAAAATTCATTTGTAAAAATAAGGAGGTATGTTGTATTTTTACCAGATGTACTTTATGCCTCTACAGTGCTAAGTATTAATGCTCTGCAGTTATAGTACTGAGTTAATATGAGACCTATAATTGGTGATAATTCTTTTTTCTAATCTCTCAACATTTCTCAGGTTCATCCCTCCATGGCCCGGCTCATCGTCGGCGACTCTGGAGTGAAGATTACCAGATTCTAATCAGGGATTGGTTGATCTGATTGACAGATAACAGCACTCTACTGAATTATGTAATCTCTGTTGTCATCTATACTCTGAGAGAGAGGGGGGGCGGAGTATCTGAAAGACTTAAAATAGCCTGGAATGCAGAAACTGCTTTTCTGAGGTTTAATGAAAGGGATAACCCACCGAGCCACGCATCAATGGAGCACGACTGCAGGGATTAATAGCGAAATTTGAAAATGGATGAAAAATGCGCCTCATTGCACAGCTGTTGGATTACGCTCGGCGTACCCTGAGAAGCATGAAAACTGCACAGCCTGGGATAGTAAGAGGGAAGAACAATCGAATGTTTAAGGATATTTTTTTGTGCAGATAGTGCATGTGTTGGATGTATACGTAGTAGTATGCATGCAGAGAAGCACTACCTGAATTTTGCCTTTCGATCAGATGGAATTAAATTAAGAGAGAATTGTTCTTAACATGAAATGCTATAAGAATACAATGAGATTCACTCGGGTCAACACCCCATTAATGTTAGCCCCAAGCTTCAGTCTTCAACCCCACCCCAGATGTTTGAGTATAAAAACTTCCGTCCATGAAAGGAATGCCTTATCTGACACTGGACAGTACAGTTGTATTTTTGCCCCTAGTTTCTCTTACACAAGAAACCCAAATATTCTTAATCTTTATCCACCTGCCATAGCGTCCGTCCACTACATCAAAGCTATCTACTTAGACAAAGTGGTAGACCCACCTACCTACTGTTATCTTTGAGCACACTACTCTCCACTGTGTTAAGTGTCAGTGGAGAAAAATGTGGATAAATATACACTTTAATGTTCATACAAGCAGTTTAGAGCAGCGAGATCAAATGTCAGGGTCTTTACATCAGAAGGAGCAATGGAACTGTTGAACGGTGACCATTACTGACATTTTTGCATAATCTGCCTGTTTTTCTTAGCCAGTGGATGCACGACGATGATGTCAGTGATATCACACTTTGCAGCATATCGAACAAAAGGAAAATGAATGAAACAAGCATATTTGTCAGTGGATTTAGACTGTTCATTATCAGGAAATGTTTCACAGATGTCTAGAATATATCACTATCTCCAAGTAATCATCTTTGGAAGTACAGAGGACATTACACGCCTCTGTTTAGACGTTGTTTTGCACATTAACTGGAGTTGAAGCAGCACAGAAAATCACAACACTAGACTGCATAGTAACTTTTAAATACAGCTACAGAGTAACGCAGAATCTGATTCAATGCTTTGTTCTAGTAATAGACGCACTAGTATTAATAGTCCAGTTACTATAATAAATGGATCACATTACATTCCTCGCCTGAAATGAATCAAATGTCTCAAGTTGAACATGTAGAAACTTTCAAATCCTGCTGTAGAGACAAACAAGGGCACAACACTAGACTCCAGCAGCCGTGTGTTCTCACATCAGACTTTTGATTAAGAGATTAACAAGATGGAGGTTAAACAACTTTAACTGTGAGAGATTATCCAGCAGCAGAGCCGACCTGTTGAACTGACTGATAATTTGGGTTTTAAATTTTAAAATCTCTTGACAACTTTTTCCGAATGATGATGTGCTCCTTGGTGAAATCAAACCGCAGATCTTGGAGCCCTGATAGAAATTGTCATGTTTTATAAATTAATTTTTTTGAAATGTTATAATAAAATCCTGCTGATGTACTTGGTCTGGACGAAGGATAAATCATTAGCATGTGCAGCGTATCAATCAGTAAGATCATGTGCCGACTGCTTGGGTCATACTGTATGTCTTGGTCACACCTGGACAAATCAATGCCTTTGTATAATAAGCCTGTAAATTCTGGCTGTTGATCATGAACTGTTAAAACCTGACTTGCAGAAAATGGAGTAAAACTCTTTGCTCACCAGGCCTTTATTTTTCTCCTTTTATTTTTTGTTAAATTATTTTCCTTTGAGCACACAATGCAGCTAGTCTACCACAACTACACTGTGCTTACACAGCTACAAAATGTGAATACAACATTTTGAATCTAGGCTTGTAACAGTACCAAATAGGAGAATCTATACACACTTTGAATGGAGTTTTTTGCCAAAATGTTTACTATTGATGTTTAAGAGACTAGTTTACCTTCCTAAACATTGTGTCGTCTATGGCCATAGCTCGGACCATGGTGTTAAAGACCAATTTGATATGACAATGTCGGGGTACAACCCCTCAATTGATAATGCCTTTAAGATGTCTGTAGTGGGCTGCCTGTAATGAACTTGTAATTATTACTAAAATCATATGAGGATATGAAATGCATACATACAAAATGTACAGTTAATAGTTATACATGGTTTTGAATAAATGTAACTTGATAAGTTTGTCTGGAGCAAATCTACTGTACTTGTGTCACAGCGGTGTGTCTTTATAGACATGTTCATGTGTAGTCAGAAGAGGGAAGTTGCTTTTATTGGCGAGTTATATCACAGCTAATGGAACTGTTTCAACTACTAGGTTGAAGGAGAGTAATTATTCACACATCATGAAGGTGCAAGATGATCAAAACGCAGCGTCACAGAAGAAAAGGTAACGTCTGCACATGTACTCCCTGCCACAAAAGATTAATGAGGATGTTTCGATGATTTCGAATGTTAAGAAGTGGCTCTCCCTGTGTTCATAGTTTTCTAGACCCTGAGACATATTTGTAAAAATGAAAATTGTTTAAAACGTGTGTGTTTTATTCCCTTGTTGGGATTTGATCCAACTATGTTTTTTAGAAAGGTATTTCAACTCAAATTCTGTACATATATTTAAGATTTGTTCTGTTTGCCTCTAACATAGCACAATATTTTTGAATGTAGATGATTGAAACTGATCTATGGGATGTTTTGTAAATTAAGATTTTTTGGGATATTTTAAAATATGGCTTTTGTATTACTGTACTTTTTCTATGCACTACATTAAGTTGTTTATTATCGACTGATCCTGAGCAGTTAAAATGGTTAAACACACCTGCCATCATAGAGGTTTTCAGCCAATTGGTGTGCATTTTGTATAAATAAATTACTGGTTTCCACTCTTAAACATTTTGACCTCATGAAGATCCAAGTAACTTTTGCGGCATGGAGTAAATGTGCAGGGGTTACCTTTTCCTTATTGTTTAAACCACCACCTATTGTCCATTCCACAGTCCAGCCAGTTGTGGCTAATGTGATGTGTGTAAGTGTGTGTGTGACTGGATTCAGGAGGTGTTAAACAGTCTTATTGCCATGGGGACAAAGGATCTCCTGAAACGCTCTGTTCTGCAACGCAGTGAGATGAGCCGACTGCTGCAGCTGCTCCTCTGTCGCTCCAGGAGGCTGTGGAGAGGGTGTCTGCTATTGTCCATTATAGCTTTCAGTTTGTTCAATGTGCCCCTCTCCACCACACGGGGAGTTTTATAGGTTTCATTATTCCAGTGAATTGTTCCCTCAGGTTTCTCCTTCTTTGTCACATAAGCAGCTTTTCTGTCTCTCTCTTGTGACTTCTAGGAATTCACTTTGTAATACTTGTGTGCCAAAGCCTCCTAAGTAAATTCATTTTTGCTTCCATGGCCCCAGAGGAAATCAAATCCTTGTCTCAGACAGTGTTATATGAGTAAATGTGGAGGCAACTGAAAACAAACCACCAAACCCTGGAGACATTCTCGCAGAAAGCTCAAGGAAAGCTCAAGTAAGTACAAAAAAATATACATACACGTTGTATAGATTGGTCAGTAGTAGTTTAGCATCACGTGATCTTCCTCAGCAGATGCAGTTGCCAAGTTGTCAAAGAACATTGCAGTTACGATTGAAAGCTCCAGAGCAGCAACTAAATGGACATTCAGGTGAGATTGTGTCGTCAACTGCTGTGTTGCAAGATCAAGCATGAACTTTCAGTGTCAACATTTGAGCCAACATGGGTGAAAAGTCTTTACAGTGCTCGGGAAAATGGAAATCTACCATTCTGTGATGATTGAGCAAAATCCATCTGCTGATGAAGACAGTGTGGTACAATCAAAAGCACACGAACGGCTGCTAAATGGATATTGTGATGAGATAAATTTGTCAAACGGATTCATTGGATTGGATTCATTTAAAGGTTTGCAAGTCTCAGCTGCTACTGTATGTCTTTGCAATGAATTACCTTTTTTAAATTATTAGTTTTTACATAAAACCTAAAAAATACGAACTTGGGAGGGAAAATTATCCAGACACTTCAGTATTTCTTACAAAATATTAAAGTTTACTGTTAAAATGTATTTAGAAATCTGTACCTTTCTAACTCCAAGTAGAGTGGGAAAGGTTTGTGAGCAGCACCTGGCCTGGTGAATTTAAATATATACATTAATACAAATTTAAACAAATAAATAAATAAATAAGCGCTAACCTGCCACTGTTTTTATCCTTGAAACTTGTAGCCCAACTACCGTTTTCAGCATTTACTACAAACAATTGTATTTTGAAAAACAACTGACCGGAAGTAGACCACTCGAGAGCCAGACACCGCTTCCGGTGTCGCCACCTTCTTTGTCTCCGGCCCAATATTTCGACACCAGGGCTTGTCTATTTTTCTCCCTTAGTTTTGAGGATATATTTACACATATATCCCCAGTTTTCTGATATTGAATGACAGTCGACTCTGAAATATTTATGCCTAAAAGTAAAGCGCCAAAAATGGATGACCTGGACTACAGTAAGTGGGCTTGCTAATTAGCTACATTTGCATAGGCTACCGCTAGCTAACTGTGGCTAGTTGGAGCTAGTGGCTCAGTTTATTTGCTCAGGTGTGACACAGTGGTCATTCTGCTCAGCATCTGAATGAAGACGATTGACCATACACCCTTTGCGGTCTTTTACAAAAACCCTGGGTTCACACGTAAACGAATTGAGTTAAAATAAGCCACAAAGCTGCGTTAGCTTAGCCTGACGCCAACTAAATATTGATTATTTCAGTGTGTGCAGGGAGCTAACGTTTCAGCTAACGTCGGTGGGCATTTAACACCCCATCAGCCTCTAAGCTACAGGAGTGCTTGTTGAAATTGGGCATTGCCTGTACTATTGAAACCATCCACCTCCTGTTATCAGGACCCTCGCTGCTGTAGTATGAATCCGTGCAGTTGATCCAGACTGTGGGCGTGGTTGGTGGTGTTATAGAGCAGCTGTTTGTTTTGCAGAATAAACACACACTGGCCTGGGAGGCTGGGGGTCCTGCCAGCGACTGTCGATCACAAGCTGCTGTTTTCAGCTCTAGATATGGGTGGTTTGGACAAAAATCATTTGCACGTTTTTGTGCATAAGTAGGCAACATCTACATCGAAATGTGACCATATCATGGAGCTTTCAGACACTATGCTTAACTGCAAGTTTATTAGGTATACCTAGTTGATACAACAGCCCTGCAATACACCTCACTCTAATGAAAGCAAGGTTTTTGTTAAACCTGTTAGAGAGGTGTTGATTCAAAATGATAGTCAGGGTTTATGAGTTGGAGATAATACAGGGTGACTGCAGATCCTTTAAAAGTCTCAAAATGTCTTAAATCCAATGTTACAATAATAAGGCCTTTAAATTAATTAAATTGTCTTAAATTTGAACATGTGAGGTCATAGCTACTGCAAACATATCTAATTTAATTAAAACATCTTGAATTTTCTTTTTGTGGAAATGAAAGAAGCCTTCTGATGTAAAAGTCCACATTTTAAATGTTACAAATCCTTTAAAAAATCCACAGTACTGTCATTTTACTTCATACTTGAACCATATTCCTACATAACACCTGCATTTGCACGAGACCCCATAGGCTATATACAACATACCTGCAATGCTTGGATAAGTTAAACATGATTTGTCCAAAAACAGTTCCTAAATTTGGTTAAAGGTGTCCTGATACCTATACCTGATACCTATAGACACTCTGCTATAGTGCAATAGTTTTTATTGCTTTTGTGCTTTGATGTGTTTCTAATATTTAGTCTGCCCTCACTGACAAAAACTGGCAAAATATTAAAATCTCCCCAGCTTAATACAATGTTCAACACCAACTGTAACTCTAGTCTCCGAAGTGACAATTAGGCCTAAGCTGAATCGACATCTCTCTAAAACAGTTAAGACTGAATATCAAAGCATTCATTATGGTAGGAGTCATTGCATGAGTTTTAAGACAATGGAAAGCTGTGATTCCTGCACACACTTATTTACCTCTCCATTGATTCATTTAAAAAAGGTTGACAGTCTCAAAGACCATTGTCAAGACACCTTTTAAAACAGCCTCATTTTTATCTTGGTGTATACTAGCAACTGGGTGTACAAGTTTTTTTTGGAAGTGTAATGTGATATGTTGAACAAACGGGTAGAGCCACAATTCAGCAAATGACTTTAGAAAACTGCATACCTCAACTGTAACGCAGCCTTGAAAATCACTGAGAACAAACACAGTTTTACAGTAGCTGAGATTCCTGAGATGATGCCTGATTATTATGATGTTGTGGTGTCACGCAGCACTCCATTGTAATGCCATCTGTAGCTACATCCCTTAAACCTGCACTGATAGTGCTGCTCTTGTCAAGGTTTCCATGTCATTAAAACAGTTCAGTTGTACTTTATCCTTTTCACTTTTGATCAAATTGCTGTTTTATGGCACTGCATTAAATGAGACCTCTCTGGTTCTTTTGCCTATATTTAGAATGCTGAACCCGCTTTCATCAGTCTAAATATCACAGTTTCCTGAGTTAACTCGTTTCTTAGGTTGTCTTTTTCAGTAGTAAGAAGTTGCAATGAAAACAGTTCAGAGTTAGTACCACAAATGGAAATCTATTCATCTTTTATAGAACATATATTGTGCTGGCAGCTGAAATCTCATCATGACACCCAGCAAATAAAATTAAACCCAATGCCCTGCCTGACACCACACGTGATCAACCAGGAAATTGTTTTTGTGATTTTATTAACCAAGCTTCACCACTGAGGGGCTGGAATAGGCTGTTAGAACCAAACTGTAGATGTTTCTCATTCATATAAATGTATCTGTGGAAGAAGTGTTTTAAAAATGAAACCTGGCTTTCTGACTTTGTCTCAGTTTTACAGTAGCCTTGTGGCTGTGTCTGTTGAGACCCTGAAGTGTGTGTCTACTCTACTAGTGGTGTATCACTACTCAGCCAGTGGGCACTGCTCATGCTCTCATACATTATACTGCAGTGACGGATCAGGAGAGTGCTGATTATCAGTATTTTTTCACAGGTTGCAAAAATGGAGTACAATAGGAGATAAATGAACAGGGAAGACAAAGGGTTTGAGGGAAAAGAAAGGAACAGCTCAAAGCAAACTAAAAGTGTGTAGTACTAGTAGTGTAGCTCTATTTCAAAATGAAGAGGCTTTTCTCTTTACAAAAGAAAAACCGAACCACTCAAGCGTCCTCACCCAGTGCCTCTCCACTGCATACTTGTATCCACTTTTGCTAACTTCAGTTACTACGTATACTACCCTACTTTGTCCCACCACTTTCCATTGTAGGGTATTGAAAGAATGAATTAGTCATACCCAATTTGAGTAACAATGCCGTTCTAAAAATAGTTGCACTTGATGGGTTTTATGTTGCTAATAAAGACACGGTAGGCCTTAGGATTTTAGGGCACCGTTGTTATATGTGCAGCAGCAGCAGCAGCAGCAATGGAGTCATTCTTCTTCTCTTCCCTTACAGTCCCGGTAGACCTGAGCCCAGAGGAGCGCTCTGAGCTGGAGGACATCCGCAGGAGGAAGGGCGTCCTGCTGCAGGAGATCCAGAGGCTCAGAGAGGAATTGAGAGAGGCAATTTTGGAGGTGGAGGGACTGGAGACCAGCACAGAGGGCAGGTAAGAAGAAAATACACATCATGTATCATTTCTACAGTACTCTCTTTACCAGTGGTTCCCAACTGGTGGGTCGTGGTCCAAAAGTGGGTTGCAGGTTCATTCTGAATGGACCACAAGTGACTCGCTAATATGTTGAGTTTGTAAAAAACACACTTCATATTGAAGCACAGTGAATTTCTAGCACAGAGCTTTGAATTTGAAGTGTCGTTCCCTGCTGTAGAGTGAGCGACTAATGGACAGCTACTTGACTGAGACAGAAAACAAGCTCACTGACATGGCCAAACACAAGTTTGCGGTGAATATATTAATTTGTGTCGACCTTAAACTAATGACTTAGGAGAAACCTGGACCCCGTGGCTGAACCAGTTGGGAACCACTGCTCTAAACAATATCGGACGAGAGTTGACTTTCATGATGGCCTCACTGTGAACAGACTTATTCACCATTCCTTGAAACATTATCACATGCAGTTAGTCAACCTTATCACTTTATGTGTTATGGGCCACACTTTTTTGGTTTAGACCTTGTCAACCTTCAGCTGTGACTTAATGGACCAGCAAAGTCCAAAACTGCACTGGCATTTGCTCACATCACCATATTCAGCTGCAGTTAAGAGCTTTTCGTAACTTGTAGGATTTGATTTCCTCCAGAATTTACTGCAGACTTTTTCCTGCTGTTCATTCACATCACATTTTCATCCATACCATTTTTCAGTGCCTCATATTATTGCTCATACATACAAGTGTTGATTTTTTTTTGTTTTTCCATCCAAGACAATGGAACGATTAAATTGCGGACGTCTCACTCTACCCATCTTGTATCTATTCAGCTACGGAGGCAGAAGCACCAGTGTTGTGTCAAAGTCTGTTCCCACGTCGGAGAATTTCCCTCCCATTAAATTGATGCTTCCAGTAGTGACAGTCTCAGTGGTTGGTTCACGTTCAGGAAGGGAGAAACACATATTGATGGGGAAACATTCTTCGACACAACACCATGGCTTGTGCTCTGCAGTGATCGTTTTGGCATCAAGTCTGTGATCGAATCTGGCAAGAAAATACAATGCTGATCTTTTATAAACTAAATAAAGGACATGTTATATATGATGTAAATGATCAGATCATTTTCCTGTCCCTCTCCCCGCTGTTTTCCTGAAGTTTTATTTTCCCTGATGTGATTAAATTTCAAAAATCTGCCCATCGTCTATATTTATTAGTAACAGCCTAGTATCACTTCTGTTTGTGATTAGGTTTTTAAAGTTATGTCACTTACAGATATTTATCAGTTGTGTCCAAACAGTGAGCGAAAGAGATGAGCAGACACACACAAGATAGAGGGTGGATAGTACAGTTTATCTCTACATGTGATTAGGAAAGACCACAGTGGTGTTATGTGTCTGAAATTAATGGAAATATTCAACAATAAATGAAAAAATTGAGCTACAAGTCATACGCATTTGTTGTTTGTCACATGTTGAAGATCATTTTTGTGCTAGCAGACTATGCCAGCTACACCGCAAGTTTTTTTCAGACCTGTGGGAAACACTGTCTTTAGTTGACACTGTAGTGTTGTCATTTATGGTTATTGATTCTTTGATAAATTCCCTTCTTTAGAGCTGTCATTTAAGTTCTAGTAATATAAAAGTAATGTAGTTATAGAGATGTGATTTGGATGCCACAGAGTTTTTTCTTACTGGCATTTTACATCTTTGCTCTGTGCAGTAAAACTCTGCAGAAAAGCAGGCATGTGGCAATGGGAAGGAAGAAATTCAACATGGACCCTAAAAAGGTAAAACCCTTCAGTACTTGTATAAGTCTCCTCTGTCCTCACTGAGTCCTGGCTGTGTGGTGACAGACTCTTCGGTCTCGCTGCAGGGCATTGTGTTTCTGGTGGAGAATGAGCTGCTCAGACACACTTCAGAGGACATCGCTCAGTTCCTCTACAAAGGAGAGGGCCTCAACAAGACTGCTATAGGAGATTACCTCGGAGAAAGGTGATTGGTTTTGAAATATCTTCTGTCCTTTTCTCATTTTTTTTGTCCTTCTGCCATTTGTAACTGTGATCTTTGTGTTGCTGCTCTGCAGGGACGACTTCAATATCAAAGTTCTTCAGGCTTTCGTTGACCTCCACGAGTTCACTGATCTCAACCTTGTCCAGGCCCTCAGGTCTGTGTGGCTTTTTGTTTTTATGATTTGAACTGAGAACAAAATCTCCTGAATAGTGTCCTGGCGTACTCTGGTAAACAGACCTCCACAATGGAAAGCCCCACTCTGTATGTCACTTCAGGTTAGGGTGGAAAAAATTATGCAAGAGAGCCGCAGTGGCTGTACAACCCTGCTGTGATTGCCAAATGTGCTCTCTCCGTCTTGACCTAAACCTCGACCTGTTTTCTGCAGACAGTTCCTGTGGAGTTTCCGTCTGCCTGGTGAAGCCCAGAAGATTGACAGAATGATGGAGGCCTTTGCTCAGAGATACTGCCACTGCAACCCCGGCGTCTTCCAGAGCACTGGTAAACACAAACATGTTACACTGCAGTTCATGTGAGGTAATCTGTTACCAGCCTCACGTAGGATGTTTTGATTTCAGCATGTGGTTTGGAGGTGTCCCCTCAAATCAAGCTTTATTATTTTATGATGGATAACAGGAAGGGGCACTTCCCAGAACGTGTACATGGCGCAAACAACGAGCCTCTTACCAGAAGTGGCCAGATATGAAAGCCAGGAGTCTGCTGATTTATAAACATTGCTTCTCAGTAAAAACTATTTTAATTCAATTCAGTGAACTTAATTGTCTTGAAAGAAATTCCTGTGCCAGAGAATGCTTCAAATTACAGTAACACTCAGTACAGTAACCACAATATACTGTTCACAACCAGAACAACCGGTGGTTTCCCCGGGTCAGGGTCAGGGTCACTCACTGGGCCCAGTTTTAGAACAATAGAGTATTAAATATCTGGCAAAATTACAAATATACATATGTTTGTATTTTCCTTCAGTAGTTTGAAATGAGGTTCAGCATTGACAGACTTTTTGTTTTTATAGAAAATGTTGGTAGAAAGTAATATTGTTTTAATCTGGGTCAAAGCCAATCGTGTTTGTTTTTATTTCTGATATTAAAGCTGTAACTTTTAAGTTTTATGAAAATATCTTTTTGTTTTATTTGCTGAAACTGTTACTTCATTCACACAGTCATACATGAGATGGATAATCTGTGAAGAAAATCATACTCCTGCCTACTTATTGCCTTAGAGATTCTAACGGCCTTACTGCACATGAACAGAAACAATCAGAGCCGAGCAGTCTCTAACGCAGCTGTCAATCATGTCAATCACTGCTAGGCACGGCTGATCAAATATGAATCAAGATTCTGTTACTGCTCTGACTATTTCTAGCCTAAAATGTTCTCAGAAACATATTTTAGATTGTAATAGGACAGAAAAGTATTGGCTTAAGTGGGGGAGGTAAATTGGTTTTATAAGGACACATCAGTAAGGGTAGGGTAAATCACAAGTCAAGAGGATTGTATGTCTTTATGTTCTTAAAAGTCCTCATCTATTCTGTGGATTAAAGTATTGGTTATTTTATGTATAGATAGATGTAGATTTCCTTTTTATGTAGCTACATTATTGATGTATTTAGTTGTTGTTTACCCCTCCTGTCCTGAATGTTCGACCAGTTGGGTAGAAAGGATGGGGTAGGATTTAAGTTGTATTCGTACACTGGATTGTTGTTCACTGATTGTTTTGTATAGTGAAAATAAAAATTGTAAGTCATAAAAAAAAGAAACACATTTAAGTGTACTGTTTGACTGTAAAATGAGAACGTTTGTGACCAGGCTGCCATGTTGGATACAGTTAACTGAAGTACTAAGCATTGCCCATCAGTCAGACAAGCTTTCTCATGTCACAGCTAAACAGTACACTAAAATAAGTTTCTGAAAACATTTGTAGCTAGAAGTGGGTAATGCAGCGACAGAATCTTGATTCATATTTGATCAGTGCTGCCTAGTTTGAGAGTTGGCCGCAGTTCACAAGCAGTGATTCACATGATTGACAGCTGCGTTCGAGACTCCTCGGCTCTGATCAGTTGTTTTCAATCAGGTGCGGTAAGGCCACTAGAATGAGTATGACAAACGCACTGTTGCCACCTCCTTGGAACTGGTTCCATTCTGGTTCTCGCACCTAATTTTGAACCGTTCAGAGCACTTCGACCAAAAATAAATTGGTTGAGAACCTGAAAAGTTTGTCCTCAGCTGGAACCAAAAAATAGCAGGTTTTCCTTGACCTGAAGTGACATCAGTGGGTGTGTCATATTTGACAGGTAGGAAAGAGAGGATGAAGAAGGCAACAATTGAGAAGTCAAACGAGAACTCACCAGACAACAAAGAGTGTGCAGTGGTCTCATTAAAAGTTAGTTCATGCTTGTTTTTTGGGTTAAAAACAAATATCTGTGATTACAGAACAAAAATTTGCAGGTAATCAAGGTCCGCACTTTTTACTACCTCTGTTTACTTGTGTTGTGCATTGTGCAATGCCCTCTGTTGATGGCACATCCCTGATTACAATGGTTTCGTGCAAAACAGGTGGCAACATGGGCTGGTTTACTAGATAGTATCAAGGCCTCAAGAATGTTGAACAGAACCGGTTCAAGAACCAGAGTGGTGGAAAAGGGGTGAGATTATCTGTCTCATGTACGACTGTCTGGATGAAGTGACAGTTTCAGCAAATGTGACAAAAAGTTAGTAGTTACCAACTGTAGCTTTAAGGCAGATTCATTAATTAGTTTTAGTTTTTGCGCAGAACAAAACTCAGTACTGCTGCATTGTCTTGCATGTCTCTCATTTTCGCAGACACATGTTACGTGCTGTCATTTGCCATCATTATGCTGAACACAAGCCTCCATAACCCAAATGTGAGGGACAAACCTGGAGTGGATCGTTTCATCTCCATGAACCGAGGCATCAACGAGGGCGGAGACCTGCCCGAGGACCTGCTCAGAGTACGATGAACTCTACGTTGCTCTCTCTGGAGACAGCTAAGTGACAATTAAAATGAAGAAAAGAGATTCTTAATGATTTTATTTTATTTTATTGTTATTCCAGAATCTCTATGAAAGCATTAAAAATGAGCCCTTCAAGATTCCAGAGGATGACGGCAACGACCTGACACACACCTTCTTCAACCCGGACAGAGAGGGCTGGCTTCTTAAACTTGGTGAGATGATCCCAGTGAGGCCTTTGGAGTGCTTTTAATCTACATGTTGTCTTAAACGCTGATCTCAGTTCAACAAATCAAGTGTGTCCATGTTACAGATGTCAGGGGTGTGTTCTTGTGTACTTTGTTCTCTGTTAAGGCTTTGTGCTATGATGAACCTGCCCTCTGTCTCTGAGGTTTGCCGGCTCTCTGCCCTCACTTGATCATCAGCTCACAGTGCTGTGGCACTTGACCGTTGCCACAGCACGGTCGTGAAGCAGAGACTCACTTTCTTGCATCACAGCAGTCTAAAAATCTGATTGTTTGTTTTCTTTTGCATGGCGGGGCCTGTGATCTGTGTGTCACTAATATAATCTCTATCTCTTCCTCCTCCCCATCTGTCTCTCTCTTTGTCTGTTTGTCCTCTGTCTCCCTCTAAATCCTCTGGTCCCTTTTGTCTCTGCTTCTTCCCTGCGATTTCCACCCTCTACTGCCGCTGCTTGTTTTCTCAGGAGGTATGTACTGACAGTTGGAAGTTAAAAAATTAGCCACGTAATTAGCTGTAAGAATGTAGAAATTGTAGAATAGTATTCTTTGAACTTTGACCCCCTAAGGAAATCTTTCTCCTCTCCTCTCACTCATTGTAAAGACTTTGTTCTTGTGTTTCAGGGGGACGAGTGAAAACCTGGAAACGGCGATGGTTCATTCTCACAGACAACTGCCTTTATTACTTTGAATACACCACAGTAAGTGTTTGAGTGAATTTGACACTGCCACTCCTCGTAGAGTCATTAGGTACATTAAAGGGATAGTTCTTATTGTTTGAAGTGAGGTTATGTGAAGTACTTATCCAAAGTCAGCGTAATACCCTACAGTAGATGGCGGTTTGCACGCTCTCAGTTTGGAGAAGCAGACTGGAGTACCAACAAGTAGTTAAGTGTCGTACTGCTGTGGAGGGGCTGTAGCAAAATGTACTTTAGCCACCTAAAAGAAGTCAATGTCAGTAAAGTATACGCTATATTTAGAATATTTTTACCGCTTTTGCCTGCTGTCAGACAGTGCTTTCTGACAGGGAACTGAAGTCGTTATATTGCTCTCTTAAAAGCCACCAGACTCTGGTGGTCTACCTTCTTTTAAAATACATTTGCGGCTGCCCCTGTCTACAGCAGTACATTGCTTAGCATCTGTGCAGGTATCCCTGTCTGCTTCTCCAAACTAGAGGCATGCTGACAGACATCACCTGTAGCTAATACACTGACTATGGATGAGTACCTCATACAGCCCCACTTTAAACTATCCGAACTATCCCTTTAAACTTTTCTCACAGGGTGTTGTTGCTGCATTTGCATCAGCTTTTCTGAGAGAAAACTGGAGTTAGTGGCATTGTTGTGTTGACTTGCAAAAAATGTGGTCATGTTTAGGATAACGAAGGTGTAAACTTTGAAGTTTCTATTGTCTGCATGAAGTTTGGTCAGTGAAGGGGAGGATTAGGTGCATAACTGTATTAATCCCCAGAGGAGAAACTGGTTTGGTTGCCCAAGCACATTAACAAAAGAGACAGAAGTCAGACTGGTCACAAGGGACAACACATCAAAGACACGCTACCGTAACAATACTAACACAAAACGCTAACTCTAGGAGGAGCACAGGTTCCCACCTAGCCAAAAAGTTACAATGTGAAAAACTGAAGTGATGCACCTAAGAATAAAATAATAGATTAAGTTTAACTGTAACCTGGTTTGTCAGTTTGGTTTTAAATAGATTGACTTTCTTTGTAGAAAACAGCTGGCACTGAAAACGATTTAAATTGTCCTTCAATTTGGCAATTTTTAGCAGATTAATGCCAAATTGGTTGAATTTCTGCTAATTCTTGCACTCTCAAATTCCTGTTGGGACTGATTAGAGTATATTATATTTTTATCATCCACAAGGGGTGGAAATTTGTCTTCAGCTCACCAAACAGAAGAAACCATCAGAATATTGATGGCACTTTGTAGTTGCTCGAGGGACTCTGTAGCGCCTCTCTGAGCTCAAGAGCTCAAACTGGCTGAAGTGAGGATGGAAGCTATCTGCCAGTATCCTCACTGCTTTCTTACTTGTACTGTCTGTGATAAGTTGAGTCAAGGGGTTTTAAGGTTTGTGAACTGTTTTGCTCATTGTTGACATAATCCTTGAAAGTTGATTATCAGGTCTACAGTTTAGGTGACCGTACCAGGCCGGAAAGTGAAAAGTTAAAACATAAAAAAACCCTTTAATTAGCTGCTCGATTATGGCACAGATCATAGTCACAATTATTTTGATTAATATTGAGACCACAATTATTGTAACATGATTAATTGTGACTTTAGAAACTGTGCATTTCTGGAACTTTTTTTTAATGTCATTTCATCAATAGATTTTCTTGAACTTTAAAAGTAATCAAACTGAAAAACAATTTAAAAAATGTGTGTAAGAAATTAGTTAGATAAAACAAATGATACATAACTGAACATGACGCAAAAGAAGAGAGAGAGACTTGGTGCTGTTGGCAGAAGAGCTGTGGACTGGGATTACTGTGAGCAGCATGTGTGGGAATTGTGATATATTTGATCGCATTTCTCGCTTTTCCCCTGAATTTGTTGCTCGTATCTTTTTGGAAATAAAATCACTAAGAGGGTCTGAAAAGTCGCATGGCTTTAAAGGAAAGGGCTGCGCTGGATTTATAACACCAGATAAATAAGAGCATCAATGCGAAACGGAATCTGGCCCAATAATCGTTTTATCTTGATTATCTTATTCACATAATCATTGGAAACCAAAATCATGAGTGAAATTAAAATGTAATCAGCCCTACTTTAAATGTTGCAGTAACTCCTTTGGCCCTGATCTGTCATGATTATGTGTTCCTTTAACAGGATAAGGAGCCACGAGGTATCATTCCCTTGGAAAACCTCAGCATCCGTGAGGTAGAAGATCCAAGAAAACCTGTAAGTTTGCATTTCTCTTCAAAATCAAACGCAAATATAATTATCATATATCTAAATTTCAAAATTACTGTATACACTGTTTGTTTTTCCAGAACTGCTTTGAGCTGTACATCCCCAACAACCGTGGTCAGCTCATTAAGGCGTGTAAGACGGAGGCTGATGGGAGAGTAGTGGAAGGAAACCACATGGTGTACCGTATCTCTGCCCCGACACCCGAGGAGAAGGACGAATGGATCCACAGCATCAAGTATGGAAACAGAAATGGCCGATAGTGTCGCAGGAAAAATGGATGTAGTGGAAGTTTGTGATGAATTTTAGCCAAACAAGATGTAGCCTGCTGTTTGGATGGTTTATGCATCTTTTTATTTATAGACATTTTTTCAGTCGTGTTTCTCTGTCACTGTCACAGATCTGCTGTCAGTGTTGATCCCTTCTACGAAATGCTTGCCGCCAGGAAGAAACGTATATCACTGAAGAAGAAGGAGGAACAACCGTAGAGTATTCCCGTCATTCTCTCCCTGTCTTCCTTCTCATCCTTCCTTCCAGCACCGGACACATGTTTTCATATTTGCTCCTCACCACCTGTTCACAAGTTTTTTGTTACCCCTCTTTTCCCCTTCCCCAAAACGCATCCTCTCCCTGATATGAGGACTCGTTGTTATCCTGTCTACCAGACTCTTCAAAGAGTTTCAGAGGGAAGAGCTCACCCACTGCGGCTGCCTCTCGTTATCTTGGTTCTTACACTACTGCTGTTATACACAACCTGACACATTACAGCCAGAGCACGTCGTCTGTCCTGTTTCTCACCACATTCCTCTCTCGCTCAGCGTGTAGGTGAACTGTGAAACATGTCTTAAGAACATATCCACACTGATGTTGGTGATTTTATCAACACTTTTTTTCACGTTTTGGCCTGCCACCCACACTTTAAATCAACTTATCAGAGCTGCTCACTGAATGTGGACAGATTTGCGAATGCTGGGGAAATAGAGCATTTAAAAATACTATGATTGAAGATCTCGTGCCACTGAGTACTTCCTTTTTCAGTTTCTGATGAAACCACAAGCAAAACTTAATAGACCACCACAGACAGTTGCTCAGCAGAAATGTGTAAAGCTTCTGGCTGATGCAGCTTGTGTGTGAAAGGGCGACTACGTCAGGTTTTTTGTTTTTTTTTAAATATCATACTTTAGCTTCCCGGTAGTGATCCTCATGTAGTCACTTATGTTATAGCATCAAAATGCAGTTTTCCCAAAGCCCTTCTAAAAACATTTTCCCATGTGACCTAATGTGGGTTTCTGCATGATGACATTGCTCCATATAAACCCCCTAATCTGCCTAATGTGCCTCTTTGTGTCTGAGCCAAGCCTTAAAGACTTCTCTGTTGTCAATCTTCCAAATTAGCTTTATTCCTCTAACTCCCAAACCGGCATGGAAGCAAAGCAACGTACTGCTGTGGACGGCGTGTTAGTTTGGGTTTGAAAGTAACACAGTAACACCAATGAACTTAGCGATCGAGACAGCTGTAGACCAGCACCTCCCGTGTTCTGTGAGCTTTCAGTCATTATTATTTTTTATCAGCGCTCCAACCCAGGTCAGTGCTTTTTGCTAATGGCTGAGAAGGCGTCTCAATTTGAACCCATATGGACCTGCCCTCTAATAAAAGACATTTTATATCTCTTTATATGTGGCGACTGAAATCTTCCAAACAGGTAGCCTTTTGCAGGGATCAATGAAGTCAATTTTTACCTGCCCTCACTTCGATTGTTTGAAGCAGGCGAGATGGCTCACTCCTGCGCCACCTCCAGCAACGTCAGCTCTGAAACAAAGGCGATGTGTTGAATTCTTTGTAACCATTTGCCTAATTTGGCAAGTAAGTCGCTAGATGTACTATCTAGATGTGCATTTTACTTGCCCCAGGCAATCTTCATTGTTGAGCCCTGCCTTTTTACATCCGTTTACATCAGTGTGAATATGGTCTTACTCAGGGCAGCAGGCAGCTTCAGCTCTCGTGCTGTCGTCTCTCACATCTGTTGATGCCATCTAAATAAGAAACTGTCTTTCTTGATTGTGCTTACCCCAGAGAAAATGTGAATTCAGTATTTTAGCACTAAGATTTAGTTTCAGTCAGAGGAATCAGTTGAAGTCATAGCAGCAGAGTATTTCAGTTTTCTGCCCCTCTTAATGGGTTTGAAGCACACTACTACTGTCGACACTTAGATAACATTTATGTGAAGAAACCGTCACTGTTCACTGCTGTTCACCAAGTTACTGTTAATCTTCATCTATAGGGTCGGGCTCGAGGCAGAAAGGTTGCTTTACTCGCAGAATTAATGAAGACACACATGAGCAGCTGCTCGTTTCAGCTCTCTGAGACAGTATATATGTCTTTTAGCATGTTTCTCTACATGTTCCAGCAATAGCAGAGTAACCCGTAGTTCCAGTCTGTAGGCTTGTTCACAGATTCCTTTATAACACTACACTGAGCAACGCTCATCACGTCCTCTCAGATGTAACATTCTAGCATGCCACAAATCATTTTCCTTCTTGCTCAACACTACACAGACAAACGTCTGCATCTCTCTCACAAGTAATAACTCTGCCAGACATGTAACTGTTAGAGCCGGTCTGTCCGCTATAGTGAGTTTCAAGAAATCACAAAGGCAGCTCATTACAATGTATACTTTTTGTACATAGTTGTTAGCATATTTGTTTACGATACACATAGATTTAATTTATTCTTTTGTTAAAATCTGATTTTTGTACGAGCTACTGTAGGACTGCATGTTGATAAACTGAGGCGTCAGTCATAGGTACCGATGCATCGCTGATCATGCTAGTGCACTGATTTGAAAACTGTTAGTGTTCCCTGTTGACACGGAAAAATTTAATATGGAAGTTGATTTATGCGTAGAGTAAATTATCCTAATCATAGTTGTTTCAGAGAATAATAAGATATTTAGGAGATGACTAGTAGTTTGATTTACCTCTTGACCCGTCTGTGGGTTTGAAGAGTAAACCAGACTCTGTAAAGCACAAGCAGTAATGACCCTCTGTGAGACTAACGTCCGGTTTCCATTGGCTGCCCAGTGTCCACTTGAAGTGTGAGGAGACAAGGAACACTAACAAAGCTTTGATTCATTATATAATAGTAAAATTATTCAGATGTAATGAATCAGTAACAAGTTTAGATTTGTGTCCAGTGATAGATTTGCTTGACATCCAGTTCATAAACTTATTACTAGTAGTTTATTGAATTGGCATTTTTAGATGGTAGTGAAAATAATTGTCTACTGCACTTTATCCATTTTAGCATTTTGAAGAAAATGCTTTTACTTTGACTGACTCCAATACTCTGTAGCACCCTCTACTGGTGATCTCACACACTGCAATATGCTGAAGGATGAACCATGAACTGTGTAGAAATACTTTATAACTCCGCCGCCTGGTCGGTGCCAGCTATAGCAGCGTCTGACCAGCATGCACTGTATTTATTCACCTGACAAAGATCATGTTGTTTGGGGGTCTTATCTTCTGTAGAAGTGATTGGATTGCCTTTTACTCCCCGACATCATCAAACTGACAAAGGCCTAACTCTATACCTTCATGTTAGTGCTTCTACACAACACATGGACTGTCTGTAGGCCTTCACTTTCTGGGTATTCTTGAAGTGCAAAGTTGCCAAAAAAAAAAAAACTGTTGGGACAACAAATGTTTTTCTGCTAGAACAAAATAATGAACACTGAAATGATCAGACTGAAACTGGGCCTCTGTTTCTGATTCCACCTCTTTCAGATAATGTGTTAATTTTGTATTATTTATTTTTATTTACTGTGAGGTGAAGATGGATAGATCATCTGTAAATGTAGCAAAAGGAAAACCACGATACATTGGTGCCAGTAAACTACTGTGTAACAATAAAAGGTAAACTGAGGTCATTGGTTGATGTGTTTTTGTTTCTTCTGGGGGTTTGTCTTTATATTTTCACCACCAAGTGGAGTCAACTTTAGGTATTAAAGCTAATATTACAAATTTACTTCAACACGTTTTATGCTGAGAGCCTCATTTGGTTAAGCATCAGCTTGTGGGATGCGCGTAAGGTAAAGTTAATTGTATTAATAGATTAAACTGTCTGATATAATGTGTAATATATCGTTGATTATGTGTGTAGAGAATTGTTAAATTTGACCATGTGTCATTCAAAGTTTGACCTGCTAGATATTTCACCAGAGTAATCTGGATTTACCATCTGAATACCATTTTTACTTCCAGTGAAATAAAACCATGGTGTCGTCCCCTCAGGAAGAATTTTAATACCTTCAGTGATCCCATAACTTTCCACACAGCACCATCATCAGGTAAAACTGTAGGTCTGTGCAACTGTTCTGTATCGGATTTACACCTGTCATTGTCATGTATAATACAGGCTCGTCCTTTGGCATTCGTCCTGTATTTTGCTGCACACCCTACTCTAATGCGTACACTAACCTACTTTTGACATGTTAAAAGGTTTCTTGTATAAACTGTGTGCTCTATAATTTCTGCACACCTGCCTTCATGTCCAGACAAGTGTCTGTGCCAGAGGTCAGGGAGACACATTCTACCGCAGGACTGAAGGACAGGAAGAAGGAGCACAACATATTCAGTTCAGTAACACCTCTTTCAGTCACAGGTAGCAGCAATGAACTCTACACTGTAGCATTAAGATGCCCAAAATCAACATGTCAATGCACTGAAAGAAAAAAAATGTTAAACTTGAGAAATCCGCACGTTATGTAGTTAAAACTGACTTGTTAATGCGCCAGGAATCTATGGAGAGTTTCCAGAGAAATTGGCATTTTAACATGGCAAAAATGGATGCTAAAAATCAATGTTTTAATGCACCTAAAATTGACTGTTTAAGGTGCTAAAAGTCAACATTTTAACACCCCAAAAAATTGTGTTTTTATGCACCAAACACTGACAGTAAAAGGCAGGGATGTTAAAACTTTTTAGAATGGGGGCCAGGTAAGGTATTGTGAAAATACCTGGGGGCCAGCTGCCTCTCAAATCACATGGGTCTTAAAGTGAGAAAGTATTTAACTTCCCATCACTCCTGAAAACAGCTGCCCTCTCTCCTGACTTTACGCTTTGTTACTGTGGCCATGTCTGCGACAGAGGAGGAGATATCTGGTGCTAGGTAGCCTGTTTGTTTGCTTGTTTACCTTCTATCCATAACAAACACATTAGTTCTGCCTGCATAGTTCTGGTACATGTCTACAATCAGTGTGAAGTGATCTTGCTTGATTATTCAATATTGTGTTAACCATATAGTATATTTTGAAAGACAAGCAGAGGGCCATTTAAAATCTGTCTGTGGGCTACAATTGGATATCGCTAGTTTAACGTGCTAAAAATCACCTTTTCAGCATGCTAGAAACTGTGACGTTAATGTGCTAAAAATCACATTTCAACCCGTTAAAAATCAATGTTATAATGCACTAAAAATCAGCATTTAAACGTGCTGGAAGTTGACATTTTCTACACCTTATGCCTCATTTTGACTTGTAACCACTGTGATACCTGTCATAGCCAACTGGTGTTCCATTTTTGTGTATGAGGGGTGTGAGAGAGGATGGTTGGTCGAGGCACATTTTGTGGCTGTTGGTGTTCCCAGCAGAATCGTTGGTGGAGCAGTCAAGTTTGGTTCTTTCTGTTATTTCTCAAGTCTCTCATTTGTCCTGTCATGTCTGTGCATTTATGGAGCAGATTCATAAAGCCCCAGGATCGAGCAAAACTTTCGTTCAGCTCACACCTGGTAAGTGCCGTTTATTTTGGTCTTTGTAGTTGAGTTAATGTTATTTTGACATGATGAAGTAGTTTATTAAGTCTTGTGCACTGGCCGCATTGTTGATGTTCATGACTTGGATTTAGCTGTAAATTTAAGTTATTGACACTATACACTGATCTGCCAAAACATAAAAACTACTGACAGGTGAGGTGAATAACACTGATCATCTCGTTGCAGTGCAATGTTTTGCTGGTCTTCCTGGCAGTCAAGTGGGTACCGCCCTCATGGCAACAGCACTCCACCATGGCAGTGGCCCTCTGCAGGACTGTACCAGGCCACATTGCAAAAACTGTTCAGGAATGGACCAAGGAGAATGACAAAGACCTCAAGGCATCAAAATACACAAGATCCTGATCTGATCGAGCATTTGCTGGACATGCTGGTACCCTAGAGGTAACCTCAATCCACAGGTGGGCCTCCTTAAATCGGACTTGTCTGTGACCTGTCAGGGCATGGACACAGGACCTCTGTGTGTTGTCCGGCTCCAGGGCTTTGGCTGTTGATCCTTTGAGTCCTATGGGTTGTGACGTGTGCTACTGGAACGTCCCCCAGATGCTGGATCAGATTGGGATCTGGGGAGTTTGGATGCCAAGTCCACGCTTTGAGTCACATTCTTTTGGCCATTCCTGAACCGTTTTTACAGTGAGGCCTGGTGCATCGTCCAATTGTACCGGGGAGTGCTGTTGCTAGGAGGAGGAATACTTGGTATGCAACGGTGTTTGGCTGGGCTGAGCATGTCAGGTGGCATCCACGACTGAAGCTCAGGGGTAGAGCAGGTCATCCTCTTATTGGAAGATCAGCGGTTCGATCCTTGGCTCCTCCAGTCTGCATGTGAAAGCATCCCTGAGCAAGTTACTAAACCCCAAAGCTCCCGTTGGCTGTTCCATCAGTGTGTGAGTGTGTTAAAAACTGAGTAGCCTGAGTAGCACCTTGTATGGTAGCCTCGGCCACCATTGTGTGAATGTGTGTGTAAATGGGTGAATGCGACTCATAGTGTGAAAAGCGCTTTGAGTGGTCAGATGATTAGAAAGGCGCTATACAATTTACCAAAAAAACAAGAACAAAGATGTGTATCTTTCACACTTTTATTTACACACTCTTAACATTTGAAAAAAACAAACACACAACTTAATACACAACGTTAAAAACCTAACCTGGCCTTAATTCAGTCTTTTATATACAGCGCAATAACAAATATACAGTCAAGGCCAGATCATATAAGGAATTAAAAAGCCACATTGCAATGACTTGATCACATAAAATATACATATCAAAAAGATGCATTTTTTATTGGAGAGAAAAAAAAGTGTTAAACATCAGCAGCTTGTTCGGTGAACAACGAGATCCATTGTAGAGTTTATAAAAGTGAATAAAAAAGAGTGTATAATAAACCTTGATGATGAATTTAAAGCATCACTGTTGGGTTACAGCGTCATGCCAAAAGTCCGTGTTATAACTGAGAAACCAGCAGAGGCTGTTGAACACTAAATTCAGTCTGACAGGCTCTTCTCCCAAAATAAAACACCACTCTATCTATGACACATCAGATTATTAAAATTACAAAGTGTAACAAATCAGTTCTACATTTCTTTGGTAAATTAGCTGTATCTCGGTGGACACCTTTAAAAAAAGGAGCATCCTGATTACAAAATGATTTCTCAACACATTTCTCTACGTATCACTTATACTAACAACACAGTTTGTCACCACGTCAGAACCCGTGTAAGGTCTGCTAATTTTATCACAGACCCCACAGTATTAAGTCTTATTAACAATATGACAATATGTCACATACAGCACTTGTCTGTTTAAAATAAAACACTAGCTTATGATTACGTTAGAGGCCGAAACCTAAGGCCCAAGACCGCTAAGTCTCTACAGTCTCTGTAAACACAGATTAGACTTATTGTTTTTCTTTTCAAAGAAAAAGTCACTGATTCAGTCTAAAGGAAGGCAATGAGTTTGTGCCACTGAGTCATCATCCCGAAAAATAAGTCAGAGGGGCTCCTGTTTTATTCCTGAACCTTTCGATATGTGATAAATGTTCTCAGCGTTCTTCTCCAGCCTCTTAGTGGCAGGGGTCAAAGGGGTATTTGGCGACACCTCCACGAAGCTCCACCTCTGACTCAGACCAGGCGAGGATGTCTCCTCTGAGGTGGCTGCCGCAGGACGCCAGGCTGTAGATGTCACTGGGAGTCAGGACATGTGACCACATGTGCAGGTCGGACATCTCGCCCACAAACGACTGAGTGGCATCGAAACGACCTCCCAGAGTGTCCTGAGGTAGGGAGAGAAATGAGAATGTAATTAAAGCAATTTATCCACAAATACAGGTAAAGAAGAGCCAAAAAACAATGGCTTCCCTAGACTGTAAATTGTTTCAGGCTCTAAGCTCTTCACTGGGCATGTATTTGATATTTAGCATAATAAATTCTCCCCCTTTCTGCATCTGTAGTGTGCATCTACAGGGAGTGAATCTCTTTGTCTTTACCTGTTCCTGTCCCAGGATGAAGACACCTCCAGGTTTGATAGGGTGCCAGGGGGAAAGATTTATCCCAGACCCCCTCTGCACTCCATCCTGGTAGGCCTCCCACTGTCCGTCTCTTGTTGACCAGGTCACACACACGTGGTGCCACTTCCCGTCACCCAGAGACAGGGGCAGCGTCGCCGCCTGGGGATGGTGAGATACAGACTCAAGTTAACACAGGTAAATACAGAAGTGAGAACATAGTTTGTGGGAGATTGTGTGTGTAATTAAAAAACCCTTTTTTTATTAAGTGCAAAACATGGATGTATAAAGAGAATAACATAATACTGTGGTGGAGGCAGGGCGCCTGTTCATGCCTATGAAAGTTGTTCTGTGAAATATTACAGTATGCAAACAGTGAACACTACGCCGGCATAAATATCCCATCATGCAATGCGTTAGACGAGACAAAAGTTTCAGTAAATGACAACGTTCATAATAAACAATGGCAGGCAGTGACCAGACAGCTCTGTAATGTCAGTTTAACTCTTAAGTATAAGATTTCATTTTGTTAGTGATATGTATTTTAAATTAATCTGAAATTTCCAGTAGATCGGAGGTTGGTACAGGTTACCATGGTTATCTGTCTCTAACAGTCAATGAGCCTCTCAGGCAGTCTCAGTGTATACGAAAAGATAAATACTGTTGTTTATTCCAGGCCCTCAGGAAGCGCACCAGGCTTTGAAGCCAATTGCATATACAACCTCTGGTTCCATCATGTGATGCCATTGGGCCCAAAAAGATTTTTTCCCATTGATTTTCATTGTGAAAGAAATCAGTGAATGCATTTTTTAGAGCATCACAACCTCCTCAAAATGACTGCATTCACTCAGCTCGAAACCATTTCTGAAGCCCAGAAGAGCTGCACAATTACATCATTTTATCTCCATGTGAGTTAGTTGAATGCAAAACTAGAAGTTAGCTGCTCGGTCGGCGCTTGCTCTATGGGCCCAGCTATGTGGAAAATCCAGGTAATTTTATACCTGGGAAGTTGAATTTTATTTTGCTTCATGCGCCACTGAGCAACTTTTAATGAAATGAATGGGGCCCTGCCTCCAAAGCTGTATCCAGCTCTCTTTATAAATCAATGTAAACAAATGTTTGTGATTATAAGACACATATTTGGTATGTAGTGAATAGTATGTGATATTGAACGCAGCAACTGTTAATGTAGGTTCCTGTCACTCTTATTAAGCAGCTGATTGAGGAAATGTGTCTCTAAACCTTTGACACTGTAGCAGGGTTTCTGTTTATCCTCCCTCACCTTGTCGTCTATCAGCAGCTCCATGGGGTTGCTCCCCCACTCGATGAGCACCAGTTCATTAGCCTGTCCAGGTGCGGAGTAAGAAAAGGGTGTCCCCAGGACGGGCCCAACACCCGCCTTGATCCAAAGACACAAAGTCAGAGCAAAGATCTCCTGCATCAGCGTCCTCTTCATCCGCCCATACATGTAGTTGGTCCTCATGGGGAAGCTGATCTGGAAGGCATCGGGACTCTTGAATTTCTTCCTGGAACCTGTCGTTGGAGAGAAACAACATCATACCATGATAAACAATTCACTTTGAGTCATGTCAGTAGGTTTATTTACTAACTGTTCTTGTCTGGAGCTTTCGATCGATTACTCAGCAGAATGATTTTGCTGAGTCAACTTGAAACTATTTAAGACGCTCAAATTTTATTTTTTTCTGATCAATTTGAAAGTGTAGTCCGCTATGTTAATTCAATACACTTTTTGTCAAATTCAACGATAATCTCCTCATGGACCGTTAGCTGTCTGGTCTTTGTGCACACTAAAAAAATCTGCTGTTCATACACAGCCCTGGGTCTGTAACTATAAAACAAATAAAGTGGCTTGGACGAGTCACACAACACTGTGCCGGCTAATCAGCAAAAGTTGTGGATGTTAGTGCTTATGTACAGGACAGGAGGAAGGTCACGGATGTAAGGGAATGGTCACACATGAGCAAATGCAGGCAAGTGACTGTCACCTGACGAGGTAATAATGTGTGGTGGTTGTGTACCTGCGAGGTGCAGCTGGTTGAGCACTGACTCCAGTTTATTTGAGTGGAAACCAGTCCGTGGCCCTGGTTCTCTGTATCCTGTGTGTGACAGGTAACTGTGACTGTCTGCTTCGTTACTGTGGTGATCATCATGATCATAATGATCATCATCATCATCATGATCATCATGATCTTCGTGGTGACTGTCATGGTGGTTGTCATGGTCACCATCCATATCATGATGGTCATCATTGTGTCTGTCATCATGATGGTCGGTGTGGCTGTCGCTGTGGCTGCCATCATTGTGGTCGTCCTTGTGGTCATTCGGGTGTCCGTCGTCGTGGTGATCATCATCGTGATGATCGTCGTCGTGATGGTCTCCGTCATCTCTGTGGCTGCTGTCGTCATCGTGGTGGTCCGGGCTGCTGAGGGCGGAGGTGTGATGGTGCAGCTGCTGCTCCAGAGCGGTGATCTTCCTCTGAAGCAGCTCCTTCAGAGAGCTGGAGTAGGCGATGGATGTGTTCCTCTTCTGCTGGGGGAGGTGAAGAACACACAGGTGAGGTCTTGATAAGCACTTCCTGTCACTTAAAGGGATATTCCCCCACAAATGACCGTTCATATTGTTTAATCTTGGTCTCATTTATCCAGCTGTGTACTCAGTACTTACCAAACACATGCATTTTTTGTTCCCAGGTGCACTACTCTTATATGAATGTTTTAAATGTTAACATTTTAGCAAAAATGTATCCGTTTGGGAAGTTCTGAGTTCACGACTGGATAAATGAGACTTTGATTATACTGCACAAGTTGTGTGAGAGTTAGTTAACGGACGTTTTGATATAGTTTTGCTGAAGGTAAATGTGGACCCCAATGACTTCAATTCATCAAGAATTTTTCTCAGTTTTTGGATTTTCCTTTCTTCGTAAATTCATGCGAGAAAAACAAAGTTTTCTTCATGAGTTCAACGTAACACTGTGAGAGTAACTGATTTACAAATGATCATTTTGTGGGTGAAGAATGACTTTAATCCCGCTGCTTCCAACAGAAAGGCGTCAGTGGTGCTTTGGCAAAGACACAAACTGACCTCAAGGGATCGTGTCAGCATGTGTCAGTCTGTTACCTGCACTTATGTGTTTATTGAACTTCTTGGCCTACTATTTACATTCACTAGTAATCTTTCAGTGTCAAATGCAACAGTCAGATATTTATTTAGGTTCTTCATGTATATGTGTCTGCTCCCCTTCCTCTTAGGTAATCCAGGCTTTGCCCTGGTCCATGCCCCGATTACCAGACTGTCAAGGGAGATCACGGTAATTACTGCTGATGTTAGACTCGTGCCACTACCCAGCCAACCCCGCCTTACACACTGCACAGCCCCTGACATCTGTCTCTGGTCATGATCCAGGGAGGAGAGCCAGCAGGAAAGGGCAGACAAATGTACCGGGAGAGTAAAAACAGTGAGTAATTAAAGAGGCGACCAAAACGTCAATGTGCCCAGTTAATACACTGCAGTGACGTCCACCGCTGAGGCGCCCACTGAGGGACATCAGAGTGACTCTCTTGGCAATGTGATGTGTGGCTTACTGCAATTAAGTAATTGATTGTTCCTTTGTCTAAAGTACTTAGCAGATATACTACTTTGGGACTTCCGGTGATGACAGCATCATCATGTCTAAACAAATGAAAGCCATATATGGGCTGGCTGCACATCTAAAGCGTCTCTCTACTTATCTCTTTCCTGTTCATCAGCTGTATTATATTTACTTTACTTTTTTGTCTGTAGTTTTATTATTTTTGATTATAAAGCTGAAAAAGTTTCCTCCTCTCGCTGCTCACCTGCAGGTTGTCCAGCCTCTCCTTCAGCGCATGCAGCATCCTCTCCATCTGCTCTGGTGAGGATGTGATCTCCCCTGGCGTCACATGTTTATCCTTCGCCTGATGGTTGCTGCTGTGCCCTCCATCAGATCGTTGCCCTCCTACAGAGGGGTAGTGCGGTGAGTCTGGGATGGGGTTTCCATGGTGACCCTGGTGGTTGCTATAGTGCCCGTTGTCATTGTACGTGTGATGGCCGGCCACTGATGCGTGATGAGGGTGCGAGCCTGTGCCGTGGTGGTCGGTGTGAGGCGTCGCATCCCGTCCGAGGCCCTCGCACAGGGTGAGCTTGGCCGTCAGCTCCCTGATGGTCTCCCTCTGGTCCAGGATGGTCTCTTTCTGCTGGACGAGGCTCTCCCTCAGGTGGAGGATGGTGGCTTTGGCCTCTTCGCTCGCCCCCCACCAGCCAGCAGGAGGTGCACTTTGATGGCCTGGCCCGCTGGGCCCTGACGCCCCTACGCCTGGACCCCCTGCGGGGAAGCAGGCAGGGTCTGCATCCACGGGGATAGGGGTGCAAACAAAGCGTGGGTGTGCTCCATAGTCATAGTCAGACCCTGTGCTGGCAGACGCAGGGCAGGGGAGGAGTGAAAGTAAAGAAAACACAATAGGAGCAAGGAACAGGTGAAGCAACTGAGAGGTCCTCATAATCTCCATCCACAGTTCAGCCAGTAAGACTAAGGAGCTTGGCTTCACTTCAAAATGTGTGATGCCAGTTTAAGGTAAAGGTTGTGTTGACTTCTGTGTTGTTGGAGAGGAGACATCGGGGTGCACGATAACAAAGATCTCAAAGTATCTGTGAGGAACAATGTGAAATAACAGTTTTATCTTTTATCTTCTTCGTCACTCAGGAGATTTAATTTTATTCTGGATGTTGCCTTGTCTCCTCTGTCCCTGAAGAATGGAGAAAACCTGTAAGACAAAACATCAGATTTTAGATAAAGGTTTTTTAATAGTGCCCACAAAGGGTTCACACAATATAAAGAAGCTTTTTTTTTGAGACCCTGTCGCTGCTTTCTTAATTATGCTGTCGTCACAACATAATTGCTGTCTGGATTATGTTCAGACAACGACAACGTTTCTCTCAGGTAACGAAACACTACATTTATGTACCAGGTAGGCCTCGCAAGGAGTACGGCTGGCATATGAAATGCACCTTGACACCAGAACCCATGACCAGACTTTTGTCTGATGGCACAAATACACTTTGGTTAAGGTTAGGGAAAGATTGTGATTTTGGTTAAATTTTAATAAAAAAAAATAATGCTGTAGTCACTTTAAGTGGATTAAATATTGCAAGATGAAATCCTTTGTCAGTGAAGATTTTTTTTTTGATACATTCAGTATCAAAATTTTGAGACTTGCCCTGTAGTTTAACCTCTTGTGACCCTGCGTCCTCATATGAGGATGTTAGATTTTGAGTTTGCTGCAGCTTATACTTCATTTTGTTTAATTTAGACCTGTTGTCCTCGATTGTGGACACTTTTTTCTGCCATCTAGTGGTAGGAAAAGCACAATACAATAATCTATGTAAAAACAAGATGGCAGCCATGTATGCCAAATCAGCCTACAGCCGATCCCGACACAAAAGTGAGCAAGGTCTTTCCCAAACTATCCACTGTTCAAAGACAATGCTCAGTCTTTTCATACTTATCAGGTCCTACTAATCCCAAATAGCTAGGAAATATTCAAAATGCATACCACACAAAAGCTCTAGTCTTAGGAGGTTAATTAGCAACATTTCCTTATTATTCCTTATTATGTTCCTGATTATAAGGCTGTAGTTGTTTTGGACTGCATTTAATTTTCAGGTTTATCTTGTCCCAGTGTATCTACAGGGCAGACATGAGTTGATCATGTCTGCCCTGTAGATACATTGGAGTCAGTGTTCTTAAACAAAAAAAAGACAGTGAGAGGAGACATGTTTAGACCAAGCTGACATATAAAAGGTCGTCAGTTCTTAGCAGGATGTGATGGAGGATGAACACCTCAGCGCGTCGTCTCCGGCCCCAGTTAGCTGCAGTCTGTCTGACCAGTAAGCTTACATGGTGCGGGCACGAGCCAAAATAACCAGAGGCTGTCCAGACAAGGATTAGTCCAAATCAGAAGTATGGCATCTTGATTGAACCAGACGACGAGACTTTTGTCGGTACCTTTAGTGTTTGATGGTTTTTACCTCCTGGAAGACTGCGAAGAGCCTTTCAGTGTTTTATTTTTTATTTAAAGAGTTAAATTTGATGGTTATTTAAAGGGTAACTTTGGCATTTTTAACCTGGGCCCCATTGTCTATGTTTTTGTGTCCAAGCAACTGATGTGAACAACAATTTTTGAAATTGATACATTTCTGAGAGATAGGGGGGCAGCTGGCAGTGTCTGCAATGTAACCAGATGGGGCAATTGTGCACCGTCACTATACATCCATTAAATGTGGTTATTTTTTGCTACAGACAGGCTCAGGTTGTTATTACAGGTGTTTCTATATCATTCGCTTAATCTGGTCTGTTTGTGTTGTTTTTTTAAGATTTTCTTTTGGCATTTTTGCCTTTATTAGATAGGAAAGTCTTGTGTGAAATGGGAAGACATGGAGGGAGTGACATGCAGCAAAGAGCCAGAGTTGGAATTGAACATGCATCTACGACAAAGCCTTTGTACGAGGGGTGCCTGCTCTACCAGGTGAGCAAGTGGGCGTCCCCGATCTGTGTGTTATTGTGTCAAAGTCACGCTCAAGGAGAAGTCTTGCAAAGCCAAGCTTGACATTTTGTTTGCACAATTCAGAAATCCGTAAATACAAACCATTGTTTTTTTTCTCTTCTGATCTTTTAGATATCACTAAACTATGTTTTCTGTACTCCAACAAAACAAACTATTCCCGACACCACTCTGAAACTCTCACTAATGTTTCCCCTGTTGTCTTCCTGCAACAGGTCACATCTTCAGACTTCAAACGAAACCTCTCTTTGAGTGAGATTCAGACACAAAACTGTTAAGAACTGTTGTTCACATTGGTCTCTTAGACACTCAAACATGGGAAAATAGGGCCCAGTTGAATAATACCAAAGCTTCCCTTTAAGTCTTAGGCCCGTAGGATTATAATTAAAAGCAGTATATCGTTTAAAATCTGGATCCCAGCATGTAAACATTCATGTGTCCACGTGGCTCCATATTATATTCTCTGTGTCTATATCACAAAGCCCCTCTGACCCCTCTGAGCACTGTAACATGTCCTTCATTATACAGGGCCGGCATTTTGAAATGGCACACACGTGATGAGGCAGCTAAACCTCACTGACCACCTGTTGCTCGCACTGACCAGCCTCCACAATGTGTGTGTGTGTTGACAGTTCATACATGATTCACTGTACTTTATCAATAATGAAACACAGTGAAAACATACATACAAATATAGCCTGTGACAAAGATCACGTCTGCCTTCACAGAAATCTCCTCTTTAATTGCCAATGCAAAAATTATTTATGGAGCTGCACAAACTGGAGAATTATTCCTTGATGTTTTATTATAATCATCTTAATGTTCTTACATTTATAAAGAGGAAACAACCTTTGAACTGAAGCATGTTCTGTCTCTGAGGTCCCTGTTGTGATTTACGGGGCTTAGAGGACAGACAGATGGTCGCGGTACAGAACTGTGTCACACCCAATCACCACAGTTTAGCCCTAAGTTTATTACCACCCACAGGTCACTCAATTAACCTAATTGCAAACAGTTGTTGTGCCACCTTAGCCAGAGATAAGTGGGCTTGCATGCTTCTGTGTGTGTGTAATCCACGGTGAGCGCAGGGGTCGTGCACCATCCCCGCGCCATATGGTCAAGGTGGATATTTTTAAGTAGTGCGATTAGTCCCAAATTAAAAACTGACAACAGCAGTTAGACCTGTGATTAAAAAACAGCCAGCTGACAAACAACATAAAGAGCTCCTGTATTTGTAAACAAGCAGATTCTTTCTAGACAGAGAGTGGATGACGTTTAAACTGTTATTATAATCAACAAGTGCATTACAAGATTAATGTCAGCCTCATTATCTGTCGAGTGGCTCTCCTATAAACTGTTGAGACACTTTGTCAAAATAAATCACAGTTTAATGTCTTCTTCACTTCAGGTAACACGCACATACACTTTCTAGTCCTTCTTGTTTCCAGTGTTTTGTTTTGCTGTACAATAATTCAAATATACATATTGATAGTAGATAAGCAGATACACTGCACACAAGAGGGCTGAATTGCTTCTTCTTTTAATATACTATTCACTTTGAAATGCTACAAACAACGCGTTTTGCATTGTAGCATTGTAAAGTGAAGACTAAATTAAAAAAAGAAGCAATTAAAGCCTCCTTTGTGTGCGGAGTATCTGCTTATTTACTATCAGTCTGATGTTTCCTGCTGTCACCTGCACCAGGTTATGAGGACTGACAGCCCTGTGCACAGGGACATGTGCCTCTAAATGAGTTCAGACATACATATATTTATTTTTTCACCCTTTTTTTTCATTGAATTTTACACATTCACAATAACAATTTAACAAAAATGTGCATATATTACCCCAACCCTAGCAAAAACAATAATTAAAAAATGACAGCAGTCCATAGCTTCCATTCAATTTCATATCATTCAACATTATGATTTTCTAAAAACCTTGTATAAGGTCTCCACTTGTCTTTTCTTTTCTCGTTCCTAGTTTTAAATTGTATCTGCCATTAAAATGCCTCTTCACTTAAACCTATGTGATGCTAAACATCTATCTTAAGATCATATAGATTATCTTCCCCTAAATGTTACATTATGTAGTAAATTATATTTTGCATGCTCTCTTATATCAGTCTAGTTGCTTCATATACAGTTTTCCCCAACAATAAAGACGGAGCATTAATTCTCAGGAAAATAAAGTTTTAAATGCTATTTATTTCTTGTCATCATTAGTTGTAACATCCATGTCCATTTTGTGTAAGAGCACAGTCTGTTTTTAAAGTTTGGTTATCTCTTAAGATATATAGTGTGGCTGGTATCCCATCCACCAACTCTGTAGTTCATTGTCATGGCCAGTAACACATATTAGGACAGTGAGTAAAAACGAAAATCAATAAAAATCTATTTTCTGATCGACTTTTTATTCCGCTTTAGTTGGAATCTGACAAACTCTGCAGCCAATTCCTTAAACGTCCTTAAACAAAATATGTGACATTGTAATTCTTCCATTTATGCATCAGTTAACTTGTTTCAGGTTCCTTCATTTACCTTACCCTACATTTTAAGACGATCTAAAAAATATAAATCTACCTCTGGTTTTAGTCATTGACCCTCCTCACTGTGTCTTTTCTGTCAGATGTCACAAACATGTCACTGATGATCCCTCACCTGCCTTTAGTCACTGCAAAGTTACACCCAGCCAACAAACAAACAAAAAAGAATAAATGAAAATTAAAATGCTTTCAGTAACTGACATCATCAACACCCAAACACACATTTCTGTCTTTTGCAGATTGTTGCAGGTGAAACTGCTTTAAACACAGAGCCTCAGTTGTTTTATTACTTTCAACAAGTTGTTCAGATTTCTCACTGAAAAAGTTAATTTGCTTCTAAACTGTAAAAGCTAAACGCAGCGCCACACTGCAGCTCTTTACTGTCCTCTGTGTCACACCCTATTGAAACACCTGAACTAATATAAAACACATGAAGATGCTGTTCCAGTTAGATGAACATTGTAAATGCATCCTTACCTTGGAGTCCCAGTGGGTGCAGCCTGTGTATCCACACTGTGGTGAGTTAGTCCACCTCACACTCTGATCAGATTGAGAGAGATTTACTCCAGAGGAGAGCTCAACTCTTTCTACCCCTCCTTCGTGTCTCTGCCTCTCTGTTCTCTCCTCCTCTCCCTCAGCTTTGTTGTGTTTTTCTTGTGAGACCACACCTCTTTTCCTGACACACTCTTTTGACTGCTTGCCATCACATTTACTCCATCATCTCTATTTTTATCCTTGATATGTGATCATATTAGTTATATATTACCCAGCTCCAAAAATGTACATAAAAAGTTTGTTTTTTTTAATTTGACCTCTGATTTGCAGTCATCCTCTCTACCAGCACACTATCATTGGCTCAGATCCTCCAGCACGACGTCACACAGCTCACCTAGATCTCAGCACAGGAGTAATTGGCCTGATTAATTGCTCGTCTCCTCCAGTCTGACTGACAGCCAGAGACAGGCAGCCGCGGGACGGCAGATGGCTGATTTAAGGTCAAAGAAAATCACACAACAAACAAACAACGGAGCCAGTATGTTAAGTACAGAACAGACATTTATTCATTAACATTAGATAACAAGTTCAGACACAGTTTAAAGCCTAATTCATCTCTGATTTTAAAAAGAACCCGCACTTCTCCTGGTCTTACAAAATAAACGTCGCACAAGTCTGGGCATGGTCACTTTTAAAAGCTGGTTACTTGTGTCATGCGTTATCTTAAAATTCATCCCAGTCGCCAGATGAAAATGTTGCCAATGTATGTTTCTGCAAACCACATATACGTTCTATTTGTATGTTTTATATGTTTCATATTAACATTTTTAAAGTGACATAGGCTAGTTCAGACTACATGTATATGAGCTGACTTTGTCATCTGGAGGTGGAGGGGATGGTGGATGGTGTGGCCCCGGGTGAGATGCCTGCCAACCTGCAGACCACTGTCCAAGACAAACAAATAACCACAATAAACCACTTTTTTAAAGAGCCATCGCTGCGTCTTGCAGCATTTTTTAGGCACCAAACATGATTGTTTCTTAGCAACCCATCGCTGTTTTTCCACTGAGATAGTACCATGAAATGCTGTTGTTTTTTAATGAGACATTATTGCGCTTCCTGCTGGGATGGTGCCGCCAACCCAGCCAACATTTGTATGTGGGGCCCATGTTGGTAGTAAACAGGCTGAAAAATGGGCCCTATATGGGATTGTTCATGGGTTACATATTAGCCCCATGGCAACTGCCCACGGGTGGGTTTACCCAAGTGGGCCTCAGATAAGATGCCCATTGTGGGCCCATACCCACTTGGTACCCAGGTAGCCTCAGCATAACCACGTGGGGCCCACTTGGGTAAAGCCATCAATGTGGGCAATTGGCATGGGGCCAGTTTGGAACCCATGGACAGTCCCATTAAGGGCCCATTTTCAGCCCACATGGGCCCCAAATGCAAATGCTGGCTGGGGAAAGGGGGATGTTTTTCACTGAGATATGACTGCGTCTTCGTGCGGCTTTCTAGCCACCAAAACCAGATATTTTAAGTCAAAACATGATCGTCTCTTCACCATAACCAGTGGTTTCTGTGCCTAAATCCAACCACACGTTAACCACAGCATTGTTGAAACATAAAATTTTAATGTATCTGCTACATAATATCGCACAAATGTGACATACCACTGGTTTACATATACATACAATTCCAACATTTAAAGTGGCAATTGGGTCGTAAATTGCTGGCAGTACTTAAGTAGATCTCCTGCCAGTAGAAAAAACTATTAAAGTAGACACTGACTTTAGAGTTTTTGCCAAACTCTTGCTAGTTGATAAAATAGCTTGTAATCTAACTTAATCAATCAGAGCACTGAGACCAAAGTGCACTTGAACTCAACCAGCCTGATTATAAGAGCTTACCTTTCAGTTCTTGTGACGCGTGTCGTTGAGTATTGAGGATTAAATAGGGGTGAAAAGGTTAAAGACTCAAAGTTTGTGCCCTGGCTCTTGTGTCTGCCTCTTCGTGTGTAATTACATTTTAATTGACAGAGGTCATGACAGGATGTTTACAGGATTTATTTCCATCATGGTCCCTTTTGTTCCGTCAGTCCAAAGCGGGAGACATGTGACCACAGCGTGCCACGTCCCAACAAACCCATCTATTTACAGATAAATGTGCCAGAAAAAAAAGATTTCAATGCAGTAAAATGACCACGACCTTACTTGGACACATTATCAGTCTCTGTTTGACCATTTTTTCAAAGGCTTGTAGGTTCTGAACGTCCTTAATCACAAGAGGCAGTTTGCTCCACTGTGTAGCACCGGCATAGATAAAAGAGACCTACCTATCATTACTTTGAATCAGTAAAGTTTCAGTCTAGAGTGTTTTGATGTGAGTTGCAGAGTGTTGGAGATATCGGCCGTAGAGATGTCTGCCTTCTCTCCAATATAATGGAACTAGATGGCACTCAGCTTGTGGTGCTCAAAGTGCCAAAAAATACATTTGAAAAGTTCAACAGCAATGTCACTTTCCAGAAATCATGACCCAGTTAATCAAGATAATCCACAGACCTTGTTGTGAGCAGTTTCATGTCGGAACTATTTTCTTTCAGAAGGAAGCGTGCATCTACTGCCAGCTCACCTAGCACCACTGAGATAACTAATGTTACAGCTCAGCCGAGGAGGACATCATGTGCTAGCCTTAGGCAGTGTGACAGTACGGTATACCAGGGTATTCAGAAATCCCGACAGTATGATTTTCAATAACGTCACATACACAGGCGCTCCTCTCACTGTCAGTGCACAGCAGGTGCCACCAGCATGTTTGTTACATCTAACTCAGCGAATTAAAGATTGTTTTCGACCAAACTGGAGTCGATAACTGTTAGGACAGTGGACTAACTAATTAGAGGACTAACAAGAGTAACCAAGACGGCTAGGGTGAGTTTTATTTTGTTTCGGTCTAGTTTGAATGAAATGTGTTTTACCATGAGATAACAAGGCAATTAAGCCAGTCTTAGTTCCGTCACTGATAAAAGGTGTACAGTGTATTTCTCTGTTTAATAATTTTTTAAAATTTTTTACATTTTGCGAATTTGTATTATGTGTTTATTCTATCTATCTATAACCGGCCTGTGTGAAATGCTGGGATAACTTAATAATTAGGTCCCAGTGTCCTAAAAGGAGATGATAATGTAGTCCCAATGTCCTCAGATGAGCACTTCCTAGTTAACAGCATTTTAGCTTGTTACTATTACTAAAATTGATCACATTTGTTTGCCATATCAAACTATAGAGATAAAATTTGATCAGGTTTTGTTGATCAGCTGCAGACTGAGCATAAAAATGTCCACAAACGAGTACAACAGGTCTAAGTTAAGCAGAATGAAGTATAAGGGGCAGGAAACCCAAAATGTGATGACCTCATGTGAGGACAAAGGGTCTCAGGACAAGAGACATCATTGTGAAATGGGACGTTCAGCATGATGTGTGCTTTTACTTTTTGTACTTTAAGTATATTTTGATGCCACCGCTTTTGTAATTTTACTTATATGTAAATTTGAATGCAGGACTTTTACTTGTAACAGAGTATTTTTACACTGAAGTGTTGCTTCTTTTACTTAAGTAGAACATCTAAGCAATTAAACCAGCTCTCAGTTCCCTGACAGTGTTAAAATCCATCTTAAACTCACCCACATCTTCTCATTTTTCATTTAGGTTTAATGAGGGAAATCAGTAAGGGACAATGGCTTCAACATGAATTTACCTTGTCAGTGCTACTCCAAAAGAAAGTACGTATTTTAAGTTATCTGTACATGCAAAGTTAAGATATTTTTTCAGGTATGCTTGGACTGATTTATACCTTCCAGAGAGCTTTATCCCTTCTCAACACCTGTCTCTGTCTCCTGGGCAGGACATTTATCTGAGACACTAAATGTCTGTGACACATTTGGACCCAGCCCAAGTAAAGACATAGATAGATTCACGAGATGAGTCATCTTTATTGTTTTAATAGGTCAGTGTGAGCCGGGTTCTTCTGTCTGTCAATCTCCTTAGTGCGTGTGAATTAGGCCCCGGAGGAAGCGAGCCGACACAAACAGCTTTGCGGCTCAGGTCCAAGGACACGAGACCACAGACGCTCCAATGTTCCCCTCAACTCTGAACCAAGTGACCCAGAACCCCACAGAGCTCACTCGTCTGCCACGGCTGATAAACTGGAGGCTGCTCTGATGATGGGAAGAGGTGAAGTCTCGTCTGTTGGACGGAGAGATGGTCCTGGGCAACCTGCTGCTGAGTTAAGACACTTTGATCTGGTCTTTTTTTAAAGTTTGGGTTTGATTTGTGGAGAGGTAACGAGCTGCAGTGATGAGGTGAGGTCCTGATGACTGAGTAGAGCAAACTTTATATGGTAGCTGTGGTGAAACTGTCAACATTATGAATATGTGAAAACATATGTTTCATGAAGGTGTGTTTTGTTCCTACCTGCCTGTTCTGGTATTAAAGTGACAGTGACGGGGGGGGGGGGGGGGGAGTGGTGAGCTGTGCCTTTAAAGATGCAGTTGTACTGTTGTATAGCACTGTGACTCTACAGTCTGCTGTTTGGTCTCATGCAGGGGAAGTGCTGCAGGAAGTGATGCTACACTGTTGCCACCACCTGGACAAAACCTGCAACTGCAACACAAACTCCTTCAGTCAGGTGACTGAATTTACTGCAAGTGATGTCCACCGTTCTTGCTTTATGGCCCCTATATATTTACTAAATGTACAGTTATGATTGTTGAGTGTCTTGAGACCACTCCACAACACTGTAGGTGTAAATATTTCCTCTGCAACAACTATCTGACAGTTACAGTTAGTAAAGACAGAGGATTAGGCTACAGGTGCTCTTTGGATGCCTTTGGAGTACTGTGCTTGTTCCATCCTGCGAAGGGCTCATTACATGGGTGATACATGGTTATATCTGTATAAATATCTATATAAAATGCAAGTCCTCTTCAAAACAAACCTGAGGTCCACTGTAGGGTTTGTGGAAAATTAAACAGACCAACATGTTGCAACCATAAGTAAAAACTACAATGTTTGCCTCTGAAATGTGGTGAAGTGTTAAGTAATATAAAATGAAAATGCTCAAGTAAAGTACCTCAAAATTCTACTTAAAGGGACAGTTCACCCCAAAATCAAAAACATATTTCCTGTTAGTGTGAGATATTTAGTATCCAGCTTTTGCTTCTGCTCCGATTTTTTAGCTGAAACAATTTTAACTGTTGATGAAAACATCCAGCGTTTGAAACAAAGTATACTGACACAACAACATCCATGTGAAACACCTCGGCACAACTCATCAAAGAAAATAAAACTTGCACTATTACAGGCTGCAAAACATTTTCCTTACTCTAAAATTGTACTCTATCTGGCCACCTTAAAGTGACAGTTCACCACAAAATCGAAAATACATATTCATATCAGTCTAGATAGTTTTGGTGTGAGTTGTTGAGTATTGGAGATATCGGCTGTAGAGATGTCTGCCTTCTCTCCAATGTAATGGAACTAGATGGCACTCAGCTTGTGGTGCTCAAAGCGCCAAAAACATAAATTTAAAAACTCAACAGCAATGTCTCTTTCCAGAAATCATGACCCGGTTACTCCACAGACCTTGTGAGCAGTTTCACATAGGAACTATTTTCTTTCTACGAAACTACACCTGCCAACTGTATCACTGTGCAGAATGAAGCGTGCATCTACTGCTAACTCACCTAGCATCACTGAGCTAGCTGACGGTACAGCTCAGCCGAGGAGGACACCTCACACTGTCACATGCATGAACCTCTTGTCCATGAGTAGATGCACGCATCCTTCTGTGCAGAGATACAGTTGGCAGGTGTAGTTTGGTAGAAAGAAAATAGTTCCTACATGAAACTGCTCACAACAAGGTCTGTGGATTATCTTGAGTAACCAGGTCATGATTTCTGGAAAGAGACATTGCTGTTGAGTTTTTCAAATGTATATTTTGGCACGTTGAGGAGTGCCATCTAGTTTTATTATGTTGGAGTGAAGGCAGACATCTCTACAGCTGTTATCTCCAACACTCAGTAACTCACACCAAAACAGTCTAGACTGATAAACAGCACTACAGGTAAGAGGAAAAATATTTGTTTTTGATTTTTGGGTGAACTGTCCCTTTAAGTACAGTACTTAAATAAAAGTACTTAATTAATTTCCACTGATTCTAAACTCTTTGAAAGACTTTTATCACCGCTTTAACATCTCCTCTGCAGCTCCTTTATTCTTTTGCCTTTAAACTTCTCTGTAGTTTATTGCAGTAAATGAAGGGCCATGCACCTCCTCCTCCTCCTCCTCCTCTTCCTCTGTTCCCCCTCTTGTGAGAATGTGGAGCAGGACTATGCGATGGTCCGGGGTGTATGTAGGCCAGTGATAGGCCTGCATGTGCTGCTCTGTCTTTGGCTTAAAAAGTTCAAGTCATTATTCTCCTCCTGCTCCTATTCAGCCGAGGTCCCGTTGGCTCATTGTTATTCTGCCCGAGTGACAGGGAGAGAGGCGGACACAGAATGGGAGGCTGACTGGGGCTTCCAACGGCAGGGAGCTGGTTGTACTGGGCGGGGGGTTTTGTCGGTGCTGGTTTTTCTGGCCGGTTATTGCGGGCGTGAAGGCATGTTGATAATCGGCTCAGTAATGAGGAGAGGTACTGAACGGCACCAAATATCTGACCCCGATTCCTGGGAGTAGAGAGAGGCAGAGGACAGGGGGAAAGTGTGTGTGTCGGTGTATGTGTGTGTGTGAGGCAGAGAGGGGGGAGAGGGCCATGTGAAAAAGGGGTGGAGGGGAGCTGAGATTTAGTGCTCTGCTGGATGAAACAACCCCCCACTAACTAACGGAGAGGGAAAGTAGCCTAATGGGAAGAAAAGAGGGGGTGTTGTACTGTTCATTTAACACTCAAAGACGCGCAGGAAGCTTTTATCGTTTCCCACAATGAGATCAGAAAAGGTATGTAACTTTTTTTTTGTCAAGTTGCTGAATTATGTTACTGTTTTACAAATGGAAGTGGAGCTGAGAGAGCAACAGGTAGCTGTTAGGGAGCTGTGGGCAAATGGCAGGGTGCTTTTTTCACACAGGAGAAACATCCACTGTGTAACTATCCAGATTATTTATGCAGCTTTACATGTACAGCACAGTTTGGATGTTTTATTTCTGTTGTGGTGCATTTGTCTCAGTAGTTTAAAACACTTTGATTGTCAGTAAGATGAGATGATGTGGAAGAAAAGCCTCATTTAGCACTGGAGTTTTGTTTTAGCTGCAGTGTGGCAACCATTAATTGATATTTAGTGAAATGCAAGAGGTAGATGCATTAATATCTGGCAGCATTTCACCATAAGACAAGATAGCTTTAAAACTATGATAATTTTCAAGTCTTGCATGAATCCTTTAAACACAAATTTGTTTGCAGTGTTTTAAGAGTCTAAATTTTGAAGTGACATCAGAGCTGCAGCTATAAAATGTCAGAAAATAGAAGCAGTACCATCATAATTTCCTCTGCACTCAACTTTTTTTCCCCCGATCATCATTTTAATAACCAAAAATATTCAGTTTATTGTCATATAAAACAGAAAATCTGCATAAATGTTCGGATTTTTTTTGGTATTTGGGCTTAAAAAATACTCAAACAAGTGAGCGACAATTCTCCTTGCAGCCTTAAGTGACATTAATGGTGTTTAACTGCTATGTTTGCCTCCACACCATTAGAAGACATTTAAAGAGGCCAAACCACATGAATGCACCTTCTGTACCAGTTTCCCAACCACCTGCAGACTGTTCCTGTTGCATCCTGGAACGAACAACACTTTATTTCTTAGATTTAAACCACACTAAGCTGGAAAACACACTTTTAATGTAGCTCTAGTGTTTTTAAAGATTGTGCAAAGTGACAAAGTCCTAAAAAAAAGGCAGTTTGCACAAAGCTCCCACTTTTCTGTTTCATCCTGCAGCCTGCTCTGGCTCTCCTGAAAAATTACAGCCTACACCAGGGTGGCCTTAATGAGCAAGAGTCTGGAAATGTTTTCTTTGTGTCATATACCATTAGTTGATCTGGGTCAACGTTTGCTCTGTAATCTTGCTGTGATAACAAAGGAGGGCTGCACAGGGAAAACCAAATGAGCATTTTGCCATTAAATCCAGACTGGAAATCCTTTGACCCCGGAGCAGTCCCCCCCTTGATCGTCCTCTCTGCCGAGGAAACATGGTTGTCGCGTGTTTATTCAGTGCTCTGACACCTGTGACTCAGCCTGGAGGAGCCCATTGTTCTTATCTGTAATGGTATAACTCGTCTGGCACACAAATCTTGGAGAAATATTTGGGTTGCTGTAATGTTGCGGAGCGATAATGCAGAAACTGGCAGCTGAGACCCAGAGTGAGATCCGTGGGAAAATAACAGTGCTGGTCTCAGACAAGACGGTGTGACATCCTCATAGCTGGCTGAGGTGCTGTGGTTCGATGGTCTTAAAAGTCCTCTGGATGATTTAAATGTCACACTTTCAGTCCTTCACAGAGAAAGTGGAGGCACTAAATAGTCAAGTTCATATTCTTGTTTAGTAAATATGAAGAGTTAAAAGAATTTGGGCAGTGAAATGTTATAGGCACTCCCTTAAAACAAGGTAGAAGCTCCCAGTCAGTGATGATAAACCTCCAAGTATTTAACAGTACAGTTGCTTTTGGAGGTTCTCTGTACACATGCTACATTACAAAAATCTGACACTCATCGTTGTGAAGTTTTCAGGATTAATCGATTCATTTAGGCCGTGATGGTGTCTTTGAAGTGTTTGTTTTATTCAGCAATCTGTCCAAAACCCAAATTTAGTATCAGTTCTGACAAATTAATGAACTTGTCTGGAGATATAACTTCCCATAATTCCTTCTCCCAGCTGGTGAGTGCTTTAATTTCCTGACTTTGAGCTTCTTCTTTTAAAATTTGATAGATGTGACCTAATATGTTTTTTGTGTTTGCTTTATCAGGTGCTTTTATTACGCAAGCTATATAGGTTGTATCTCAGTCACTGTTGTAATTATTCCCAAACAGTGAATTTTTGGTATCTTTGAATATCAGAATTTAATTGAATTGAATTATTTTATTTTATTTTAATTTAATTTAATTTAATTTAATTTAATTTAATTTAATTTAATTTAATTTAATTTAATTTANTATCTTTGAATATCAGAATTTAATTTAATTGAATTATTTTATTTTATTTTATTTTAATTTAATTTAATTTAATTTAATTTAATTTAATTTAATTTATTTTTATTTTTATTTTTATTTTTATTTTATTTTATATGAAAAGGACAATGTACATTAATCAACATTTAAACAAGTGTAAATTCACCTGAGTTAGCTGAAAGGTTTGCTTTCATCAACAGTCTCTTTGCCTGATGTTATGAGGCATCCTAAAATTAAAAAAAAGAAAAACAATATATAATCATTAAAACGTACATTATTGTGTTGAAAATACATATACAAGTTAAGTATAAGCATAGGTTCAATAGGCCTATGAGTCCAGTCATTTTACAGATAAATAAAGGTGGCATCAGTGTTGACATTATTGGTTCACATTACATTAAAATTAATACGATGGGAGACTTTAATTGATTGAAATCGTAATTGATTAATTTATTTAATGATCAACTAATTGTTTCAGCTCAATAGCAGATAAATACAAATTCCTCTGAGGATGTGACTGTAAAACACCTTGATTTTTTTGCAGATTTGGTGCACAGAGAGAGTTTTCATGAGAGATCATCACTAACTACAGTGTACTGTTTCTTCTTTTTTAGGGGATTGCTGTCTGCTGTAAAGCCTAGGGCCCTGAGCAACAGAAATAATCAATACAGACGTACATAGCGGCAGCAAATAACCAAGAGAGCAAAAATGTCTCGAACAGAAGAGGTCAACAAGATGACAGAAAATGTCTACAAGGTATGTCTCGCCTTCTCCGCCCTCCAGTTTGAATCACTAAAAACCATGTTTGTCACATACACTGTCACACACAGTAAACTGTGCAGTGAAATAATACCATATGAGAGCCATAATTTGCCTTTCCTTGTTATTTGTGTTGCCACCAGGGGATTCTGGACCAGTTCAACCCCAGTCTGAAGAACTTTGTGACCATGGGGAAACACTATGAGAAAGCCCTGACAGGTTAGTCAAACACAGGATCATTCAGATGCTGTCTTTGTCTGAATAACGGAACAGGATACTTTTCAGTTTTCCACTAAAATGAACTCTCTTCTTCAGGAGTGACCGTGGCTGCCAAAGGGTACTTTGATGCTCTGGTGAAGCTTGGAGAGCTGGCGAGTGACAGCCAAGGCTCCAAAGAGCTGGGTGAGTGGGCGGCTGGTAGAGGAAAGACGGTGCTGGGGGGGGCATTAAAATAAATTAGTGATGGACCTAATAAAGTTAAGAGAGTCGACGTGACAGCTGGAGAGAAAGCAGTCTGTGCTGCGTGTGTTGGTGAGGGAGGAGATGAAGACAAGAGGGAATGAGGAAATGTAGAGAGAGAGGGAGAGAACAGAGGGACAGGGAGAGAGTAGGGTCATTGTTGGGAGATTAACAACACCACATGATCTCATTGTAATGCTGAAAACAGCGGGGGAGGCAGGCAGGAGAGTCGGAGGGCGAGATGCCAGCCACCACATACTACAGTGCTGTGTGACCGAGGGAGGGACTCACAGCTGACCGCCACTTTGTAAATGAGAAACTGAGTGAAAACAGCTTTATGACATTTTACTGATGTGTTGTCCTGCGTGTATGTTGATGTTGTGAACTTTTATTATTAGAGCTCAGATGTAAGATTTCCTGCACATGTGAAAGATCCATTCTAACTAATAAAAGCAGCTCCAAATCATATATAATACCAGTCATACAAATATAGTTGCCTTCACTGTCCTGTTCTTTCCTGCTGCTCACAGGAGACACACTGTTTCAGATGGCCGAGGTCCACAGACAGATTCAGGTGCAGCTGGAAGACGTGGTAAGACTCCGCTGGTCTGCATTAATTACTTCATGTTATCGAACCATTTTAAACATCATATAATTTTTAAAGGGACAGTTCACTCCAAAAACCAAAATTCATATTATTCTTCTTACCTGTAGTGCTATTTATCAGTCTAAATTGTTTTTGGTGTGAGCTGCTGAGTGTTGGAGATATCAGCCGTAGAGATGTCTGCCTTCTCTCCAATATAATGGAACTAGATGTCACTCAGCTTGTGGTGCTCACAGTGCCCAAAAAAACCCCCATCATGACCCGGTTACTCAAGATAATCTACAGACCTTGTTGTGAGCAGCTTCAATAGGAACTAGGAATTCGTATCACCACACAGACGGAAGTATGCATCTACTCATGGACGAGGGGCTTGTGCTCATGATAGCATGAGATATAAACATTAATGGCGTCCTTGGCTGAGCTGTAACATTAGCTAGCTCAGTGGTGCTAGGTGAGTTAGCAGCAGATGCACGCTTCCCTCTGTGCAGTGACATAATTGGCAGGTGTAGTTCATAGAAAGAAAATAGTTCCTACATGAAACTGCTCACAACAAGGTCTGTGGATTATCTTGAGTAACTGGGTCATGATTTCTGGAAAGAGACACTGCTGTTGAGTTTTTCAAATGTATTTTTTGGCACTTTGAGCCTCATAAGTGGAGTGTCATCTAGTTCCATTATATTTAAGTGAAGGCACACATCTCTACAGCCAATATCTCCAGTAGGGTAGCGTTCCAAAAGAAACGTCTGAACAGTAACCCCCCCCACACACACACACACGCACACAAATGAAGTTCCCTAACAGGAAAATAAAGTTCTCTTGGCTTGACTTGACTTGATAAGTGCGTTACAGGTCCATTTTGAATGGATCGCAAGTGACTTGCAAACGTGTCAAGTTGTAAAAAGCATTCTCTATTTTGAAAAACAGTGAAGTTGCAGCACAGAGCTGCATTCTTGAGGTGCCGTTTCCTGCTTTAGAGTGAGTGACTAACACACAGCTACTTGACAGAGACAGCAAACTAGCTCGAAGACATGGCCAAACGCAAGAATGACAAATTGTGTGGACCTTGAACTAATGACTAAAGAGAAAACTGGACCCCGTGGCTGGACCAGTTGGGAATCACTGCTGTAGGGAGATCTCAGTTCTTTCAGCAGCAATGGCTGCCAGTTGAGAATTGAGTGTGTCATATCTAACATAGAACGGTCCACAGGATCTTAAACAGCAGAGCACCTAATTGCCTCGATAATTACTTATATCTCCAACGCTCGACAACTCACATCAAAACAATCTAGGCTGATAATTGTAATATAGGTAAGAGAAAGAATCGGGTGGACTGTCCCTTTAAGTCGGCCAGAAACAGTACAATTTGTCAAGTTTATAAAGAAAATATTTTGGCAGCCTGTAGTAGTACAAGGCTCTTTTTTTGATGAGTTTTACAGAGGCGTCTCATGTGGACGTGCTGTTTGTTTAACATGTTGCATATGGATCTTTTCTTTAACAGTTAAAGCTGTTTCACTCTGAGCTGCTCGCCCAGTTGGAGCAGAAGCTGGAACTGGATATTAAATACCTCACAGTAAGTTAAAACCTCCATTCATGTGTGATCAGTTGTGAGAAAAGCACAGTTGCTTAGTTAAAATGTTAAGTTTAATTTTGACGGCAAGGCAATGTGAGACAGGTTTATCTGTGTAGCACTTAGCTAATTTAAACAATGGTAAGAAAAGAATAAACTGTGGTAAAATAAAAATAATTGTGTAAATTTTATGTTTGATGATGGTATGACTAATGGCTAAAAAATAAATAAATAAATTGGACTCCACACTTATATCTTAGAGCATCTGATTTTTTTCCACTTCCATCTCAGGCCACCCTGAAGAAGTATCAGAGTGAGCGGAGGTCTAAATCTGAGTCTATCGAGCGCTGCCAGTCCCAGCTGAAGAAACTGCGCAGGAAGAGCCAAGGCAGTCGTCACCCAAACAAATATGGAGACAGAGAGATGCAGGTAGGTGAAGTCCAAAGTTTTACATGTGCAGTGGGAAAAAACCACAGTACAGAACTTTTAAGTAGAATCCACAAACATGTAAAATGCTAAAGTTGCTCACTCAGAATTACGGCAGATTAAATAACAGTGTTGTGTGAGTGTTTGTGTAAGAAATAGGCCAGTGTGAATAAGATTAAAGGACAATCTGCCTCAGCTGATTCTCCAGGAAAAAAGCAACTTAGCGTTCAAGTCTTTACTGGAAGAAATATGAATGATATAACAGGGTGAAAGGGTTTAGGAGGGTTAGGTTGGAGGAAAAGGTCACCAGGGCTGATGGAAGAAAGATTTTTGTACTCATTGTGCAACAGGCAGGAAATGATGTCACACATTCTTCTCTTCATACAGCATGCGTTAAAGGTCACTCTGTTGTTTAGGTACTACATGTGTGAATGTGAGTGTGCAGCTGGACTGAGTGTGCATGTTTAAGGTTGTTCAGGTTTGCAGTGAAATCTTTGACTTTTCTTCAGTTTGTGGAGTTGATGAGTCGTCGCCAAGGAGAACTTGACACGCTGGTTGCCGCAGGTTACAAGTCTGCGCTCACAGAGGAAAGGAGGCGATATTGCTTCCTGGTGGACAGACAGTGTTGTGTCACCAAGCTGCTCATCAACTACCACTCCAAGGTGATCTGCTCACATTTACTTATGTATTCAGCAAAGTAACGTTTCAGCTTTATGGAATCCAGATGTATTCATCCACACCTGAAAACAGTCCCTCACAAATTCACTATGTACTCCTGTTTGAGTGACATTGCTAAAAACAGTTTTGGTCTTGTCATTTGTCTACAATTATTTGTTAACAGTATTGTGGTTTTCTCTTGTTGTGCTTTTGAACATAATCCAGGTGAGAGAGCTTCTGTCACAGAAACTGTCATCTTGGCAGCAGTCATGTTCTCAGCCCACAAAACTCCCGGAGCGTGCTCTGAATCTGCTGCGTCACACCGCGCCTCAAGGCTCAGGGGCTGCTGGGATAGCCGAGGTCCTCCGCCACACCAAGATCGGCTCTGCTCAGCCAGAACAGGTCAGATCAGTTTTGTTTATACTGTGTCAGATGTTTGATGTTTTCTCACTGGACTTAAAGGGATAGTGCACCCAAAAATGAAAATTCAGCCATTATCTACTCACCCATATGCCGAGGGAGGCTCTGGTGAAGTGGCGACCCAGATTAAAACATCCAAGAACACAGAATTGAAGCCATAAAATATCTCCATACTGCTTGTCCGTAGTGATTCAAGTGTCCTGAAGCCCCGACACTTGGATCACTACGGACGAGCAGTATGGAGATATTTTATGGCTTCAATTCTGTATTCTTGGACGTTTTAATCTGGGTCGCCGTCAGCCATTCGGTGTGCAGTTGTGCTGCTACCCACTCCCCCCTCAGATCTCCGAAAGTGTTGTGAGGACTCTAAAACTTCACCAGAGCCTCCCTCGGCATATGGGTGAGTAGATAATGGCTGAATTTTCATTTTTGGGTGCACTATCCCTTTAATCTTAATTTCTGTGGCACTGAAGAAAAAAGACTATGGTGGGCTTGAAAACCCGCAAATAGAAGAATAGAAATCCTTGCCAATTTTTTTTTTAAAGCTGCAACTGAACACAGTGTGAATTAAAAGATACAAACTATCTCAAGTTCAAGTTCAAGCTAAGTCTACAAGTCCCTATGTGATCTGAGATATCATCTGTTGTCTGTAGTTTACACACAGTTTTAGAACTTCCAAGTTATTCCCTCCGAATCAAAAGCTTTACAAGAAGGGTTTCACTCCATGAAAGATGGCCTTGTCATTAAGCTGTGTTGTCTGTGTAGTAGAAAAATATAAAAAATACTTTTGAAATTCCGTTTTTACAATAAAGGAAACAGTGTGGCGCCCACTTCCTGTTCATAAATTCCTGTATTACTTCCAAACAGTGCACCAAAATATGTTTCTGAAAACATTTTACACAAGAAATAAGTGATACAGTCACATAATCTAGGTTTATATTTCATCAGCACTGCTTAGTTTTACCGTTTGATTTGAGTTTGGTCTGTGTTTGAGAGAGACAGAGTGGCAGCATCTCCTCCGTTCTTGATCTACTTCTATAATCTGTGTGTACGTGGTGGCGGTGGGTATATAGAAATGAGGAAGTACAATCTCCAGTTTGAGCAACAGCCTTAGAGCCTGTGAAAATCTTGGGTGGCAACTGAGTAGAGAGATCTGGGTGCTGGTAAGATGGAGGGAAGTTTACCACAGTTCATGTACATGTACTACTCACATGATTATGATACAATGGTGAAAATCAGCAAAGTATTTCTCTAATTCCCAGTGAAGTCACAAGTCATTGGTCTTAAAGTGAAATGCAAGGTGACAAAGTCCTTTTTGATTTGCCAAGTCGAGTCTAAAGTCACCAGATTTGTAAGTCTGGCTCTAGTCTAAGTCAGCGGACTCAAATTCTCACAACTACTTCTAATTCCTGGTAGTTAACAGTACCTGTCTTTGGTTTTTCAGAGACTCTCAGTGCAAGAAGTCCCTCCTCTGTTGAATGGAGACTCCAGTCGCTCCCAGCAGCAGCGCTCGCTCCCCTCCTCCTCCTCCCAGAGTGAAACCTGTCCTCCTCAGGGCTCCCCCCACACTTTCCGCTCCCTCTCTGGTGGAGGAGGTGCTGGAGGTTCCTCACGAGGAGCGTCTCCTCAGCACACCAGCACGCCCCTCAGTGCATCTGCCAGCCCCCTCCCTGACAGCAGCGCCAGCAGCAGCGCCAGCCCCGCTACATCCACCCCCACCACGTCCAGCGGCTCGGCCCAGCAAACCGCTCTCCTCTTGGCTGCCAACACATCCAACCTCTCCCCGAGTCTCATCCCCTCCACGGTGATGTCAGTCAGCCAGGTCTCCCCACCTGGCAGCACCTTGCATGGCATGACCCTCCCCATCCCCCACAGTGCTCCTCACAGTCCTCCACTGCCCCACAGTGCTCCTCTCTCCAGGGCCATGACTCCTGTGCAGCTACTGCACCAACAGGTGGGACCAGGAGGAAGCAATACTTCATCACCGTCACATAACCCCTGGCTGCTGAAGACCGCTGACATGTGTACAACTGCAACGCTTCCACTGCCGCGGAGACCTGTCAGTGAAATGAGGCTGGGCGGCTTTCAGGGTAAGATGTGATAAGTCTCCTCCGTATGTTTGAGTGTCTCCTTCACCATTTTCTTTTTATAAATTTTAGTCCACATTGATTTGGAGTAGGGATGTCAGTGTTGGTTAATTTTGCTGTCAATAGCCCAGCACCTATTAACCAGTTACTTATTGGTTAATTTTAAGGGGGAAAAAAACACAAAATTACATGAAATATAAGAGGTCTTTCCTTTTATTCTGACGCTCCATTGACTCAGGGAACTTTAGCACCACATTTTAAAGTGCAATTTATTTACAGGTGGGAAAATTGAAATGTTTAGTGATGTAAATGTCTTGCCTGTTATTTTATGTTCTGTTGGCTTTGCAGACAGACAGCTGGTAAGCCGTGTTAACATGCGGAAACATAATGGCAACTGGCCACCTTCTGGACTCCACTAGTTAGCTAACATTACCCATGGCCTGGTGTTATAGTGCAGCCAAACAAACTCCATGACTTCCTGACTATAAATGCTTTTAATGTGAAGCAGCAGCTGAGGTAAAAGTTGTGTTTGCAGTATTAAAATACATACAGCTGTGAGAGAGTGAACATCATACAGCCAGGCTGATATCAGTGAGATAAATCATAGTAGAGATGGATTGCATGCATTCATCATTTTTAAATCTCTTGTGTATGAGCTGACAGTTTGAATCCGACATGGTGGAACTGGCGGACTCCGACATTAAAAATGTAAACTACTATATAGACCATTTCAAATCTAACATCATAGGACGCATTCACACTGGTGCTATTTGGTACGCTTCCACAGATAGTTCGGTTCGTTTGGAGTGGTGTGAACGCTCATTCGAACTCTGGTGCGGACCAAACAAGTGCACCCTGGTCCGCTTGAAAATTGGGGGTCTCGGTTCACTTACAAGTGAACCATGGTGCGGTTCGCTTACAGTGGGAAATGCAAACAGACTATCCAGCGAACCAAAGAGAGGAAGTGAACCAAAGAGAGGAAGTGACGTAGAGCACAGTGCATTTTGGGTAGAAAGAAAACAAAGCCAACGGTGTGAAACTGGAGGAGTAGAGGTAAAAAAAAGAAAAAACAGAAACCCCAAGACTTGGTGTTGCTCCATCGTTTTTGTGGTGACCAAGTTGGCTGAAGGGGATGGATTTCCGTTTTCGGTCCTGGCCAATCGATGAGCCGGGTTTTCTTCTTCCTCATGCATTTTTTCTTCCCAGTCAGTGGTTGTTTCGGGCAATACTGCCCCCAAACGACGCAGCTGTTGTAACTGTGTGACGCTGTCCAGGCGGTTTGGTCCGCTTTAAAAAGTGCAGTGTGAAAGTGAACCGAACCAAACAAGCGTTTGAAATTTTCCGGCATTCCCCGCCCAATCGAATGGAGTCCCCTGGACTATCCTGGTGTGAATGTGCCCATAAACATCCTTTGTATATCTTGTTGGGATGTCTGTTGATGCAGTAGCTGACAGGAAGTAAACAGGGACCAAAGCTGTTACCCTAGCAACAGAATAGCAATGAAACACTCTATACCTGGAATATATATCACTTTTCTATTGCATAAAAATGACGACCATTAACAGTATCTCAAACAGGGTTTGATTACAACCCTTTCCTCTACCTAGGCTCCAGTCTCCCCAGGATGCTGCCTTTATCTGGACCTACCCGGGTGGAAGCCATGTTTGCTCACTCTCCTGGAGCATCCGAGGGCAGCGGTGTAGGGAGTGGGGCTTGCTTACTGCACTTCCAACCTGGTGACAGCATCACCCTGCTCATCTCCGAGCCCAGAGATGGGTGGCACTACGGTCAGAATGAACGAACTGGACGGTAGGTTTTACAAATCACACACTGACATAGAAAACCACTCAATGATCTGCTGCATTAAAGACTCCTAAAACCCACATCCGGTTCCATCAGTGGGTTTTTGAGTGGGCTTTGGTTAGATTCTTGAAATAAAGTCTGTGGTTAACACAAGCTGAAGAGACTCTCCATTGGCTTTTTGACAAGGGAACCAGGGGGATGTTAACTTCTGGGCTGGCCTACAAGTAAACGTCATCCCTGCAGCGCTCTATAACTTTGACAGGGCCTTGTAATAAACAAAATTAGAAGACTCTGAAATGTCTCAATGCCATAAGATGAGGCTGTATGTTACAATAACCAAACCACATCAGGGACACCACTTCCCCTTAACACTACTTTTTTCTAGCTTACTGTAAGTACAGTATTTTTCTTTCTTACTTAAGAGGACTTTTGATACTGTATGTTGTGTTCACACCTCTCTTTGGCACCAAGTTAAATTTATATTCACAAGACGAGAGATTTCTTCATCACGCACAGACTGACTTGCACTTGTTCTTGTTTTATTGTTAACCAGTGGTCACATATAGTACAATTTTCCCTCACAGGAAAGGCTGGTTCCCTTTCTCCTACACTCAGTCCACACACAGTAAGATGGATCACCTCGAGAGGTGAGTCAGAGAAGAACAAACACTCAAATCTGTCAGTTTTCAATGTTGTTGATGACCTTTGACACTCTTAATGACAGAAGTGCTTCCTTTAATTCCCTTTAGATGTTTTATGACTCAGTGTATCAGCAACACTTTGAAAAGTAGGAAGTTATAACTTCAGTTGATTCACAGAAAACTTCATGGGGTCATTTTCATGTTGAAACTATTAAACAATCTTCACTTTTTCCTTCTGTATTCTTATTAAAAACATATTTCATGCCAGACTCAGAGAAAGAGCTAAGAAACTGCAGACTGATACTTATGGTTTGCCCTCTCAGTCTTTCCACCGCCCTTTCCCCAACATGTTCACTTCCAACACCAACAGATTTGTTGATGAATTAACTCAAAACCAATGTCTCTCGACTCTCATCATGTTTCCTCTGTCTCTTTCCTTGTATATGCTTTCCTCTCTGTCTGTGACCTTCCCTGTAGCTCGCTCTTCTTATCTAAGGCGAACAGCACCAGTACAGGCCAGCTCGACAAGCTGGTGTCTCCAGGTCTCCCAGCGCTCACCCCCGAGTCAGAGGAGGAGCGCTCCCTTCCTCCACAGAGGGTCAGCACCTTCCGCCCGCGCCCATACAGCATGGCCGACAGCAACAAGGTCAGAAACATGAAACCATATGGAGGAGGTCAAAGGTCAATGTGTTCTCCTAACTGAGCCTCACTGTTAATGGAGGAGATACGGATGCTTCATAATAATGATGATTTATCTCTTATTTCCATTACAGATCACCTCAGAGTTGGTCTCTCCTCCACCCTCTCCAACCAGGTAACTTTTAGCAATTCAAAGGTGCTCTGTGTGTGTCATTAAAGGGACATTCCACCAATTTATATGTCACAGTCAATTTACTCATAACATTGAGCTTTGGGTAGCCTGACATTGCCAGACCAAATAACAAATGCAAGTTAGTCGTAAACCCCCGTTTGTTGTCATTCGTTTTCCAAGGGGCCTTTAACGCCACAAAACAAAATGCCTCTGGTTGCAATAAGATAGACCTACAACCAGTCAGACCAATAAACATGTGCCGTTTGATGCCGTTTTTGCCATCAGAATTTTTTTTGAAATATTTTTTCAGCTAGAAGCTCTCTGACTTGTTTAAAAGATCTTAGGTAGCTAAACAGTCAACAAATATGAATGTGATGGCATTTTTTGCAGCAGTTGACAGTTTATGGTAGTTAAAGACTGAACTGAAAATGGGAATACTGAATATAACATGTGGTTCATTGAACTTACATTTACATTTTTAATGGAACTTAGAATGGTATGATTATTTTGTGAACCATGCATGAATGATTTTTTAAAATTAACATTACAAATAATCTCATGTGCCCACTGAAGTACACCAAAGTACCCCTAGGGTAATTCGTATACTATTGATACTCAATTTACGACCTGTGGGCCAAATCTGGCCCCTAATAGGGTGCCAGGTGCCCCCCCAAACAATTTTCCAATTCAAAGGGGGAAAAATTGATTCACACTGGGGGTTTTTTTTGGTACTTTTAACATACATTAAGCTGCGTTTACACTGCCGCTTGGCTACCGCCTACCTGCAAGAGTGTTGTCCAGCATTCCTAAAAGCAGCTGCTGCTAGTACAGTCCAGGGCTGTGATGACGAGCAGTTCCTTTGATGAACGCTGGAAGTGCAAGCTATCTTGGCACCATGTAGATTAACAGCATCATGTAGCAAGACAACAGAAATCACTAAAATTACCAAAGATCTCTAAATATATTTGGACAATTTACCATTCATCTGAAGTTTGATGGAAATGTTATAACAGGCCCAGTTTTTTATTTATCTGCTCGGCGCATACTCTGTGCACGTTTACGTTGCCAGCAACTGCTTCATTCCCTGACTGCCATGTTTGAAACTGCTTCCCCGCTGCCGCCTTCCCCACATTGAAGTGACTGGAGGCTGCGAGTTATAGCACAGCAGTGTGAAAGCAGTTTAAGGTGCCAGAGTGCATTAAAAAGCATCAAAATGGAGCTTGTAATCAAAAAAGGTGCCAAGAGAGAACCCCCGTCCCCTGACAGATGTCTGGGCTAAACCCCAGATGTCCTTAAATCCTAGAAAGTCCCTACTTTCATGTGTGGGGCCACTAACTGAGTGGCCCCCGGGCAATGTAAATTGAGTGTCCCCGCCATACCTCCATTTGAGAATCACCTTGCTACAGAACCCCTTTAATCACCAGTCTACGTGTGATTGTCGTACCTCTCATTGATATTGTTTCCTCCTTTCAGGACTAATCCATTTGCCCACATTCGACTCAGAAAAACTGTCACCAACGATCGCTCCGCTCCCATCATTGAGTAAGAGTTTCATTCCCACAGCAGCAGCAGTCCTGTTCTCTGTGGTTTGTCAGTCCATCAGACCTCAGGTTGAATCCTGGAAACAGCTCATTGGTTCACAGTTGATTCTTTACTTTGGATGTTCGCAAATTAATCAAATACAGATTGTGTTTTGTGTGCAGGTGTAGAACTTTTTAAATCAAAGTGTAAAAGGTTCACGCGTAAAGGCTGAGTTGTTTTAAATATGATTACAGTCCAGACAGTTTTGAGATAGTTAGGTAGGGAAAAAAGTAGAAACAAGACAAGATGCTATAATATCTGAAAATTCTGAGTGAAACGAGACATTGAAATAAATTCTAGGCTAGTTATAATAAAACAGAAGTAAGAGGTTTGGCTGTACTTAGCTTAGTGTTTGAAATGGACATAATGTGTCGTCCAGAGTAACTAACATTTGCAGGTTTTCCTGGCCTATGAAAGATGCCTCTTATATCTCTTACTGTTTTACAGTGCAATTTATATTCCTCAACATAACCTTTAATGTAGGGTTTTTTTTGTGCCATATTCAGAAAAGTTTTCTTTGTCGGGCTGATCTAGGGACTGGCTCCTAATAACAGGTTGTGAACTTTCACTGTAATGAAGTGTTACGGAAAGAGGACAGGCTCCTACTCTAAAAGTGCTATTACCATATTATATTTTTTAGGAAAGCTGCCAGATTGTTTCTTGGTTTCAGTGAAGGTGAACTTTTAAATTTATTCAAAGTGTCTTGTCTATTTTAAAAGGTGGTTGTTTGGTGGAGGAAGAAATTGGCACAGTGACTTATTTTTGTGTCATTTTCACCTTAAATTTACTGAACATGGGAAATGCTGTTCGAGTGTTAAAGTCCCTGTCAGTTATATCCCATGTTTGTACCAGTTAACACTTCACACTGCTGCTGTAAAGTTACATATTAACATGTTATGAATGTAGATTTTTGGATTAAGTTAACTCTTTACCTGGACTCAACATGTATCATGAAACAAATTCTATATTAAGGATCACGTGTGTAGGATTTAGTGGAAACTTCTCCTGTGTGCTGAGCGTGTAGGAGAACTACAGTGGATGACGTGGAAACGTGAATAGGCCCATCTAGAGTCAGAAGCTCTTTTTACATAGAGATTGCGCTACAGTGGTGCGGAAATGAGCCCTAAAACCCAGAATTGAAATCGCATTGTCGCACTTCTGGTTCCCTCGTCTCAAAGTCAGTGGGTTCCTGAATGGGTTTTTGGTTAGATGCCTGAAATAAGGTCTGTGCTTAAAGCTTAAGAGACTTACTTGATTTGTTCTACAACATAAAATACGTTAGTAAATGCTCCACTCATGCATTTCAATGCTATTATGTGTCTTTAAAAAAGCTTACAAGTGGCTAATGAGACTACAGAACGTCATCACGCCAAACACGGCTTTACGGCCTAATTGTGGTGGTGACGATGAAGTCATGCAATAGTTGTGTAGTTTGTCAGCCTAATGTTAGCTACTTACCTCTGGTGATAGCATTTAGCTCTAAAAATAAAAGTGGTGTTCATTTATGACGGTTGAAGTTGTGTGAGAATCATAAACTTGTGTTTCCCACAGAGTTTATTTTCTGCAATAATCCAATGGAAAAATTCCATCGGATTTATGACAAGAGAACCAGGGCGACGTTAACTTCCACGTTGGCTACAAAAACGTCATCCCCACAGCACTCTATAGACCTTATTCTCAACCGACTTTGCTTATTTACACAGAACCAAATAACTTCGCCATCATGATGCCCCAGTGTGTGATTCTAGACAGCATGTAGGCATCCTGGAAGCAAACAAGGTGTGACGGGCATGACGTGTAACATGACAGCGTCAGCTTCTAGTGTGACATAACATATGTACTGGCAGGGCTTTACAAACAACGACAATAGCATAACATGTTACTGTCCCGCTATATGGCAGCTGATCTCATCCTCTGCTCAGAGGGTTAGAAGCTTTCGGACCTTAATGTTTCCCCAATTTGTTGTTGTTCTTCTTTGAGTTAGCTGCTAATTGCTGCTAGATGCTGTTTAAGTAACCAGGTGGTGGGTTGTACATATAAAAAGTTGTCAAAATGTCACACCCATCCCGTCCATGGTCCTGTCCTGCCAGCTGTCTCTTTCACATAAACGATTTGACTTGATTCAGCGCTGTTATTACTTCAGCTAATGGCTTAAAGGTGAGACAACCCCTCCCCCCGTTCTGCAATCGTGCCTTCTATGGAGAACGGTGAGGCTAAATAACGGTGTAATGTTCCTGCCTTGGCTAGGCTGTGTAAAAAGGGGCAAGAAACAATAAAGACAACAGGCTCTATATGTACAGAAGATAAAAAGGGCTCATTCTAGGAAAACAAAAAATTCTTAGTTCCGGGTGATTATAAATCAATAAAATCAGAGTTATGAATATTATGTACCATTTCTGCCAAAAGAGGCCTCTAAATCCTACACACTGGAACTTTAAATTTGATTATTCAAATAACCGATCAATTAAGTTCTTATTTAACACAGAGTAATTCCTCCGAAACACAGAAACAGAAAAGCGTACGAGCTCCACAGACACAAAGTGTGACAGTTAATAGTTGAACGTTTGGACGATGTTTTTACAGAAAGTGTTTATTTTAGAAAGTAGCATGTCGTGGAGGGTTCAAAGTGGTAAGAATTGGGTGCTTAGTCTTTGGATTTGATGTCTTCTTGATTCCTTTTCAGTCCCACATCTAAAGCTAGACAACATCTAGGCTAGTCGATCGTAGCTGTACGTTTACCAATCAGACTGAGCTGAATCCTCAAGAGATGTGAAAGCCGAGACAGATGATACGATCGAGTTTAAACGGGGAAATGTATCTATGAAAGTGATGAAGAAAGCATATGGGAAGTTGACCAGCGTCTTAGCAAGTGTTTATGGTAAACTAGAGATATCCAAAGTAATATTCTGTAGTCGCCTCTAGAAAACTGTGGTTTAAAGGTGAAACTTTGTGCGAACTGAGATGGTTTGTGTTCCTGTTGTAACTGCCTTGAGTTCCTGTAATCTATTAGCACCTTGAAGATTCAAGATATCGGCCTCAAGGGTTGTAGTAAATCATTTCTAACAGCATTATATATGACTTTAAATAGTATGGCATCATTAATAAAGGTGACAGTAATATGATAGAGCTAATGCTTATTCATGCTTGTAAATAGTGTAAAACATGTGTGATTGTATGGCTTTTATTTGACTTCTTTTTGTTATGATATTTCACTTTGGGGGAACGTTTTGACTTTGTAGAGGCTGCGGAAACATAAACCTCCCTGAACATGTCAGTCATGATATTCAAAGTTTTCTCACTGATTCTCAATAACACAGTAATAATACAGAATGACATATTAATCTGAATGTTTTTAACTGAGAATACTGATAAAAATTAACTTAAATTTTGAGTCACAGCAGCATGTGGTTATTGTAGTGGCCTGTGTCAGGGATTTATAAAATAGAGTAAAACATGAATTGTGTTTGGGGCAAGTGATACGGTGAAGAATACAATGCATGAATGAGAAATGCAAAAATTAGAGTGTAAGAATTGATACAGGGGAATAATGTAGTATATGTACAACATATAAATATATCTTTAGTGTGTACATGAGGAGTTTATTAAAATTATAAACATGTAACATGAAATTTATGGCAAAATGAATGAACACATATACAGCCAGTCTCCGAAATGTTATGTGTATACAGGAAGTAAATGTATAGATGTCTAAAAGGTGGCAGATGAAGGCATGTTCTGCAAAACGACGTTAATTAAACCAGAAACTTGTGCAAAGTCCAAAACTCTTCTTCCAGAGTGAAATATCGTTTTAACATTGCACACCAGTTTTACACAGTTCCTCGTTTCTGTGAAAAATATGAAGCAACGTAAACAGACTGTTTGCATCTACATGAAATCCCGCCGACTGCAGAAGATATTTTATTGTGATGATGAATACTGCTGAGTAAGACATTCTTCACCTGACACACTGAATATTGACGTGTTGTGAAATAAAATTTCTTTGAAGGAAATCTTTGTCCACTTTTGCTCTGTATGTTTATGAGTCTGTCAATGGAGTGACACCAAGGCAAACACAGATATTAAAGGGATAGTTCAGATTTTTTGAAGAGGCTTTTTATGGGGTACTTACCTATACTCCATGTTGATGTCTGTCAACATGCCCCCAGTTTGGAAAAGTGTCAGGAGTGCTGACACAGAAGCTAAGTAAAAATCAATATCACTATAAGTGGACACTATATTGAGACTATTTTCACCGTTTTACCTTGCTGTCAGACAACCTGTTCTGACGGGGAAGCCCATTACAGCTTCGGTTCCCCATCTCTTCAAAGCCACCAGACTCCACTGACAAAAACATAATTTTGGTAGCTGAACACTGGAGTTGCTGACCTACAGCTGCCTCACTCAATTAGTTAATCTGTGTTATTGTGTGACTTTGTTGAATTTAAACTAAACCCTTTATTTATTTTTTGGTAAAGATTTGTTTTTATGTGCAGGAGCAGTTCCAAAAATGTGTCAGATTTCCATTTGTGCATTTGAAAATATTATTTTAAAAAGAAAAAGTAAAAGGACAAAGATACTTATCCAAAATCATTGAGGAGAGGATGTACTAGAACTAAACCTTAGGACATTTTGACACACAAACATATTAATAAATTCATGAATGGATCAGAAATGATCAAATTGGAAAAGAAAAACACGAAGTTGTTCAGCATCAACCCAATGTTGTTCTCAATGGAGTCTGGCTTGAAAGAGAGCGATATTACAGCTTCAGTTCCCTGTAGAAATCGCTATCTGACGGCAAGATAAAGAAGTGAAAATATTCTAAATATAGCGCACCCTTAAACTGATATTGACTTTTTCAGGTGGCTAGCATTTGTTTCACTGCTGACCCCTCCACAGCAGTACATTGCTTAGCTTCCATGTCGGACTCCAGCCTGCTTCTCCAAACTGGAGGAGTGCCGACTGACTTTACTGAATGTAATACATTGACTATGGATAAGTACCCCATACAACCCCACTTCAAAAGATCTAAACTGTCCTTTTAAAATACATCTTACTGAATACTCCTGTCTCATATTGTAACTGTAGCAGCTGGGTCCCCATGCAGTACTGCTCCACATTCTGTTCCACTACCGTTCTTACTCATGCAAGCAGAATAATGCTGGTACGTAACAAGGAATTCATATTTACATGGTGTTAATCTGATTCCAGCTTTGTTGAGTTAATCCTCTTCTGAAAGATCAGGGTTGTGTTGAAGCTTAGTTTCAAAACTCTCACGAGCTGCTGTGGAAAATCAGAAATCTTAACACCAGGTTTGTCTGAGTCTCTCATGTAGACTTACTGAAAACTGAAGTTGATGTAATGTTAAGGTTTACTCTAAAAGGTGTATAAAAAGAACTAAGACTTATTTTTTTCAAACTTTTTCAAAAAGTCCAAATCACAATAAACAATCTTGAACTTAAGTCTGAAGCCTTGTTCAACACGAACTCAGTGCAAATGTTATTGACTGCATTCAAACCAAACAATGTGGCACAGAAGTAGAATTAAATAAATCTTTATTGCAGGACATTGATAGTTGGAGCAGCTATGCAGACACATATGAACAAGAGGAACGGCACAAGTTTTGATCATGCACATGTGAAGTTAGAACTTTTTAAGCCAGTCCAAGTTGGGTCCTTTTGGTTCACTTGGATGAGAAGGGACATCAGGCATGTTTCCATCATCTCGCACAGGGACTGCATTGGGAACGTAAGGAAGACAAATGTTATTATTTGATCACACAGAGGTTAACGTTGCACATTGTAGCATCTTTCAGTGACACACAGACACAACCTGCTGTAACAATAAGGCTGGGTATTGGTACTTGATGTCTATAAAAATAAGTAAATATTGTCAAACCCTCTCTAGTAAAACAATACCTGTATTCCACCCTTTTGTACCCAGATCTAGAAAAAAAATGACTATTTGTATGGTTTTGTGTTATTTGATTTCATGCAACATGCAATTGGACCACTACCACAGCGACTACATCCCATACAGTCTGTGGTGTGGTGAAGTCGAGCACAGTGTATTTGAGGATGTTCAGATGGCAGTTCAGCATGCTGAGGTGCCACCACAACGTTAAAAAGTATGGCAGTATTTAACCAACCAAATGCTTCCAATCACATGATAAGTATCAAATGAAGCAGGAAAAAAGGTATCTAATGAAGTTCTCTATTGGTATCGTTTTATGGCAATCCAGCATGCCCGTGTTGTGTCTAAGACTGTTTCCCTGACAATATGGGTTTCCCCCTAAGTTACCTGACACTGAATCAACCCTTTGTCTTTCACTAACCACAGAGGAAGGTGTGACACATTTTAACAGGACGGAAGCACTTTGACAGAAGAACATCCATCAACACAACACCAGCATGGCTCGTGCAACTGGCAACTGACTTTTATGAGCAAATCAGTACAGACCACCAGGTCTGAAAAACATCAGCCACATCGGTAACAAATTCACAAACAACACACTGAGTTGAAGCATCAAGCCAGTCTTGAGAAATATCTGCGACTAAATAATGATCACAAGATCAAATGTAAACTATTTAATTTTAATCAGTGTTGACTGAACTTCGAGATAGCTCCTGAGAAGTGTGAACATGCACAACACTGCTGGTATTGGTACTGGTATCATAATTTGTTAAAGAACACCCAGCCAAATGCAAAATGATCAGTGTGAACAGTGTTTACCTGGGTAGTTGTATGGCACAGCCTCATTGATCATTCCTGTATACTTTGTCAGGGGGCTGATTACTGGAAGAGCAAGACCTGAGGATGGATATACACATTTGAGTTAAGTTTACAAACAGTATATTAATTACACTTTATATCCCACATTATAAGTTCCCCACAAGCTCTGAATATGTAGAGAGACCTAAAAGCATCACACCATAATATATTCACTATCACATGTAGGGTTTTTTTGCTTCTGGTAGCAGAGTAGCGACGTTATATATGCTTATCTAATGATGATGCTGTAATTTTGGCTATATGTAATTTAATTTAATTTCAATTGTCGAATGGAGAAACGGTAAGTGGTGTTTTTAAGTCATGTTTGGGATTATTACTCTTTAATGTGACAGTAGAGCCTTATGGGTCCAGCACTTGGCATACAGCTAACTCTCTTTCATACTATGATGCTTTTACTGACATGACGATAAATCAAGTTGTGCAGTCTGGTGCTCTCTTTCTGCCACACCAATTCTTAGCTAATGTAGGAAGCGGTTTACTACTGACCCAACAGTCCAATCCCGCAGGACACCAGGATAACAGGCTCCTTGTTCCATGCGTTTTTCAGGAACGCTGCGAGTCCTGCGGATAAAATAACAACACACAGGTGAAAACCCTCCACAGGTGACGGTTAGCTAACGTTAGCCACCGTTAGCAACACATCCAAGGTCACGTTTTTTGTTTTATTATGAATGAATATCATTGTGTTAAAATAACTCCGAGTCATCGTGAGCGTAATTTAAAAACATCACAGCATTTATTTATGCCATATAGAGGTCTTAATAGACCTAATTTCACTGAATGTTTGTACAAAAGACGAGAAACTAGCCACATACCCGCCATGTTGTCTTGTGTAGTATCAACCCAGAGCGGGTGCTCATGGGAAATGTAGTAATCACTGAATGACGTATTATTTCTGCGCCTGTCGCATAAAAACATGAGCTCATCGACGAGAATGGGAGGACAGCTTCCCCTGCTTCGCTTAATATTTGATTTTTGTAAAGTATAATGTTAGTAAACGCGTTTAGCTAACCGACAGCTAACAGACTATAGACGTACACACAGTCTATAGATTGTTATTATTAGACGGTTTGTAGTTCAGTTTTATCCCCGCAGGACACAGCAGCTGCTGAGCACCAGTGATTTTGGACTTAATCATTCATAAATGTAAGTATTAGTTAGAATTATAGCATGCTGCATCTTATGGTAGTCCGTTATTAATGATATAAGGGCTTTATTTACTCAGTTAATTCACTTAAAAACGTCGCTGCCCGTCCTAAGTTACCACTGATGAATGACCAGTGGTGAAAATGAACGTTAACCAAATATATTTACTCAAGTACTGTACTTAAGTACAATTTAACGATACTTTACCCCTGTCTTTCTATTTTATGTTTCTATATACGTCTATTCCCCTACATTCAAGAGGCAAATATTGTACTTTACCCAGCAGAACATAAAGTAATTAAAATTAGCACCACCTTAACTAGCTGCAACATTAGTGACGCTTTAATGCATCACTACTTATGATTAGAAACAGTTATATCCATTGATGAACTTAAGGGCATCATAAAGAATGTGGTGATAGAGACATGTGCTTGTTTTCCTTGTGAGGCCACTATGCATGAATAGTTGTTATATCGTGGATATTTGTATTTTATGTTGTATTTGTTGCATTTTATTTTATTTTATTTAGTTTTGATTGGCTGCTACCTAAGATTTTCAATGTCAATGGGACTTCCTGGTTAAATAAAACAAAAATAAAATACATTTGTAGTATCATATATATATATGGTTTTAAAATAGGGAATCCTGCATACTGAGCACTTTTACTTTTGATACTTTTAAGTATATTTCGATGCTAATAATTTTACCTAAATAAGAATTTAAATGCAGGACTATTTCACACAGTTGAATTGCAACTTTTTCTTCTTCCACGGCTATACATTCCTAAAAATGATCATTAAAACTGGCAGAGGTATTGTGAATTTGTACTCATATATATTTTATGTGCATAAATTATTTTATAAAAGTGTTTTTTATAATAACAGAATCTTCTCTCTCTTCTTCTCTAGATGATGGAGGATTTCTCTGGTTTGGCTCTGCCTCCTCTGTTTGGAGGACACATCCTGGAGGCGGAGCTGGAGCCTGGTGGTGTGGAGCTGGGACCAGGAGAGGTAGTGTTAATTTTAATGGTCAAGGTAATGGTGATGCTGATGTGAGTCATCGAGTAGCCAGTGCTCCCTGTGCCATAAAATGAGAAGCATTGCACATACTGTTATGTAAAAGTGCCAAATATTACCAGTTTCAACACAACCTCTTTGCATGGATTGGCCTAAAAAGCCAACATCTCATTGAAATATGCCATCAGTGTGACCTATGCACGCCACAATCTTACCAAAATCTTATTTCGTAGTTGTGACAGACACTTCTAATTATATTGTATTATATTATCTAATTATATTTGAGTTTAGAGTGTTTTGTGTAGCTGTGGTCAAATGTATGTAGCTTAGTGGGTGCAGCAAGGATCTGCTGGGGTTGACGGTAATTTCTGACTGGTATCATATGCGTTAATGACACAGAATGGTATTTCAGATCAAAGTAGGAACACAATGACACCATTATTTTGCAGTGTAGATGTCTGTAATGTGTTTTTTTTGCACTAATAATACTGCTACACTATTAGGCAACACAAGTTAATTGTAGTAGATTAAGCGACTGATTTTTTGTGACAACTGTTCCATTTGAAACGCACTGAAAACACTGACATTTTTTCTCTCCAGGTGGAGCTGGGCCCGGGAGGCAATGAGCTGCTGGAGAGTACAGCACAGGAGGATGAAGAGAGGAGAGCTCTCGATAAGAGGAAATATCTGGCTCTGAACAGGAGATGTAAAGAAATTGAACAGGTGTGAGCATGCATATAAGTGTGTTAGAGTAAGAAATATGAGTTATATTTGGGTTTATTGTCATTTAGTTCCTAATTTCTTACATCATTTCTAGCCACAAACTTTTTTCAAACCAACACTTATCGTTAACAAGATTGTTGTAGGTCTGCAACTGCAGGCGCACAACAGGCTACTTTTCAGAAATGTGTTTTTTGTAAGCATTACTAAAAACATTACTTACAAAGCATTACTTAAAATCCCAATTCAACAATCACATATTAGTCTAGTACTGATATTACTTTTTAAAGCTCATATCAGCCAAATATGATAGTGTATCTGTGGTCAGTTCCTCCCTTGCCACCCTTTCAAATGTGACATTTTTTAGGTGAATCAGAAGATTCTTGGTCGCCTTCATCAAGTACAAAGAATAACACGGCGCTTGAAGAAGGAGAGACGGTAAAAGACCCCATTACAGCAACTTAATTTCTGTGTTTTCCAGTTGATGGCCTGTCTGTTAACCTTCTGTTAATCTTGCAGGTTTCTCATGAAGACTTTAGATGCTCATGGGGACGACTACAGAAACGCCCAGCTCACCATACTTCTAGAGGTGAGAATGAGATGAACAAGTGGCTGTATGTGATAGTTTTAAAAGAAGAAAAAGATTTAGGCGGGATAAAATTATATTAACTTACAACAATAGCAGTTGACCATTGGTGGACTAATCTGTGGAGAGGCTGGGGCAAAAATGTATGCCCCCTTAATTGGAAGATGAAGCATGTGAGCACAGTGTAAAGTAAAATAATAGACACAGATATACCTGTGTTTTCTTACTATGGCAAGTCAAAATGTCCACTGTGGAAAAAAGTTATCAAGGTCTTTAATCCAGATTTTGACACAGGACCCTTCAACAGGACAGGGCCACCAAAACAGGTAAATAATGCAGAACTCCATTTTGTTGATATTCAAGTTCAGATGACCAAAACCCAACACACACAGCCAATTTTGGGCTTGGATCCTCTTAGGATAAACACCTGTGTATTAGCAAGATTTTGGCAATGATTCAAGGATGTGATTGGATACGATTCAAGATATTGTGCTATATTGCAATACTGTAAGCAAGGCAATACAAAGCCATTTTTAAAAAAATCTAGTTTTAGAAAAACTGTTCTAGTATAAGAACCACATTATGATATGTGCGATCACATCTGTGGGATCTGCACCTGTATTTAGCACAGTCCCTGCAACATCTAACATCATTACACTACTTTTTGTGCAATCTGAGCAAAGGAATTAAAATTGCCTGTATATGTAATTCTTGGTTCTTGAGGTAAAAAAAAAAAAAAAAAAAAAAAAAATCAAAAATTGATAGTGTTTGTGGGAAGCGGTACCTGAAAACAAAACATAACAATGTCATACTCAAGTGTATCAATATTCTCCTGCACCCCTATTAGACTATCTGGGCAGTTACCCAGCCAGTCTGCTGATCTGTTTGATGTATTATAATAAATGAATGTGCTCATGCTCGTTTAATGCCTTTACATTTTAAATTTTTTCCTTGTTCTTTTTTTCAGGATGAGCCTGGAGCTCATTTTGATCCTGCTGCTGCTGGAGTGGAGGATGAACGGCTCAACGGTGTCTCTGGCTCCACTTTGCCTGCAGCAATGCATCATGTTGCTGGACCAAAGAGGAGGAGGCACCGAATTCAACGGCAAGAGAAGGATAAAGACCAACAGGTAGGTGAAGATGGACCACTGCTGTCTCTTCCAGTGTATCAGTACAATGGTCAGTTTACAGTGTGTGTGTGTGTGTGTGTGTGTGTGTGTGTGTGGTTTGGATGAACTTACAGTTTTGGATGCGTGGGTGGTTTAAAATGCAGATAATTGTCAATAAGCACAATTGATTTTCTGTTGACTTAGTTTCTGCTTCTCTTCCCAGACTGAACCAGACATGTCAGTGTTGGCAGAGACACAGTTTGGAGAAATGCCCAGCCCAACCTCTCTGTCTCACTGATCATTGCACTGCAGCCCTGGAAATGACATTGATGAAGGAGCACCCAGTTTCTCTCATGTTCAGTAGATACTCTGCCTCTGTTCAGCCAGGTGTTGCACTATTTGTAGTTTTACTTGAACATTGTAAACACATTTAATAAATGTAAGATCAATTATTCACCTGGTACATAATGTATATACATTTGTTTTGTATATTAAATCATTTCTGTTGTCATATTTTGTACTTAGAGTTAATGGCAACACATAATTATGACTGACTGTGCAAACTATCGTGGACAGCCTTGTTTGGTAAATATCTGGCAACCTAGATACAATTATTGCCAGGTTGCAAACCTGTGTTATAAGTGGCTTAACAATACATTCCTGGATACTATCAGTGATTTAATGGTTTATGATTTTATTTTAGTAACTGCTGAAATAAACTGTCTGACTGTTTTATGACATGTTTTTATGTTTTTTTTAAATCTTTTTTTCCATTTTAAATGTTTCCAAATATTTAGAAAAAGCCTCCTTATGCATTTTATTATGTTTGCTGATGTTGACCAGAGGCCGACAAAGATTTCACTGCTGTTATTCACGTTCACATCTTCATCACCAATTAATTCATTTATTTATTTATTTTTTTGCTTAATTATGTTTCTTTAGTTTAGAAGTTGTTCACTTTCAGGCAGAATTTTAAAAAAAAATCACAATTTCAGGTCAACTTGGAATTTTATTGTTTGTTTTCAGCATGAATAAAACTTAGATTTATGGAATGATAGACGAATTTAATATTTAAAATAAAAACGTATAATAACCTACATGAAAATATGAAATGTTTTTAGAAAATACTGTAATTGTCTAATTTCCGATGCAGTTTTGGTTTTGTGTCGATCATAACTCATCAGACGGCTGAGCCAATGGCAGAGCTCCAGTGCAGCGGATGTCTCCCAGTGACGGGCGTGAGCTCCGTCCAATCAGATCTCGCAGATTAGGTTTAGGGCGGGGCCTAAACGCGGAGGTGGGATTTTAGCTACCGTCCATCTTCAGCTACATTACAGTGAGCGAGCTTGTCGAAAAGAAAACACAATTTGGAAGTAAAGAAGACTTTCTGGAAATAGTTTTGGCTGTATTTGAAAAAAGACAAACGAAAGCCCATACCCTAGGTAAATGTCGTAAACAAATATAAATCTAAATGCTCGGGTTGACCCAGTTTCCCTTTTTCCTAAATTTGGCTAGCTGGCTAGCTAAGCTGCTAGCTAGCATTTTATGCATTAGCTAGCCAGACAGTTAGCCATATTAGCTAGCAGGTTAACGATTACAACGGATTCTGATATATTGTGCCTTTCACAATGCAAAACCACAATATAAAAGCTATGCTGTACCCCTTAATAATAATGCATGAATATGACTTCCATCCATCAATATGCGCTGTGGTACTTGTTTTGAAACGGGCTAGTTGGTAACCGAGCGAGGTGGACGAGCTAAGATACTGGCTAGTGTTAATGTTAGCTTAGTAACGTTAGCAGGCTAATTTTAGCTGACAACCATGTCACTCATATTGGTAACAGCAAGATCAGCCACGTTCAGGAAAAAATAACGATAGACAAACGACTAAACAAAAGTTCTGGTATGAAGTGTGCTTGAATTTGTCAGAGATAACGGTATTTGTGCAGCTAACGTTGACTGACCAGTTAGCCTGAGTTAACGTCAGTCCCACTCTCTGGGAACGATGTACTGATTGCTCTGTTGAAGGGATTTGTGTTTTGTTTGAATGCACTTTTGATTTTCTTTACATAGCAAACTGTGTGACAGACGGAATGTGGACATTGTCGTAGTCAGAGCCATGGCTGACAAGAGAAAACTACAAGGTAAGACTGTTAGTGAAACTTATCAGTGATGTTTCATAGAATCCATCACACTGTCCAGCCTCACATCCTGCACAGAGACTCAGACTGACTAAATCTTGCAAAGTCTTTCCTGTTGCATGGATTAATACGCTGTGATGTTGGACCACATCTTGTATCTCCACAGGTGAGATCGATAGATGTTTGAAAAAAGTAGCTGAAGGTGTAGAACAGTTTGAAGACATCTGGCAAAAGGTAAGAGATCTTTGCATCATGCATTTGTTGGATGCACCGTTTCTAAAATCGCAGCTGCAAAACATAAAATTTCTCCTTTATTTGTCTTCATTTTAGCTTCACAATGCAGCCAATGCAAACCAGAAGGAAAAATATGAGGCTGACCTCAAGAAAGAGATTAAAAAACTACAGGTAAGAGAAGATGAGCACATAATTTCCTTTACATTGTCTGTTTACATGCGCTTTTCATTAAAAATGCATGTATTTGAAGTTGATCATTTGTGTAAATATATTCACTGTCTGTCCTCTTTCCAGCGATTGAGAGATCAGATAAAAACATGGGTGGCCTCAAACGAGATCAAAGACAAAAGGCAGCTAATCGAGAACCGCAAACTCATAGAGACGGTATGGGTCTCCATCTTCTCTCATTTTAGGTTTATTGTTTCTGTGAAGTATAGCATCTTGGACATAGTCATTAAAATCAGTAAACTTAACAAGTCTTATGTGATTTTTCTTTTCTTAGCAAATGGAGCGGTTCAAGGTGGTGGAACGTGAAACAAAAACAAAAGCCTACTCTAAAGAAGGCTTGGGGCTTGCTCAGAAAGTGGATCCAGCTCAGAGGGAAAAAGAGGAAACGGGACAGTGGCTAACAGTAATACATCCACTATTACCTGTTTAACATTTTGGTTCCCTGAAGTTGTCTGGATGAAGTTTTGAAAAAGATGGTCAAAAGCTAAAAACAACTTACAACTGTTGATGAATGATTGAGTGAATCCACTAATGCTCTTTTTTTCTGACCTCTTCCTCACTGCAGAATACAATAGACACTCTAAATATGCAGGTGGATCAGTTTGAAAGTGAGGTGGAATCCCTATCAGTACAGACGAGAAAGAAGAAGGGCGATAAAGATGTAAGTCGTCTCTCATTCTTTTCAGGGATGCATATTTCTGCACACTTGAAAAAAAAAAAATTCCTCAGGGTATCCAGTGTAGTGTAGTGCTACGTAGTCTGGTAAAAGTTTGGCTGAAATGTATGTTTGAAACCAAATGCTCGTCTTCTGTATTTCATGTAGAAGCAAGATCGTATTGATGAGCTCAAGCGGTTGATTGAGAGGCATCGATTCCACATTCGCATGTTGGAGACCATTCTACGAATGCTTGATAATGACTCAGTACCGGTGGATGCCATCCAGAAGATTAAGGATGATGTTGAATACTACATTGATTCCTCGCAAGACCCAGACTTTGAGGAGAATGAGTTCTTGTATGACGACTTAGACCTGGAAGACATCCGTGAGTAGACACTATGGGCTGTTAAGGCCCAGACACACCAAACTGACATCAAAGAGCTAGTGGTTATGAAGGTTGACTGTTGTGTCGCTTCATGTCATCTGTGTCTCGGCCAAAAAGTTGCACTTGAACACACCACAAAGACTACAGGCAACGACTGACCAGCATGAATGTTCTGTGCCTGTTTGAGAGAAAATAACTCCATAGCTGCAGGTGACAGTTGCATTTGTCATTCAGAAAGGGAACTCGAAAGACGGGGCAGATTCAAGACACTAGTTAGCTAGTTAACACATTAACAACACAACTCGAGGCTTAAAGAACAAAATATATTTGTGTGCTAGCGAACAATAACACAAACCACTATAAACCATTTCTCCTAAAGTGCTCATGTTTCTTTCAATCTCACGCCCTTTTGACTTGAGTTGTTTGTTTGCTTTCTCTTCTCATGCACTGATTCGTTTACACAGAACAGCAAATAAGAATGATTCTTCTCACCGACTGGCTCCACTGCTGGTCAAAGATGCTGAATCGGCTAAAAACAACTGACAATGGTGGACTAGTGCCAAAGCAAATCTAGGGTAACAGAAGCTAACCGACGACCTGACATTGACCTACTGCTGACTGTCTGCTTGGTGTGTCAGGGCCCTTAAGATGAGGCTTTTACTCAGACGTCTGGTTGGTTTTATTAACAACATCTGGCGCTTGTCTCTGTCTTGTCTTTCTCTTGCAGCTGCAGCATTAGTTGCAACTTCTCCGTCAGGTCAGGGCAATGTGGAGGATGAGATGTATCTTCACTCCAGCAGCACTCCCACTTCCACAACCTCCTCTTCACCCATTCCTCCATCCCCAGCCACTTGCACTGCTGTAAGTTCTTACGTCTGTACTGTTAAAACTTGGGTCAGTGTGATAAAAGGATGCTGGGTAGAAAAAGTACATTCTGACACAATGTTTCACATATACGTTTGCATTTTGTTAACCCTTCTACAAGCCTCATTGTGTTGTAATCCACTGACTAGTTTGCTGAATCAACATTTCAAAAGTGGATTGTCATATCAAGGTATCTCCTCCTATAGGAGAACTCAGAGGACGATAAGAAAAGGGGACGATCGACAGACAGTGAAATTAGTCAGGTGAGAGGCTCTCATCTGTACTGTGCAAGTAGATGAACAGTTTAGTGCAGCGCTCTTCACCCTTGGTCCTGTAGAGGCATGGAAGCTGAAGGGTTCTCATGCACTGAAACAGAGCAAGCTTTTTCTCTGTGGGACCATGGTTGGAGATTTCTGATATAGTTTGTATCATCATCTGCATATATAGGCGTCCATAGTTCACAGTAAACTCCTCGTACACTTTATACAGCTGTGGTTACCCTCTGGACAGTTTTGTCTGAAATGCCTTTTTCTGGTGCTTTTTCATTTTCAGTCACCTGTGAAGAACGGCACCCCATCCTTGCTATCTTCCTTCTCTTCCTCCACCACCTCTGGGTCCTCCTCATCCTCCTCCCTCGTGTCCATGGCGAGTGTTGTCGGAGGCATTCCCGCAGTTCCCACAAGCAGCAGTCTTATAGGGAGCTTCAGCAGTGCGGTGCAGCAACATCAGCATCAACCTGCACAACAGCAGCAACAACCTCAACCGCCAAACCAACCGCAGCAGCAACAACAGCAGCAGCCACCTCAGACAAAACCCTCTGCCCCTTCAAACAACACCCCCAGCCCGCCCAGCAACCCTCTACTCCCAGCCTCAACTGCTCCCTCTCTCCCTACACCCAGCACACCCAGCTCATCAGCTCCTAACTCTCAGTCTCAGCTCACATCCGTGCCCTCCCCGGCATCCAGTTTGGGACTCGGGCTAGGACTAGGATTGAGCAAAATTGGCTTGACGGGGACCAGCAGTGCCAACCAAATGTCTGGTTTAGGGCTTGGTGGCCACCCCTCTCCTTTAAACACAATGGCAGGGCTCATTTCAGGCTCCACACCTGCCCCTTACGCTCAGGCAGCAGCATCAGGAGGCTTGGGTTTGAGCAGCACCACCCAGTCCAGCATTTCAGTAGAGAGCAGCACTTCCATTCCCACCTCTGGCTCCAGTGGAGTCACCACCAACGGGGCGGGGATAGGGCTCGGTTTGTTAGGTTCCAGTCCGGCCCACAGCTCTTTGAGCGGGAGTATTATGGGTCTGGTTCCTGGGCAAAATGTAGCCCCCGGTGCCTCTCAGGTGCCCCCGAGTCCTGTCAGCACTACTCCCGGAGTAGTTGGCATGATGGGTGGCAATGGAGGAAATGTCGGCGTGGTTGGAGGAGTAGGGGTAAATGCAGCTCCTGCTAGACCACCAAGTGGACTAAAGCAAAATGGAAGCACAAGTATGTTAACTTGTTGTGTGGCTCTTGACTCGTCTGTTTAAGTCAATGTTGTTGTCTCATTCTAAATTTGTCTTAACTTTTCCCCCACCTGTCCTCAGGTTACAGTGCTGTAGTGGCAGAGAGCTCCACAGAATCAGCTCTAAGCACACCGAGCCAGTCACAAAGCAGCCAACCCTCGTCTCTCAGTTCTTCAACCAGTCAGCCGTGAGTTATTTGTGTGTTACTTCATTGCTTCTTCTTATTCTTTACATAGTAGTTGTTAATTTGTCTCCCTGTTGTTCCCGCTGTACTTGCTGCAGGATGGACAATGGTCCCAGTTTAATCAGCTCCATCACCCTGCCTCCCAGCTCTCCGTCCCCCTCGTTCTCAGACAGCACACCTGGAGGAGGGAGCCTTCTCAACGGGCCCCACTCCTACACACAGGCCTCTGAAGCGCTCAAGGTAAGGGACCGAAACAGTGAGATAGACTTAAGCCTCGTCTCCACCAAGCAGTCCGGTTCAGTTCAGATTGTTACAAATTTGAAAGGTTATTTTTGCGGCTTTCCATTGTCAAAAGTTGCTGATGGTACCATTTGAACAACTCCCTTCCATCCTGTATTCTGGTTACCCCTTTGTTAAGATACCTAGCACAGTGATCCTACGTTATTAGGTGAAACCAGAAACACTGAAGTCTGTTGATGGAGACAATTGTCAGTCTTGTTAAAGAAGGACTCACTGCACAGATCCGGTATGTGTTTGGTGGAAATACGGCTGTAGTCTTTAGTCGGAATCACATATTGGTGTAATTAAGTAGCCAGAATTTGAGGTGTGAAACAGCAAGATTATTTGCAGTCTCTTCAGCTGACTCCAGCTGGGTGTGGCCAGGCGGATTTTGCAAGTTTGGCACACTGTGCGCCTGGCGCAGCTACTCCTCTTTCCCACCTCCGTCCCTCCTACCTGCACAAGTCGGAAAGAGGGAGGAGAGAAGGTGTGGAGTGGGTTTTACACACATCACACCAATCAAATGAGCCCCTCTCCTCGCCCTTAAATGCGCCGCGCGAAGGCGTAATGAGAGTTTACTGGCAAACAAGAAAAGCAAGCTGGTTGAGATTATGAGACAGATGTCAGACTGTTGGATAAAAAGCTTTCTATACTAATTATTACAGAGTATCTGCTCTCATATTGCAAAAAGGGAGACTTCTGATCACTGTATCCTGATATTACACCATCCAGCATCCCTTACTATAATGCACATGGATGCTCAAGATTGAAAAATGATCCACACAACTTGATTATTTTCACATGACCCAGTGGCGATGCTGGCATTGGTGGGTTTGAGGTGCTTCTTGTTTGGTGCATTACTGGAGCACGTTGATGTGCTCGGCTGTAAATAGCATTATTAGAATAAGCCTGGCTGCCCACAAACCTCTGTTCTGGGCCTCATTTATACCAAACACAGAAGCCCACACTCACTCAGTGCAACATTTAGATTGAAATCATGTCATGCCAAGATATATTTGGACTTACTAAAGCGTATGCCCAATTCTCATTCTCACTGCAAGCGCTATGAACAATGCAGTGTTGGACAATGTATCAGTACAGAATGTATTATAAAACTATTGATCATTGAATGTGATATGGTGTGTGCTAGAAAACATTTATTACTATTTATTTAGATCAGCTGCTGAATTTAGTCTCTTTTCAATGCATTTCCCAGTGTGTCTAATACATATCATTGTCGATACCTGTTGCTGGATGTGGGTGCATCATTTTAGGCAGGAGGTGATGTTTCAGTGGAGGCAACTCTGACTGTTGTATATCAATATAGCAGCTGTAATAGTTGGTTCTCATGATTTGTTTTCCCTTTTTCTTCTCAGGCCCCTGAGCCTCTCAGTTCTTTGAAGGCGATGGCTGAGAGAGCAGCGCTGGGATCAGGTCTGGATGGAGAGATTTCCAACCTGCACCTAACAGACAGAGGTCGGAACGGTCAGACATTTTTTTTTCTACACATAATTTGTGAAGAATAATGAGCTCACAATTTTACTCTGTAAAACCTCTGTCACTTGTACACTGACTAATTACTGAGGAGGAAGGGACCTTACATTTGTGATAACTGGCTGATGTTTTTACTCCAAAGCACTTTGCAACAGCTGCAATAAGATAAGATGCTATAAGATGTTATAAGATAGGATAAGATTAGGTAAGATGCATTAATATAAGATAAGTTAAGATAAGATAGTATAAGTCTTTATTGATCCCCAGAGAGTAAATTCAGGTGTTACAGTAGCACAAAGATGGATATAAGTACAGATAAATGGAGATAAAAACAAATAAAAAGAAATTAAATATAGAATAGGAAGAAATAAAATAAGAACTATATAATGATAATAATTATCTTTATTTGTAAAGCGCTTTTCAAACAGAGTTACAAAGTGCTTTACATGTCAATAATTAAAACAGAAAAGACATGAAAACGACTTTAAAAAAACTGATAAAAACTTTGGTGTATAAAGACTGAGGAAATAAAAGTTTAAATGAACTTAAAACTCAAGTAAAATCAGGAAAGGCTCTCCGATAAAAGTATGTTTTAAGAAGGGACTTAAAAGAGATCACTGATTCGGCCGCCCTGATTTCCTCAGACAAATTGTTCCAGAGCCTCGGGGCCTGACAGCAAACGCTCTGTCCCCTTTAGTTTTCAGACGGACCTCTGGAACAGACAAATGACCTCTGCCGGAGAACCTCAAAGTCCATCCTGGCATGTACAGTACTCGGAGGTCGGAAATAAAGCTTAAAGATAGGCCATGAAAAGCCTTAAAAGTAATCAGTAAAATCTTAAAATCTATTCTAAAAAGCCTGTTCTAGGCTGAAACTGGAGAGATGTGATCACGTCTCCTGGCTATTGTAAGAGTAGAAGTAAAAATATGAACCATACCAGAGCAATTAAAGACAAAGTTACAGGGTAAAATGACACACAATGAATAATGGCAGCGAGTCTAGTTATATGTAAACAGCAAACACCAGAATACTATATACTATGACTAAGTAATGATACGTTGGGCTCTAGTTTCGCAGACCGGGCGCGGCGGGGGCGCAGCGCACCTGTGCTTCGCCAACTAGGTGTGGCCAGGCGGATTTTGCAAGTTTGGCACACCGTGCACAGCTACTCCTCTTTCCCACCTCCGTCCCTCCTACCTGCACAAGTCGGAAAGAGGGAGGAGAGAAGGCGTGGAGTGGGTTTTACACACATCACACCAATCAAATGAGCCCCTCTCCTCGCCCTT
>NC_065511.1:31421411-31428764 GCF_006386435.1 Epinephelus moara | reverse complement strand
AAGCCTTTTGGCACGAAACTGTCACTGTGCCAAGCTGGATCTGTTGACACCTCCCCCTGCTGCGCCGCCACACCCATCTCAGCGCACCTCGGTCTGCCAAACTACCAAACTGAGTGCGCCTCGGGTTGCGCTGCTCGAAACTAGCTCTGGAGGGGGTTCACCACCCTGCGCTGCGCCGGGAAACTAGAACCCATAGAGTTGTCTGTATTAATCATAGAACTAGAACAAGAGTAGAACAGACATTCCCATTCAAATCAACATACGTAGCACTGCCATAGCAACTGTTGTAGCGGGCGAGCACTCATAAACAAACTGACTTGTCACACACTCACTGTGGTTAAGTTTTGCAGTAACAATCAAATAAGCAGTGGAGTATACAGGTGGGGGAATAATCAATGGGGACGTGGATGATTCGGCATCAGTTCACAAATGTCAATAATCAATTATCTAAATTTTTATTAATGCTGTGATGCCGACGTGAATAAAAGAGATGGAACTCAACCGCAAGAGCAGTACAACACCCAGATAGTCTACAGCGCGGCACACGCTAGAGTTAACTCATAATTTACCTTCACAAAAAGCAGCAGTTGTTAGCTTGTTTTAATTAAATATCAAAATACATTAGCGGGACGAATGTCAAGTATGTTGTGAAGACTTTATATGTGATCACCAAGAGACTTAACGTTACTGGATCAGAGCAGTGATCAGCAGAAATGTAAACCAACAAGACCAGTTTGAATTAAGTGTTTTAAACGATGACTAAACAAGGCAGTTAAGCTAACGTTAGTCTGAGTTTGATGAAAGAGAGAAACTTGGATTGGTTGACAGAAAGTGTTTTGTGTCGGAAAAAAGGTGTCCATCAATGTCTGTTGTCACCCTAAAAACTAACAACAATCACCATTTTTTTTGTATTAGGAAAATGCCGAAAAGCAAAATAGAACTATAGTACATGATGTGGTTGTTCACTATAACATACTGACACAGTATAGTATGGTATAGTAAAGTATAGTGAGAGCTGCTGCAACAGGTTGCTGACTGCTCAGTGCCCAAAAGTGGTAGCTGTAGTAGGGTTAAAAGTCAAAGGACCATAAAGTACAGAAACTATTAAACAATTAGTAAACTTAATGAAAATGTCTAATTATCCTGTTATCAATTAAATGTTTGTTAGTTTTTAAATAAAGGTTCCAATTAGCAGCTGGTTACTACCATACAGTTGCTGGGGTTCATATCATTGGAGGTTTTGTGTTAGCTAGACCAAGTGAGCATATTTCAAACATTATTTTTTCCCTTATATGTAGTAAATTATTGAAATTTGATTGAAAAGACTGTTAGTTGCAGCTGTACAATCAGACAAAACATGTAAAAAATGTGTTTTGCTAGAGTACTAGTGAGTACAAGGCAGAGCTTATGAAAAGACTTGCTTCAGAGAGGAAAAAACAGGAGAGGCAGAGAGGGGGTCTGAGGTGATTCTTGAACTGAAGAGAGGAGTCTGTACAGTATTTGTGTCATCAACTCAATCCTTCACTTTGTCTTTGTCCTGCAGATATCTTCTCTGGTTCATCTGCAGCGCCCGGCACACCCGCCGCACCTCAGCCGTCCGTGTCGGAAGTCAGCATCCCCCCGTCGCTCGGGGTCTGTCCACTTGGCCCCACTCCTCTCCCCAAAGACCAGCTCTACCAGCAGGCCATGCAGGAATCCGCATGGACACACATGCCACACCCCTCCGACTCTGAGAGGATTAGGTGAGGACATTTTTCACAACTAGTGATGATGCATCTTTTTATTTTTCTAATCACCTGTGTTAGTAAAAACATTTACAAGTTTACTATGATGATAATAGTTTTATGAGTTAACATACACAGTCCTGCTGCTACTGTTTTTGACATACTATAGTATGAATTTTTGTGACGTACTATACGATGACTTTTTGTGACGTACTATACTATGACCTTTTTTATGACATACTTTGACTTTTTTGTGACATACTATGACTTTTTATGACATACTATACTATGACTTTTTGTGACGTACTATACAATGACTTTTTGTGATGTACTATACTATGCCTTTTTTATGACATATTATACTGTTACTTTTTTATGACGTACTATACGATGACTTTTTGTGACGTGCTACACGATGACTTTTTTTGACATACTATACTATGACTTTTTTATGACGTACTATACGATGACTTTTTGTGATGTAGTATACAATGACTTTTTGTCGTACTATTCTATGACCTTTTTTTGACATATACTATGACTTTTTGTGACGTACTATACAATGACTTTTTGTGTTGTACTATACTATGCCTTTTTTATGACATATTATACTGTTACTTTTTTATGACGTACTATATGATGACTTTTTGTGACGTACTACACGATGACTTTTTTCGGACCTAATTGTATTGCGGAGTTTTGCACAGCGGCAACTGGATCTTTGCTCTCAAACCACAAAAAAATGTGATGGCACAACAGTCTCCTTCAGTACATTATTCTATGCTTTCTTTTGATTTTCACATTGGCTAGTCATCCTGTTTAATTTGTCTTCTGATTAAATCGGAACCGTTGAAACAAGTTGTAGGAAGCCTCTGCAAGTAATTGGTTGCTGGCAGACACTCTGTGCTGCAATAAAATGGTTAATCAGCAGTGCCGTGCACTGTAGAGCCGATGCGCTGCTGGTTCTGCCGGCCTGAATAGAATATAATGTCTATAGCCTTACTGTTGTGTACAGCCTTTATAGACTGAGCTGAGTAGTGATGCGCGGGTCGACCCGTAACCCGCGGGACCCGCAAATGGACCTGCGGGTCGGGCAGCAGTGATCGTCTGTTAAATCGGTCTGTAAATGATATTTTGACATTATTGGCTATTACTGTCATGGCATCCGAAGGTACTGATGCGTTGAGCAGGTGACAGTCCGCGGTCGTTTTCAAAACACACTTGTGTCACGCACTCCAAAAGAAACTTGTTGAAACTTTAAACAATAATTTATTGTACAAAACGGGGGAAACAAACGTTGACAAAAACGGTTCCATAATTCATATTAAATTCAAAAGATAACGAAAAAACAGCTACAAGTTAGAGGGAATAGTGATAAAGTGGTAAAACTTGGCATTGATCCACAGCCTCAGACGGATGCGCTCAAGCGTGCCGTGCGCACAAGCTCAGTTGGTAGGCTATACTATATTTTCACATTTTTAACAATGCAATTTAAAAGTTTTGATTTTTATTGATAACCTACATTTACCAACAACAAAAAGACTACATTTAGCACCAAAAAAATATGTTAAAAAAAAAAAAAAAAAAAAAAAAGTAAATAAAAAAACGAATATCGAATACCAAATTTTCATAACGAATACCTACCCATAGAAACGAATATTCGAATATCCGAATATTTGGGTACAGCCCTACTATACTATGACTTTATATGACATACTATATTATGTTTTTTTTGTTTATGACATACTGTACTATGAAAATTTTTGACTATGACATTTTTATGACAGGCTATATTATGACTTTTCGACATTCAATACTATGAATTGTTATGGAATACCCTATATTTTTATGGCTTTTTTTTTTTTTTTCAATTTTCATGGCGTACTATACTATGACATTTCACCATGAATTTATTTTATGAAATATGTATAGTGTCTCAAAAAAATATCAAATATGCATGCTTTGATCTCATTAGTTTGGATGGGGGTTTTGGTTTTCTTCATGAGTGAACCCCTTATTTGAATTATATGTTGGGAGCTGCGATCACATGCCTTCCCTGTGAATTTATAACCATCTGTGCTTCTGTCCTTAAGGCAATACCTGATGAGGAATCCGTGTCCCACCTTGCCCTTCCATCATCAGATACCGCCGCACCACTCTGACTCCATAGAGTTCTACCAGAGACTGTCCACAGAAACTCTCTTTTTCATCTTCTACTACCTGGAGGTGAAACACTCTATCCACCCACTCCATGGTTGCTCCTTGACAACCTTTCTATTTACCTCCCAGTGATGTATTACAGTCTTGCTTGTTAACTTGATGGTGTATTTGACCTCGCCTCTCTCAGGGCACCAAGGCTCAGTATCTGTCTGCCAAGGCTCTGAAGAAACAGTCGTGGAGGTTTCACACCAAGTACATGATGTGGTTCCAGAGGCACGAGGAGCCCAAGACTATCACTGACGAGTTTGAACAGGTGCAGACTCACCACAGTTCAGGAGGTATTGATTGTGGTTTGTTGTTGTGGTTTCAGTTTTTGAGTGACTGTTCTTTCCGTTCTGCTGTTCCTCCAGGGCACTTACATTTACTTTGACTATGAGAAATGGGGCCAGCGGAAGAAGGAGGGGTTCACCTTCGAGTACAGGTACCTCGAAGACAGAGACCTGCAGTGACGGACAGAGGGACACGAAAGGACAGAGAGAGACAAAACGTGCTGCTGTTGACATTCCGAGACTGAACTTCAAACTGTGGATAGAGATTGTGATGTGTAGTAGAAACCCTCTCCTAAAATGGAGACTGGTGTCTGTATAGGCTGCATCTCAACGTGAAGCCCTCTCTCCTCCTGTAGCGCTTTGCTTCTGACCAAAAAACGCCCCGTGGGCCTGTTCAAATGCATCCCGCTGCACGAGCTGGGAGGGTTCTCACTAGAGATCTGCGTTTGTGCCTGTCTGTGTGCACACTCAGTATGTGGCATTAGGAAAGCCTACCCCATGCATGTTTCTCATGTTTTGTTTTCTTTTTCCGTTTCAACAAAATTCTCTGTACCACCTACCCAACATGAGCCTGGAAGCCTTTGACTTGACACAAAACAAACCTTGGATTTGATTGTTAAGTAAACTGCCCATCTTGTATTTACTGTAATTTGGTGGTTTAGAATGGGGAGGTACAGTGGACATTTAGTCATGGTGTGTAGGACTGGCTTCTTTTAAGACCCTACGATGCCTGTTGAATATGGTCACTATTAGAGATAGTGAGCGGTTATCAATAGTTTTATTGATATTGTCTTGGTCGATTAAAACGCTGATTGAGAGTGACCACAGGGCCTCTCCCTGTGACAGGGAAAGAGTCCTTATTGGACATGGATTAAATTGCTATGCAATTGAACTGGTCTCTGACTCCCTCTCTTTACAAATAAAATGTTTTTAAGTTAACCTGTCAAAGAAAATGCATTATTATGGCGCATTCATGTTTGTGACAAATAAACTTGTAAAATAAATCTTAAAAATAGGGTTTGAGACATTTATCTACTTGATGTTTGATTCTTACACCGCTGAGGGTTTTCTCATCGTCCTCAACGCAAAAGGCCACGCTAACCGTAGTGAATGTACCTGTACCCAAATCACCTCTTAATTACTCTCAAAATACACAGATAGCATTAGAAAATAAATCTGAGTTTGGTTTGAGTCAACTTCCCACCTTAAGATTTTATTCTATTTTGTTGATGTTACTTCATCCTAAAATCCACTGTGTTCAATTTACCACCTGATATTTTAAGTGAAACCCTATACAGTGAATGTGCACTGATAAACTGTTTACATGTAGAGCGAAAACACAGAAATCCTAAAAATTCTGGTGGTAGATTTAACTCATGGGTCAAGTAAGAAATGTCTCCTCTGCCGTGGTTGTTCATGTGCTACACTGAAGAACAATAAGATTTAATCTGGTGTGGGACAGATCCCACCTTTTCTTGGCAGTTTGAATGGGGAGAGTGTTAAACTGAATCAGATTTTTCCGTTTAAGCAACCATGAAAACTTAAGATCTGTACTGCAGTTAAACTTCTATGTTGTGTGTGATTAGTTTTCAGGCTTTTTTTTGGGGGGGGGGGGGGTTGGGGGGTTGGATTGAGGATGTGAAAAAAGGAAAATTCAGCAAAGTTATGAGAGATTTGCCTTTTATAGATTCTATTTTTTGGGCTTTTAAGGTTTTCAGAAAGGGATGGTCAGTTAAGAAATTGCTAAAATGTGAATTTCAAGACGTATTTACAATTTTTTCTCATCACAGTTCTGCATGGGAGATGTCATAAAACGGGGTTATAAACAGGATTGTAAAATTTCAATAAATACTTTTAAGAAATTACAAGTCAGTGTGTGGTGTAAAGTCCTGTCATTCCTAAATGGAATATGGATTCACTTATTTTAGCACTAATGTAAGATGAGCTTGGCTTTGGTTTGTTCTGGTAAACTGATGGTTTTGTGAATTTTACGAATGTGGTGCTCAAATGTCAATACTGACTTCAAGCTAATGGGCTAACATTTGATGTATGCAATAAATGTAGAGTTTTGCTACAAACAGCATCAGTTAAATGGCAACATCATTTTTTCCTTCTCTAAAGGACGACAGGACACATTGTGAAATTTTTACGTTTTATTAAAATGGAAAAATGAAAACGTAAAACCAGAATGCAGGATGAAGCACATTGTCAAGCGAATATCAAAATATATGAACACTTAACAGTGTTAAGTCCAACAGTCAATGTGCAAGGTGATGGTGTGTATTGTCTGGTGTGTGCTAGCTTCCTTCTTGACTGTGAGGAACTCCCCCATGTTAGAGAAGTATTTCTGCTTACTTTCCTCCGTATGTCATGCTCTGCTTCTGCAATGTCCTCTGTTGTGTGCAGCAAAATAAATACAGAGACTTAAGGACTGAAAACAAAATAATAAATAGATCATTGGTAAAGTGAGAATGAGCCACGAATAAGATTACCTGGAGGGATTTGGAAATTCTGGTTTTGGTGGCCTCGTTGACTTGAGTGTGCCTGGTGCTCTTCCCCAGCTGACCCAAACTAAATCCCAGGTCCTCCTGATATGCATCATCTTCAATCTGCAAATAAAGTCATGAATAATTGGAGAACCACTGATATAGTATGTTACAGAAAATGTCATAATATAGTATGTCATAAATGTGTCATAAAATTAAGCTAAAAGTCATGGTATAGTATGTCAAAAAAAGTCATAGTATAGCGTGCCAACTGTTATACTATCGGATGTAATTAAAAAAAAGTCATTGCACAGTATGTCATTAAAGGTCAATACGTACATGTATATTTCAACGTACTATACTATGACTTTTTTCGACATACTACACTGACTTTTTTCGACATACTATTGTATGACTTCTTTTTGACATAATATAAGATCTTTTTTATGAAAAACTACACTTTTTTTTGGACATACTATAGTATGTTTTCTGAAGATGAAAAAGTATCATAGTATAGTGTGTCGTCCAAGATCTATTTTTGACAACATACTATCATGTTTCTTACATGATTTTTGACGACATACTATACTATGACGTTTTTTTCATGATTTTTGACGACATGCTGTACTATGACGTTTATTCATGATTTTGGAC
>NC_065511.1:31211541-31420911 GCF_006386435.1 Epinephelus moara | reverse complement strand
ATTTATGACGACATACTATACTATGACTTTTTTGCATGATTTATGACGACATAATATCCTATGACTTTTTTTGCATGATTTATGACGACATACTATACTATGACTTTTTTTGCATGATTTATGACGACATACTATACTATGACTTTTTTTCATGATTTTGGACGACATACTATCCTATGACTTTTTTTGCATGATTTATGATGACATACTATACTATGACATTTTTTGCATGATTTATGACAACATACTATACCATGAGGTTTTTTCATGATTTTGGATGACATACTATACTATGACCATCTTTCATGATTTTTGATGACATACTTTACTATGACTTTTTTTGCATGATTTATGACGACATACTATACTATGACCATCTTTCATGATTTATGACGACATACTATACTATGACGTTTTTTCATGATTTTTGATGACATACTATGCTATGACTTTTTTTGCATGATTTATGACGACATACTATACTATGACATTTTTTCATGATTTTGGACGACATACTATACTATGACTTGTTTTGCATGATTTATGACGACATACTATACTATGACATTTTTTTGCATGATTTATGACGACATACTATACTATGACTTTTTTTGCATGATTTATGACAACATACTATACTATGACATTTTTTCATGAGTTTGGACGACATACTATCCTATGACTTTTTTTGCATGATTTATGACGACATACTATACTATGACATTTTTTCATGATTTTGGACGACATACTATACTATGACTTTTTTTCATGATTTTGGACGATATACTATCCTATGACTTTTTTTGCATGATTTATGACGACATACTATACTATGACATTTTTTGCATGATTTATGACGACATACTATACTATGACGTTTTTTTCATGATTTTTGATAACATGCTATACTATGATGTTTTTTCATGATTTTTAACGACATACTATACTATGACAATCTTTCATGATGTTTTACTACATACCATACTATGTTTTTTCACGATTTTGGAAGACATGCTATACGATGACGGTTCTTTCATGATTGTTGACAACATAGTACTATGTTGTCAACAATCATGAAAAAACGTCATAGTATAGTATGTCGTCAACCATCATGAAAGAACCGTCATAGTATAGTATGTCGTCAACCATCATGAAAGAACCGTCATAGTATAGTATGTCATCAAAAATAATCAGAGATGGTCATCGTATAGTTTGTCCACCAATATCATGAAAAAAACATCATAGTATATTATGTCGTAAAAAATCATGAAAGATGGTCATAGTACAGTATGTCATCAAGAATCATAAAAAAATGTTATAGTATATTACGTTGTCAAAAATCATGAAAGACGGTAATAGTATAGTACGTCGTCAAAAATCATGAAAAACCATCATATATAGTATGTCGTCAAAAATAATTAGAGATGGTCATAGTATCGTATTTTGTCAAAAATCACGATGAAACGTCATAGTATAGTATGTTGTTCAAAATCATGAAAAAAATGTCATAGTATAGTGTGTCGTCAAATATTAAAAAAATGTCAGTATATTATGTTGTCAAAAATCATGAAAAAACGTCATAGTATAGTATGTCGTCCAAAATCATTAAAGAACCGTTATAGTATAGTATGTCATCTAAAATAATTAAAGATGGTCATCCTATAGTATGTCGTCCAAAATCATGAAAGATGGTCATAGTATAGTATGTCGTCAAGAATCATGACAAAAACGTCATAGTATAGTATGTGGTCAAAAATCTGGAAAAAATGTCATAGTACAGTATGTCGTCCAAAATCAAGAAAAAATCGTCATAGTAGGCGTATAGTATGTCGTCAACAATCATGAAAGAACCATCATAGTATAGTATGTCATCAAAAATAATTAGAGATGGTCATCGTATAGTATGTTGTCCAAAATCATGAAAGATGGTCATAGTATAGTATGTCGTCAAGAATCATGAAAAAACGTCATAGTACAGCATGTCGTCCAAAATCATGAAAAAACGTTATAGTAGGCTTATAGCATGTCGCCAACAATCACGAATGCACCATCATAGTATAGTATGTAATCAAAAATAATTAGAGATGGTCATCGTATAGTATGTCGTCCAAAGTCATGAAAGATGGTCATAGTATGTCGTCAAGAATCATGAAAAAACGTCATAGTATAGTATGTCGTGATCAAGAATCATGAAAAAACGTCATAGTATAGTATGTCGTGAAAAATCATGAAAAAAACATCATAGTACAGTATGTCGTCAAGAATCATGAAAAAACGTTATATATAGTATGTCGTTAAAAATAATTAGATTGTCATAGTATCGTATGTCGTCAAAAATCATGACGAAACGTCATAGTATTTTATGTCATCAAAAATCGTGAAATTTGTTCATAGTATAGTATGTCGTCACAAATCATGAATAAAAAGTCGCGGAAAAGTATGTCTTCATAAATCACAAAAATAGTCAAACTACAGTATGTCAAAAAAGCTATAATATAGTAAGTTGAAAAAAGTCATAATATAGTATGTAAATTATTATAGTTTAGTGTCAAAAAAGTCAGAGGATGTGAAAGTCACAGTACAGTATTTCAAAATAGTCATAGAATTCTGTCAAAAAAATCATAATATTGTGTATAACATATCATACTATTGTATGTCCAAAAGTCATGTAGTATGTAAAAAAATATATAAAAAATGTCAACGTAAAGTACGCCACAAAAAGTCATACCAAACTATGTAAAAAGGTCATAGTAGTATGCCATGAAAAGTCATAGAATATTATGTCAAAAAAGTCAGAGTATAATATGTCGAAAAAAGTCTAGTATAGTATGTCATCAAAAAAGTAACATTATAGCAAAAAAGGTCATGGGATAGTATGTCATTTTAAAAGTTACAGTACAGTATGTGTTAAACTGAAAAAAGTCAAAGTATAGTGTGTCATCAAAAAAAAAAAATTACACACTATTAAAAGTTTAATTAGGCATTAGATTTTTTAAAAAAGTCTTACAAAGTAATAGTATAGTATGTAATGTATTAAAAAGTCATAGTATGTGATAAAAAAAGCCATAGTACAGTTTGTGATAAAGAAGTCATTGTGTAGTATATCATTTAACAAGTCATGTGTTTGACGAATGCAGTGACCAAGTATAAAGACCAATTCAAGCAAATGGGATAAGATTTGTAGAGTTTACCTACAAACAGCATCAGGTACATGGTTTCAACATTTTTTACTTTCTCTAAAACACGACAGGACACATTGTGAAATTATCACGTTTTATTAAAACAGAAAAATGAAAAAGTAAAACCAAAATACAGGACCAAGCACAATGTCAAGCGAATTTCAAAATATATGAACATTTAACAGTGTTGAGTCCAACAGTCCATGTGCAAGATGATGGTGTGTGTTGTCTCATGTGTGTTTACATCTTAGCTTCCTTTTTGACTTTGAGGAACTCCGCCATGTTAGAGAAGTATTTCTGGTTAGCTTCAGCCACCTTCTTCTCCGCAGCCTGTGGGTTGACAATCTCCAGCCCCTGCAGACAAGAGTACAATGGTTAGTTAACTGAAATAAGCCTGTACAGTGTTCAGGGGATGTTCAATTAGAGAAAGTGTTGAGCTCTTTTTACCTGAAGAGGTGTAAATGCTACACTGGAGCTGGTTCCTGAGGAGCGGTCTCTGACTGTAGACTTTCCTCCGTATGTCATGCTCTGCTTCTGCAACGTCCTCTGTTGTGTGCAGCAAAATAAATACAGAGACTTAAGGACTGAAAACAAAATAATAAATAGGTCATTCTTGAAGTGAGAATGAGCCACCAATAAGATTACCTGGAGGGATTTGGAGATTCTGGCTTTGGTGGCCTCGTTGACTTGAGCCTGCCTGACACGCCCGCTGCCGCTCTTCCCCAGCTGACCCAGACTGAAGCCCAGATCCTCCTGATATGCATCATCTTCAATCTGCAAGTAAAGTCATGAAAAATTTGAGAACCGCTGATATAGCACATTACAATAAATGTCATACTATAGTATGTCATAAATGTGTCATAAAATTAACCCAAAAGTCATGGTATAGTATGTCAAGAAAGAGTCAGTATACTATGTCATAGAAAAGTCACAGTATAGTATGTCATAAAGTCATAGCATAGTATGTCATAAAGTCATAGTATAGTATGTCATAAAAAGGTCAGTATACTGTCATAGAAAAGTCATAGTATAGTATGTCATAAAGTCATAGTATAGTATGTCAAAAAAGGTCAGTATACTATGTCATAGAAAAGTCATAGTATAGTATGTCATAAAATGTCATAGTATAGTATGTCATAAAAATGTCAGTATACTATGTCATAGAAAAGTCATAGTATAGTATGTCATAAAGTCATAGTATAGTATGTCATAAAGTCACTGTATAGTATGTCAAAAAGTCATAGTATAGTATGTCATAAAGTCATAGTATAGTATGTCATAAAGTCATAGTATAGTATATCATAAAGTCATAGTATACTATACCATACAGTCATAGTATAGTATGTCATAAAAAGTCATAGTATAGTGTGTCATACAAAAGTCATAGTATAGTATTTCAAAAAATGTCAGTATACTATGTTATAAAGTCATAGTATAGTATGTCAAAAAGTCATAGTATAGTATGTCATAGAAAAGTCATAGTATATTATGTCATAAAGTCATAGTATAGTATTTTAAAAAAAGGTCAGTATACTATGTCATAGAAAAGTCATAGTATAGTATGTCATAAAAAGTCATAGTATAGTATGTAAAAAAAAATGTCAGTATAGTATGTCATAGAAAAGTCATTGTATAGTATGTCATAAGAAGTCATAGTATAGTATGTAAAAAAAAAAGTCCATATACTATGTCATATAAAAGTCATAGTATAGTATGTCAAAGTCATAGTATAGTATGTCATAAAAATGTCAGTATAGTATGTCATAGAAAAGTCGTAGTATAGTATAGTGTCAAGGACACTCTGAAGAAGCTTAAAGTCTCACTGCTTATGCGTCCTTTACCAAAATCATGCTCATGTCAAACAATAGAAATGGTGTGCCCTGACAAAACACACATATTAAATAATTTCACATTCCAGCACTGCAGTGTTTAAAAGCTTCTCTTATAACATGGAAAGCCATAACTCACTATTATTAACTGATACAATGTCTTTCAGGTGGCAAGTGCACGGTGATATCAAACTAGTTTAGTTATTGAGAAGTGAGCAGCTCAGTCGCTGGTGTGATGAAATGTGAGTACTACAGCAGCTTTGAGTCTGAGATTTCTGAAAATGAGAAAAGAATATATGTCCTTGTACTGAAAGTAAATTAGACTGCATTGTCCCGTTTCCACTCTCCTTGTAAAAAAAAAATCAGTCTGTTTATTTAGGGGTAAAACTGAAAACAAGAAACCTCATCTCGCTACATCACTACAGTGGGTTTGCTGTAAACAACAGATTTAGATTACAACTCTGCATCTTGCCTGAAACATTAGCACAAACTATGTCTCTTGGGTCTCGGTGCAGTATCAGTTTTGCTTTTGTAAACTGATGAAATCAGAAACTAGTGAAGCTGCTTTTGGCCGCCATCCTAGTCCAAGTGTTTCGGCCTTTGTGTTTATATTTAGATGCTCTGGCAGGGAACAAAATCCAATGTGATCAGAGAACATTTCCGTATATTTAACGTGCACATTTTTTTCCACTATGTTTGTACTTATTTTGCTTTTGTCTTTAAATATAGCACATTTAGAGCCACATATATATACGTCACAGTTAGATGATAGTATAAATACTGGACATATTACTGCCTGAAAGTGAACACCACTGGAATAAATGAAAGTTAAACTTACAGGGAGCATAGTTACACAAGATATGTGAGATATAAGAGGCATGAGAGACGATATCTACTGACCTCTGCAAAAGTCATTCTGTTGGCATGTTTCCTGATCTCAGTCAGTCCAAGACGCTCCTTCATCTTTCGATACCTTTTGGAGAGAAGATAAGAACAGCGGAGTTGGTTATGCTATATATACACATATTCTGAGTTGATGGTGGTATTCTGAGCTCGGCTGTGCGAGTTATGTAAGATTCTCGCTGCTCTGTCTTGTGCTTTGTTTGCTTCTCTGTGTTCTGATACAGCAGAATGTTTTACTTACAATAAAAGGCTGCATAAATCAATTCATTTGTACTTCAAGCATCTCCATATTGTACTCCGCTTTTCTCTAAATGTGTGGCCTGTGCTGCAGGGATAGAGCAGATCTGTACCTCCTTCCTCCTCTCTTCTTCCTCTGTCCATCCAGTGGGGCTGGCAGTGGTTTGACCTGCTTTACTGGCGGAGGCTCCTGCCATTTATCAAACTTCCTCTCTATTTCTTCTTTTAGATCGTAGCCAACCTACAAAAGTTACACAGAAGTTAAAACCAGAGGCGCCAGAAATGTAAAATAAATGTTAAAATGTTTGTGTCAGATGTGTAATTTCAACTATGTAGCAGTGGTTGCGACTGTATGTTTGATGGTGTGTTGGACTACATTGTTTTGTAAGGTATTTATAAAAATGCTGGTCCACCATATGTGTAAACAAAGTTGAGAAAATGTTAGAGAATTTAGCCTGTTTATTTTGTAGCACGTGTTAGTATCCACACAGCTATTCATAAATTCAGCATCAGTGTGTATGTGCTCCTCTTGGACAGTCACCTTGCCGTCTGAACTCTCGTGGAAACTGTCCACTCGGGCAGCCAGCGTGCACTTTGCAGCCACCAGACGAGCTGCCTTCCTCCTGAGGTCCTGAATACACAAAATGGCAGACAGCTGTTAGCTACAAAGTCCCCTGTGCTCAGTTAGAACAACACTGCAGTATGTTTCTGTTTATTTACTGACAGGTGGTAGCGACTGCACCACATCACAGTGGTAGATGAAGCCAGTGTGGGGCAGCAGGGAGGTGCTGCTGAAGCCAGACAGCGTTCTCCTCTGAGCTCCCAGCAGCATCAGGTTACAGGCAGGCATTTTGGAGAGGTTAGTGAGGCCGCCAGCGATACCTGCGAGCAGAGGAGAAACCAGAGAGAGAAACAGAGAGTGATAAAGAATATCATTTTATTTGAGATAAATAGCACAGACAGCATAACAACACACACGTTGGAGCCAATCCCAGCTAACATTATGCGAGAGGTTGGCTACACCGTGGTCAGGTCACCAGACTGGTCACGCTCACATTCACACCTACGGGCCAATTTAGAGTCACCAATTAACTTTAGACTGTGGGAGGAAGCCGGAGTACCCAGAGAAAACCCACGCTGACACGGGAAGAACATGCACACTCCAAAAAGAGGGGCTCCCCAACCCCAGGGTTCGAACCACAAACCCTCTGGCTGTGAGGCGACAATGCTAACCACGACAATGCACCACCGTCTCACCTCACTGGAAAATGTGACTGACAATTTTGAATGGATCTAATAATAAACAATATTTTTTCAGACAGAATTTTACCTAATAGATAAAATTGTGCTCAATGTTGACTTTTATGAGTGTTTTCTTACTTTTAGATGATTCTAAGTTTAAATTTATGTTTAAACATCAGGGAAATTTGTCATAAGGAACATCCCTAATCTAAACAATTTAAATCTAAGACGGATCTTTCTGTGTCGCTCACCCATGATCTTGGCAGCTGTCGAGGCTCCAACAATGATGGACAGATTTGGGGCGATGAATGACATCCTGGACTCCACATATTCATATATCCTGTGTTTGGACTGGTTCAGCTCCAGAGCCATGTCACATGCCTCCTCCAGTTGCTTCAGTTCATCCTCACTTAGCTGTGACCTAAAACCACAAAAACACACAAAGTCAACTTATTGATTGGCATTTAAACGGCGACGGTCACTCACAAACGTCCTGTGGATGGGAGCAATAACACTGACAGACCACAGATGTCTGTTCACTCACCCCTGTGTGGTGGAAGCTGTGACACTGACAACCATAATAGTGGCGTTAGTGAGGATCTGCTGAAGAGTTTCATTGTTCTTGCACTTGTCCAGGTTGTTTCCTAACTCCTGAGGAGGAAGCACAAATGGAGAAAATGATGCTCAAATCATATGAGAATACAGTTTATTGCCAAGTAGGTTTTCTTATTCTCATATAAGGACTGTATGTATTGGTGCATAACATTAACACAATATGGGAAATTGAAATTTAAAAAAATAAATAAATAAAACAAGTATTGAAAAAATTAAGAGACATAAATGTAGGACAGAATAAAATTATAAATAAAATATGAAAAAACAATAATATAAAAAATATATACAATATATTTATATGTGAGAAAATAACTTTTTATAAAATATTTTATTATATTAATTTTCCTAACGTATCAATGATAATTTGTGAGGGTGTAATAATTGTAAGCTTTCATATTTTTAAATAACTATTAAATATAGTCAATCTGTGTAATTTCTGTAACAGGAATAATAATACATACTCTTTAATTTTGATAAAAAAATAAGACTACTTTTCTGTGACACAGGTGGCTATAATTTGGAGCCACATACTAATTTACTTTTTACTAAATCACATAAATTATTATCGATGAATATCTTCCTGCAGTCCAACTAAAGAAACAAATAATGAACACCTTACTCTCATTTTGAAATGGATTTTCAGAAAAATGCAAAATAAACATTTCAACTCGTCTCACCTTGACTGTGCGGATGTAATCTAGAGAATCTGGCACCAAAGATTCGAGCTCTGGGAACCTCTTGGAGTACTTGTCGCGAGTGAACTTGTGGATGATATCTGAAACCCAGGCAGAAAGGCATTAGAAAAGTTTTTTAATACAGAGCAGAACAACATCAAACCCTTTACATTTTGATTTCTTTAACTGGCAGGAGCAGCTAACTCACTGAGTTCATTGTCGATCTCCACTGTGAGGTTATTGGCTGCAACTATCAGTCTGTATTCTGGGTCGGCCTCGACTGGACCCGAGACTAAAAGGAAACACAACCAACTTAATTCAGATTCAACTGGAGTTACATGCTGTGAGGAACTTCTTAAACCACACTGTCACACACACAAAAGAAAATGTGAACATGGGTCACACTCACCCTCTGAGTTCTTGCGCTGTTTTCCACTGTACACAGAAATTTTGTCCATTATCTCTGAAAACTGCAGACAAAAAATAAGATTATGTGGCAACGACCACAACAGTTGCTTGTATAATACAACAACTGTATGATACAACTCACCTGTTTGCTGTTGCGGAGCTTGGCGATGGACGCCACACTCTCAGCTTTACTGTAGTCCACCTCCATCTCCTCTGGGATGTCTTCCAGCCCTGCCTCTGTCCTTCCCTGCGCCACCTCTCCATCACTCTCCCCTTCCTCTCCCTCTGCATACAACCCGTCCTCACCCTCATCTCCGGCCTCCTCCAAATCTGCCAGGAGCTCGTCCGCCAGAGACATCTGCAATCAGCAGCACAAAGTTTGAGGACATTAAAGGTAACTGGGTTGATAAGATGAAGCTACTCAGGTAAGTTTCAAAAATAAGTGTTACTGATTGTACCACAGTGTTAATCTTTCTGATATAATATCTACAACAAGACTGTGTGGCATCTGAAATTTCTGAACATTGCACTGCACAGCAATAAAACCCAAATGCTATCTTTCTGTTCTGGTTTTAAGTAATATAATTTTCTTTTCTTACTGTTACAGCTGAGTGAAATAAAATGTGATTGTCCTATCCACATCACTGATCTGTATGATAACTTAAATACAGTAAAAGCAGCAAAGCAGATGCTTAAAAACATCTGGGAAATGATGAGATGGCTAGAGGGACAAAAATGTGATTAATGGATTATGAGAAGTTAAACAAGGACAAAATACATTTCAGTGAAACAAATATATTGTTTGTTTCTGACCTTTGCAATTTGTTCTTTTCCATAGTAAAACTTCCCTAAAATCCCCCAAATTGATCAGTGTAAGATGTGACTATTTCATCTTCTACAGCTCACTAGGGATGGGGAAAATGCTGATACAGTTACATGTTTTATTGAAACACTGATGCAAGACATCAATTTCATCATTACATAAATTATTAATAATGCAAATACAAATTAAACTTTAGGTAGCCTGCTAGAATAATCGAACCAATTGCTTTTTCACTCCATTAGATACATTTTGCTGCAATAAAAAGGACTGAAGTGAGATGAACGGGCAGAAAACTTTATCTTATTACACAAAACAGATGTTGACAATGTTTTCCTTTGGGGATACAAGCTGAAGTTTAAAAAAAGGACAATAAATCGCAACTTATCACAACATATGCACAACTGTTCAACTATGACCAGGAATACACAACTTGCATTGCCCGGTGGCCACTTCTGCAAAATGCCAGGAGGCCAAAGGCCAGCTAATTTGCTAATAAATAATTTGCCCGGACGTCTGTCTGGGGGTCCTCCTCTGGCATTTATATTTGAGGAAAAAAAAAAAAAAAGCTCTCATACTTTTTAAATAGACTCTGGCATCCTATTTACATTAAAAAAAAATCCCAGTTAATTTCATATAAAGATAAAAAAAAAAAAACGACTGGCCAGCTCACTCAGTGTAAAAGTCCATGGCACTACCATGGCACTATTTGCCCCATCCTCGAAGAGCACCAGATTTTTTTTTATTTTTTTTTAATAACTAACAACGTCGTGCCTTAACCCAGTGCAGCACTCTATAGTTTCTTCCTCGTGAATTAATTTGAATTTAATTGTGAAATTAAAAATGGGTCTGAGGGCCAGATTTAGCCCACAGGCTGCAAACTGGCTGACTATAACCTCACAAGTGCACATGGTTTCATTTTAAGGGGTAACAAGCCAGCATATAGCAAATTACTGTAAAAAAGAACTGCTAGTTTTTCTCGGCATGATTTCAATATAATCTGGGACGCTTTACAAAAACAAAACAAGCAATTCAACACACCGAATACTGTTTGTCAGTTTAGACATTTAGATAGGTCACTAAATTAACTGTGGATTAGGATCAGTGGTGTTAAAATAGCTAGTTACATCTTAAGACAACATCTTCAAATTGAATTTCTTGGATCCAAAACACGTTGAACACAAATAGGGGATGTTTTTAAAGTAGTTGAAGTTTACAACGATTTCAGGGTATTACGGTCCTGTTTAAACTCCCAAACAACGTTAATCAATGTAACACAGGATATATAACGGAGCAAATAAAATCTGAATGTGTAGCTATTTGAGAAAGATGTTTCTACACTGATCATAATTCAGTGGTTGTATCGTTAATGTAACGTTAGTGCTAGCTAGCTAGCGTTAGCAAACGTTGGCGTAGCGCTGTCAGTTTTGTTACTACACGCTTTAAAAGTAACACAAACTTACCTCTAACCTTCAGCCTCTGGTCGCCTACTGAAAGGAAAACAAATACGCCTTATGAAGGCTTCAAGAGTTTCTTCTGTATTCTAAGATTAGTCGTTATACGCAGTAAGCCTGCGGTGCACAGTTAACCCGTTTGACGCGGGATAAATACGTCACAACATTCGAACCGCCTTCTGGGAAATGGAGTCAATACGGCGCACAAACAAAGACGCATTACACAGGAGATATATGGGTCTTCTCGGTTATAAATAGAGCGCTGTACGATTACAAAACAATACGATTTATTGTGATGAAACAGTTCAATAAGAGGCTCACATTTTGTAGTTTTTATTTCCCCTTGTTTATACATTATCCCTTGAAAACCATTCTTTAAACAATACAGGTTTTAAACCAACATTTAAACAGACTAAACGAATGGACTAGTTGGACCTCGACTGCAGGATGGACTGTTATTAGTAGAAAATGGGGTAAATTAACAGATACACAAACAAATGGAGTTATTTACTGATGAGAGGCTTTGATTTTTCATGCTAAGCTACATTAACGGTCATTAAACAAGGTAAAAGAATGACAAGACGGCTAAAAATTCATAGACATTGGAAAATAATGACACATTACAGGACATAGTTCCATACAGATTGGCATATATTAACAAGTAAAATTATACAAAATACTTTTTTTTAGCAATTAAGACGTTTGGGAAAATATTTTTGATTTATTTGTTATGAAGATCTTAGAGAAGGTATAACCTAGATGCATTCTGTCCCAAACAAATTATAGCTAAGTTCATATATATTAATTGCAGAAAAGCAAATAAATAAAGAGATAAATAAATAATTAAATAAATAAAATATTGCATGGAAACTGGCTTTACATAAATAAATAAATAAAACAATATAATAAATATATATAATATAAATTAATCAACATAAGACAAATCTGTTTCAAACTAAAAGTATAAAGAAGCATAGCTTGTTTCATTTTTCGTGCAGTCTAAGAATACATCTAAAAGTAAACAGCTCTAAAATGATATTGTATTCACTTGTATTATGATATTTGTACAAATGCAAATGACTATTCTCAAATACAGGAGTCAAGCGATTTCTGTTCCAAACTGCTGCCTACAAGAACAACTGACTGACTGCAATGAAAAACTTCTTTAATAAAGAGAGGACTGGGATCCAAGCGCTTACATAGACAGATGAATGACTAAAGAAAGTGCATTCCCCGCACATCTGGGGAATAATACAACAGAATGAATAAGAAAAAGAGAAGGTAAGCTGGTACACAGCAAGACTCCCACTGCATAGCTGTCAAATCTGTTTCAGATTTTACAAAGCTCCAGGCTCCTCTTCTCCTAGCCATATGCTGCCTTTTCCAAAGACTTTTGTAGCTGAAGGCTATGAATAAACTCTGTAAATAGTGGCAGGCAGGAGCACAACAAACCCCTGTCATACAAAATCCTGTCGCTGGTAAAACCTGGAATGTGTCCAGCTTTTAGGTCGGGAGTCTCATTCTTTCAGTTGCCTCTTCAATAAAAAAATAGCCTCTGGGTGAATGGCTGGTTGTTGGGGTTAATTCACTGGCCAGTCCAAGAGGGTTCAGCTCTAAAGGTTCCCACGATGTCATGTGACATCACACCAAGTGGGGGTCGTTGGCAGGGCTGACAGTGAAGCGCGATGATGTCACTGGATTGGCCCCCACAGGCGACCTTGGTTTGATTGATAAATCCTCTTTCCTTTTCGATTCTTTGCTCTTGATGTTTGACCCTGATGGGAAGAAACACAACATCAAGCACTATGTGTAGGCACAGTCACTAACCATTTCATTTTACCTTGATGTTCATAGTAGTAATTCACAAATTAACCTTCAGCATGAAACAGATTTTATGATTAATGAGCTGAGATTTCTGCCTTTTGTTATCTGTGTCTTGATGAGAAATTCCTCCAGCAAAAGCGAGAGCCTAAAGCGCTGACCTACTTACATCTATACGTTACATTAAGCAAAGCCTTCACATCTGACTCAATGCGTTATATTTACACACATGCTCTAGATCATTTTCTCTGTACATTGCACATATTCTTTTTACTTCTCCACACTCTTTTGTCAAAATTTCACACTCCATCATCTGCGTTTTAAACATTCTACATCTCATTTCATTTTAAAAACAGATATAGTTTATGTTTTTCATATTGTTTTATTGTATTTTTTTCATGTTTTATGTTTATGGTTCTTGTCTTTTGCAGTACTTGTTTTTCTTTTTGAAATATGTTTGTTGTTATGCAGCAAAATATCAAGGAAAATTCCTGTGTATCAAAACTTACTTGGCAAAGTGTAAACCTGATTCTGATATGCAGTAATATAGGTGTGCTGGTTGGTCTTAAAGACCTGTGGGGGAGCCCAAAACTTCAAGATATACTATGCACGATTTTTCTAAAAAAACAAAACAAAACACAACAACAATGTATAGACTCATACAAAAGTGAACAATACAGGAAACAGTATGGCGCCCACTTCCTGTCCACAAATTTGTACAGCTTGTATTACTTCCAAACAGTGCACTAAAATATGTTTCTAAAAACATTTTAGGCGAGAAAAGGCGATATAGTAACAGAATCTTTGTCTATATTTGATCAGCACTGCCGGTGTTAACTTTTGATCAGAGTTTGTTCTGAGTTTGAGAGAGAAAGAGAGGGGCATCTCTTCTTTTCTTGAACTACCTCCATACTCTTCGTGTCCATGGTGGCAGCAGGCATACAACAATGGGGAAGTGCAATCTGTAGTTAAGGCTAAACATATAATTGCTGATGCCTCACATCCATTACACTCACAGTTTGAGCTGCTCCCATCTGGGCGTCGATTTCGGGTCCCTAGAGTCAGTCGGAACACATATAAGAAGTCTTTTATTCCCTATGTCATACAGGCAATGAACACAGAGTGACTGTATCAGGGAACACTACTATTTTCATAAGATGTGCTCTTTTACTATTGGTCCTACCTGCCTATTTGCACTATAATATGATATATATTGTTTAACTGTACGTTTTTAATGGTGTATTGCGTTGTGTGTTTGTCTGTGGCTTTGATTTTTGAGAGAAGCCAAAGGCAAATTTCCACTGAGGTGGACAATAAAGTTATCCATCTATCTAGTTCAAGCAACAGNTTGGTCCTACCTGCCTATTTGCACTATAATATGATATATATTGTTTAACTGTACGTTTTTAATGGTGTATTGCGTTGTGTGTGTCTGTGGCTTTGATTTTTGAGAGAAGCCAAAGACAAATTTCCACTGAGGTGGACAATAAAGTTATCCATCTATCTAGTTCAAGCAATAGCCCTAGAGCAAACCAAATTCTGTGAAAAGGGCGGTGGCGTTCGCTTTTCCTCAAGAAGTAGAAAACCTACAACTACCATAATGCACTGTGCCACACCAGACCAATGAACCGAAGTTTATTACACATAATACCCACAATTTTATGATACAAAGCTGGTTGGAAATCTGCGAAATGTCCCTTTAAGTCATAGTTTCAAGTGTACTATTCAATATTAAATCTCTTTTTAAATCATACAGTACAAAACCAAGTTGTGGATAAAACTGAAGAACTACATTTTCAGTTAATGTCAATGTTTCCTCTTTAACTTATGTATAATGTGTTTCCACATCCACCCCTTTGTGTTCATTGTCTGGCCTGACAGGTATAGATGTTCCAAACCAAACACAAGTCAGAAAATAAACTAATAATTTATATCTATTAATATAATCACACTGAAGCAATGCTGGACAGTTTTTAGTTAAAAATAACTCAGAGCGAACGCAGCCTCTTCTTTCAACACTTTGAAGTTTCAACTCTAAAGGCGACGAAAGATCATGAAAGCATCTAATTTTGGAGTTTCTGCATTTCTGTATATGTGCACAGCCCGAAGGAAACTCTGAGCCCAAACTTTCATTATTCTGTGAAATGAGGTAATCAGTGTACAAGATGGAGAGAGGAAGTCAAGAGAGCAAATGAAAATGTGTTGGGAGACACAGCTTAGGCTTGCATTGTTGAGCGCAGGATTTATGTCGCCGCTCAGTTCCACATGTCACAGTGTCGAGGGGGATAATTATAGAAGATTAATTCTGCCTGCATATTTGGAGACGAGATGGTTGAACTGAGGGTTTTCCATTTCGGTGGGTGGGGATGAGTTAGTGGCTGTCAGGTTTTATTACGTCATTCTCTGGCTCAAGGTGAGGACTGAGTGATAATACACGTGTGGAAAGAAACATATTTCAGACTTATGCGCATTATGTCTACAGTCTGATAAGAAGAGTCTGCAGCGTCCTGGCAGCTCTGTGATGCTTTGGTGTTGCAGTGCTTTGAGCTAAATGCTAATGTGGGCATGCTAACGTGAGTCAGTCAGCACAAAACACAACGTACAGCTGAGGATGATGGGAGTGTCATTTGTTTTGCAGGTATTTGGTAAAGTTATTACAATTCATCCACAAATGTGTCTTCCACCATGGCAGAGAAGAAGAAAAATCATAAATGTGATGCTGCGTTCACACTACGAGCGACTCAGCAATAGGCTACATGTCATTTTCAATGGAAGCCAGTGACATGAAACTACAAACTGACGCCCGACACTTGTCGCTGTGGATGGGCATGATGCGCTACAAATCGAAGTTGAGCTGGATTCAGTTTTTTTCAGCATTTCAATAACTCAGTGAAATGTTAACCACTTATATGTCTTTGTTTCTTGTTGTGGTACTGTGTTATTTAGCTCAGTTAGATGATGCAGTGTTAGCTTAAATGTGCATTGTGGTGCACACAGGGATGAAATGAGGCAGCAAAATGTGATGTTAAAATGGGGCTCAGACATTAAATAAAAGCACACATATGTTTCTGACCAGTTACAAACTTTTGGTGACGTTGAGTCGAGGTGCTTTGTGGCAAGTAGCACCTTTAAGGGAACCTATTACACTTCTCCTTATGTCTCAGTGTTGGATGTTCATGTTAAACGTGGCTTAAGTTTAAAGTAATGAGGTACATATGTAGACATAATTACACACACAAGCCCGTGACGATGTAACTATGTTAATGAGCGCTTGAGCAACACTTCAATGGCGACTTGGCGATAATGTAGCTGGTCATGCTGTAGCGCTATCGCTCGTAGTGTGGACACTGCATTAACCTCTTGTTGACGCTAAAGGAAATGATTTAGTATCACAAAATCAGTAGGATTCATCCTCTGGCTAGCATGAATGTCTGCAAAAAATTTAACGGCCGCCTATCCAATAGTTGTTGAGATATTTCAGTCTGGACCAAAGTGGTGGATGGTTTCACCAACAGCTCCATTCCCGCAGCCATGTTGCTAACGTGACTTAATATGTTTCCTCCTCAATCTGCTTCTCATAATAAATGTGAGATGATTAAACATTTTAAGAAACAAATTAGGACCAATTTTACTATGATGAAAACTGATGGGAAAAAAGAAAACATGATTTACTTAGGCTTAGGGACAATTTTGCCTAAATTTTTATTATAACATAAAACATGATTTTATTTATTTATTTATTTTTTTGTCTCATGTTGGAGACAAGGGTAAAACTGAATTGGGAAAAATGTGTTGTTTACTGGCGAGTTTTCTTTGCTATTTTGTGTTTCTCACTTTGCATGTGGGATCCCACTGCCTTGATTCCCATCGTGCTGAGTTGGAAAACCTTTTGCATAAATTACACCAAGTCTCACATGCATTGCCTTATACTGGTTTCAGCCATGCCCCTAAATCTTGGTTAAAAAGCCAAGTTTTGTTGAACTTGCACTTCCCTATGTCTTCCAGGGTACAGTGAAAGCTAGCCAGCAGACAGTGAATCACACTCTTTGAGCATTCTGGCCCGGAAACAAAAGATGAGTGTTGTTGGTTCTGCTGTCCTGTTCTGTGTGATGTTAATGTGAGAGGCATTCAGTACATTATTTTTTAAAAAGATGCAACCAATTTTTTGAGATTTTATAATGCAAGGTAAGAAAAACATGTTCATGTATTCCGTACATTCAAGAATTTCTTTTAAAACTTTTTAAAGATCCACAAAAACCCTGTTAGATGTTTAAAATGTTTAAGATCTTACCACGTAAATCCAACTTGGTGCTTTTGACTGACACTGCGGCTGGACTTGTGGGCGCTGAACTGCTCAACTCATTGGTTGGAGTTTCCTGTCGTAATGAAACAAAACAGTCAGGCCTCTTTTTTTTTATATTGATGACAGTCTCTTTTAAATCAGTTATTGAAAGTACGGGAAATACCTGATCAAAAAGATAGATTGTGACATCATCAAAAAAGGACACATTCCTCCCTCTGTCCCTCTCTCTGTCCATCAGCTCCTTGGGTGATTTCAGCAGACTCCTTAGCCCAACACGTTTGTCCACGTCTGTTTCTGTGACAACGATCACCCTCCGGGAGCTTTCATCCTCCTGTTCATCGTCCTCCTCATCGTCAGGGTCACTTCCAGAGGACAGACCTCTCCGTCTTCCGATCCGATTCCCAATTGCACCATCCCCAAATCCTCCTTTACCAGTGGGGTTGAGGGGAAGACTCAGAGCAAGAGGAGGGAGGGCGAGAGACAGACGAGCTAGTTTTGCTGTAAAAATGAGAGCAAGGAAGAGACGTTAGAGACGAGAGACACCTGACGAGAGTGCCTTAAATGCCTTTAAAGGTAGGGATGAAAGTTTGTCGACCTTCTACAGGCAGCCCAGCTGGCTAAGGGGTGATTGACAATTGGGTATTTTATTCCCTCTCTTTATTCTTCCTCTTCTGTTTAGATTCATTTTAGTTTTTTAAGTTTCCTTTGTTTAATGCTTCCTGTTTTTCTTCCTCACATCTTTAATCGACTCAATAAAAATAGTGTAAAAAAGGGTCCTATCTCTTTCATCACCTTACACCACTGAGCTAGCTAACGTTACATCAACGAGGAGGACGCCATTAATGTTTATGTGTTGTGCTGTCAGGAGTACAATTCTCTCATCCATAAGTAGATGCACACTTCCATCTGCACAGTGATACAGTTGGTGGGTGTAGCAGTATTTCCTATGTGAAACTGCAGAAATCTCTAAAGCTGGTATCTTAAACACTCGGCAGGATGGGGGAACAAACATTGACACAAAAATAAATAAATTGCTGTGGTTTGTATTTCATGGTCTCGGTCATGAATATCAGCGATATACGTGTGACATGAACGTACCTTTCATTGCCTGGTTTGCAGTAGGCTGAGGGGTGGTGACCTCAGGTTGTTCACTCACAGTGAGCGGCTCAGCTTTAGTTTCATCAGACTCTGTGTCGGGCTGAATGCTGGGGGGACTTTCCTGCTCCTCTTGGCTACAACAACAAAACACAATCAACAAAATATAATTAAACCATGAATATTAAATGGTCTTTTCACCAAAATATAGGTTTCTCCATTTGCTCATTGTGGTATCTACTCAGATAGTTTTGTTTTTATCTGCTCAGATTTTGTAACATTCATCTCTTTTTCATTTAATATGTTGTGCTCACAGCTTTGAAAAATTACATTTAAAATAATAGGCAGTATCCTTGTTACTCTAGACAATTAACAAATGTTGCTGTCAACAGTTTTTGTTGGAACTACTTTCCACAAAAGAAATGGTTCCTCAGAAAAGGTGTTGCAATTTGTTTAGATTTTTAAAAGTAACAGGTACACTGTTTCTGAAAAGTGATGTTGATTTTTTTTTTTTAGATACACATTTTTAATGGTCTGAGCATTGGAAATGAAAATCTGTTCACCTTCACTATATTGGGGGTAAATTAAATATCCCGAAAGTTGGGCAAAGAAAACTAGAAGAATTATCTGCATGGCTGTAAATTAGAGAGCCCTCCAGGTCACTATTGATGATACTCTTTTGTAAATAAAAAGAAAAAAAATCATCTGTCAGGACTTTGGGGGTTCCATACTGAAAAAGGTCAGTTCTTAAAAAAACATCTTATATGTATATATATTATATATTTGAATTTAAATTTTAATATATCAAATTTAAAGTAAAGAGCAAAATAAAATATGCAAACAATATATGAATGTAGTTAATAATAAATTATGTAGATGCAAAATAATAAACAGAGAAAAACAAGACAATCTACTTGATACGTCCTCACAAACACAAATCTGGTTACAGAGAAAAGTTTTGAGAATTTTTTCTCAATATGTACAAGAATGTAGCTAAATATAGCAAATGCTAGTGCCACTTTATTTATATAAGACTATAAGTTTATAAATTATATCTTGAAACCAGTACAGCTACACTATAAACAAGTATATTTGTCATCATAAATTACAATGACCCACTGGGAACTGTGACCTGCCATCACTGGGCCTCCGCTGGCTGCCCTCTGTTGTTCTGTTTGTCTGGCTGCACTAGATTTAAGATACTTGTGGGTTCTTTGAGACTGGATATTTTACGTGTTTTAAAAAATATAAAATTGGTCCAAATGACTCACAGCCTGTTCTGTTCCCCAGATATAAAACGTGTCTTTTTTCTGTATTATATTTTGTCTATAGAAGTACATGATTGCTGTGCTGTGTTTTGGTGAATTTCATTTGGTCATTACCTTTTCTTAATATTTGAGGAGATGGAAAGGATAAGATGCTTGAAATAACAAATGCTGACTTCAACAAAGCAGCTTTATACTTTTCAGTGTTGATAAAACTTCTTTTAAGTTCTGGTAATTCTAGTTTCAAGCGTTAAGTTACTCAGAACCAGTATTAAAATCTCAGTAACAGATTTATATATATATGCCTTTCTTTGAAAATGGATATTTGTAACCATGGCTGTTCTATTTTTCACCCATTTTGCTCAGTTTTTCCCTTTCCCTTTACCTTTCTGATAGTGGAAAGAATATTTTAAGTTGTCAGAAATGACACTTATGGTTGTATATACAAACAACAAAAAAGCTAAAACTAAAAGTGTATAAAAAAAGAAAAAGTGAAATGCTCTAACATAAAAACTTCCCCAAATCTTGTCACAAAAAAACAAGCATGTATTGCCTTGATTTAAGATATTTTGTCTTACTTAGATTTAATTTTTCTTTTAGTTTTGCAGTGAGTAAGACACCACCAGAGGAAAGTATAAAATATATTTTGAGTTGGAGTTTGTTTTTTTTTAAATTTGGGTGAATCATTCTTTCAGTATAAATCCTAAATTCAGCCTTCGTTGTACCTTTCGTCCTCTTTTTGTTCTTCCACAGTGACCAGCTCGCTGCTGTTCTCCGTGATTTGTTCCCCCCAGGGCCGCAGCATCACCATGTCTTTAACAGTCGACCCCCAGAGCACATTTGTTTTCACGTTCTCACTGAGCGAGAACTGCAGCCTCTCCTCACACACCTGAAGCAACAAAACAAAACAATAAAGAGCAGGGATTAAACTCAGAGAGGTAATATAAGGAGCACTTTTACAACAAACAAAACACGAGAAAACATGCTCACCTGCATCATGAGGCCATTCTTTGTTGTCATCTTAGAGAAAGAGCCCTGGTCTTTGACATCAGATGTTTGGCTTGGTGATTTCTGCCCGTCATTCTTCTCCTCTTGAGGATCCTCGATCACATGTGGTGCAGACTTTGCCGGTTGATCAGAGTTCTCAGGGATCCCGTCCTCCTTCAAATCCACGCTGCTCCCCTCAGGACTAGAGGAGCCACCTATCTCCTCACCTGTATCACTATCGCCACCACTGCTGCCTTTCTGCTCAGGTGATTTCTTCAAAGATTCCAGGAGCTCCAAGTTCCCCAGAAAAAGGTCACCCAGAGAGTCCTCCTCGTCCCCAGATATGCAACACAGTTGTTCCAGTTTTTCAAAATCCTCCAGGGGCTCCTCGTCCAAATCTTTCCACTCAGAAATCAGTAACTCTGGGAGATTGTTGAGGGGAACTTGGGGTGAAGATGGGGTGGCAGGCGGTGTTTTCTGTGACAGATTATTATGTTCATCCTGTTGTTCTGTGCTGGGTGTGAGGTTGTTCTCATCGACCAGTGTTATGTGCACAGAGGGGAGGTTCAGATTGGCTGAGATCCCTTTACTCTGAGTTGTAGCAGGTGGTGATTCTTGCAGAGGTGGCTCTGAGACATCTGCGTTGTGAGTTGGGGAAATATACGGCTCCGTCTCAGTGCTAGCAATAAAGTCGTCTAGATTAATGTGACTAATAAACTCCTCTGCCTCTATAACAGATGGCGGTGGGCTAGGAAAAGAGTCGTCTAAACTCTCCAATTTATCATCTTGCACATCAAGGTCTATGCTTGGTGGAGGACTAGGAAAATCTACTGAGCTGAAATTGTCCACCTGTGGATCTATCTCCTGCATATCAAGGTCACTGGGACAAGAGATGGGATTGGGTGGAAGGGGCATGTCTCTGAAATCCTCTTCTTCATTTATAATGCTCACTCTGTCTTCTATAAATTGCCTAGAAAGCCATGGTTTCATTTCAGCCTCTGACTCTGCGCCTGATTCAACATTTTCCAGGTCTGAAAAGTTCTCATGAGGAGCCTCAGTGATGCAAATAGATATGTTTGAACTCTCTAAAGTGTGACTGAAACAGTTCTCTAAATTTGAGCCTTTGTCGACACACTCAGCTGATGTCTGTCCCTCGTTTTGGATCTTGCAGAGGTGATTCTGAGGCCATCTGTTAAAGTTTTGATTTTCCTCTGTCTCTGTGGAGTCTAGCAGACCTTCCCTGTCCCTTCCTGTCTCTGTGCATGACAAAATCTGCCTCTCTGCTTCCTCCAAGGACTCCTGCTCTGGGATTTCTATATTCTCTACTTCAATATCTGAGATTTCTCTTTTCAGGGCTTCGTTGAAACCGCCAATTTCTACTAGGTTCTCAATGTTTTCCTCCTGTTGTACGTCTACAACTTGGGGAGCTTGTTGGTCATTAGAAACAGCAGAGTCCCACTTTTCCTTCATGGCAAGATTACCGGCAAGTCCTTGTGTTTCATCGTTCCAGGTTTCTTCGCAGCCCTCCAAGACGGCAGGGTGTGGTTCACTTCCTGCAAGTTCATCATTTTCTTCAGTCTCCCAAAACTCCTGACCTACAACAAGCCTTTCCCCCACCTCCCAGGCCTTATTACTGAACCCAGAGAAAAATTCAGATTTCAGTTCGTCTTGGCACCTCCTCTCTGGAGAGGCCCACTGATCATTTTCATCAGGCCACAGACGTAAGTCTCTAGACTGTGAAAAACGGTGGCAGTCAAACTCTCCCCTAATGACTCCAGATCCTGCACGTTCCTCATCCTCATCCATAGCGCTCCATAACTCTTTAGTCTTCACGTCCAGGCCCTCACAGGAGTCTTTATCCATGATGTCAGCAGAGTCCGTCCGACTTGCTGCTCCTCTCATGGGCGACTTTTCCTTCATGGCGTTACACAGCTCTGCGGCAGCTAGTTGTTTCTCCGTCTCTGTCGTGACCTTCTTGTCTTCGCTGCCATCTGAGCAGCGCAGGTTTCTCAGACCCAGCTCGTTGTGGTCCAGACTGGGTCTGTCTTCACGTCTCTCAGCCTCTTCAGCCTCCTCAGCCCAAGAAGGACACGTCAGACCACTAACTTTACCATATACAGACTTCCCATCATCACTTGGCTCGACTACTGACGGGGTTTCACTGCTGAGTGTGGCGTCACTGGTTTGAACACCATATAGTTTAGATAATCTTGACTCTCTGTTGTCAACTTGGGAAGGTGTCACTGATTCCACAGTGTCATTTCTACATTTGAGGGAGTTCAGTGCAGAGAGATCAATATCCCTCTCTGTACCACTTGTGTAATCTTTGTTGCCTGGCCTTAACAAACAATCCTTTGAATGGCTGCCAGACATAGACTCGATCAAAATGTTTGTCTCAGCGAGGCTCTTGGAATGTCGATTTAAATCGTTCTCTGCAGCGTCCTGGTATTTGCAATCTGTTATCTGAGAGATGATGCCATCTGTGTAGTGGTTGTCTATCGGATACCCACCGCTGTGTGGGAGCCCTTTCAGTGGCTCATCATCTAATTTTGAGAACAACTTATCTATTAAGTCAACACAGTCCTTGGCCTGCGGGTCATCACACAGCAGCGTTGACTTTATGCTCTCGTTTTGGAAAATGCCAGAATCGTCTCTCTGTGTTGACTCCAGCCCTTTGTTTAAAATGTCTTTGTCATCACCTAAATGAGAGACAGCATTTTCTGGCGCATGCTGATGCAGAGTACTCATTTCCTCAATAGTTTTACCTTTATCTGACATCTGTAAACTATTTCTTAAGGGGCTCTTTTCTCCCATTTCTCCCTCCTCCTCAGTTTTTTCCTCTATCCCTGTCAGTGTTCCCCGATCCCCTCCTCGACCACTGCTTGGCCTGGAGGCAACCAGTCCATCACTGCTCCTTCTGTTCATCCCGTCCCCCTCCCAGTCACTGTCTGAGAAATAGGCAGAGTCTCGATGTGGTGTTTCATTTCCCAGAGCTCGCCACCCACCGCTTCCCACTCCTCCTCCTCCTCCACTGCTCGTCCATGAGTCACTAGGTGTGAGACAGTCGGCTGAGTTTGAAGTCATAGGTGACAGGACCGAGTCGGTGGGGGTGATAAGTGAGACATCAGAGGATGGGTCCCAATCTGGAGTGGTTGGAGTGGCAGCAGGAGTGGGCACCTTTTCAGCAACATGACAGTGTTTTTCTTGCCCGGTGTCATTGTGTTGAAGTGAATTTTCTCTTTTAGTCTCATCGCTATTTTGAGAACCCACATTTTCTAAATCAGCTGTCGTGATATATTCAGAGTCCACTGAAGAAACCTTATCAGAATGGCTCTGTTCTTTGTCAGGATCACATGACGTGGTATCGGTCTCTCCACATGTTTGATCCCGTCTCTTGGGGCTGCTGGCCTGTAGGCCTTCTTTCATTAATTCACCATTCCCTATTACAGCAGCCTTTTGAGTATCTGCTTCATTTGTGGTTAGCGTTTTGTTCTCACGCTGTAGCACAGTGTTAGAATCTTTAACACTTTGAGTGGACTCAGAAGGAGAGTGCTCCAAGAGATCTGTTTGCTCTCCTCTGGCAGGTAAGGCAGGTCCATCTGCGCTCTCCTCCTCTTCTTTCTCACATGCAAGTGTTTGGTTGTGCAGGAGACCATTTTTGGGCATGATTTCTGAAAACACAAACTCGCCAGATTGGCAGTGGTCAGCACTGTTTCCTTCGCTGTCCAGTTTGGGAGCTTGTTTATTTGGCCCTATATGAAGGACTGGGATCTCAGGCTTCATAGAAACCTTTATCTCACCCTTTTTAGCGCGCTTGGTCACTTGGGCGTAGATGGCCTCAGTTTGTGTTTCATGGTTGCCTTTGTTGGATGCTCGTACGGAGCTCTCTGTCTGAAATCTGATGGTCTGAGCGGAGCTTGGGTCAATACATATGGACTCGTATTCAGGAGACAGCGGTGTAGGGGAGTAAGATGAGTCCGCTTCTTTTCTGTTTGTCGTGGCGTTTTGTCTCGATATGATTTCAGTCAGGAAAGTCTCTGCTGATTGGATCTCCTTCAGGAACTCCTCCCTGGTCATCTCTGTTTTCCGAGGCTCCTTCTCAGTCTGCTGCTGGTCTGACTCCTGCTTCCCCATGGTGATCTCAGAGAGGAGAGAGCGAGATCTCCGTATACCCTTTGAATATGCTTCCTCAGCCTCGGTGTAAGAGGGAAGGCCTGGAGCACAGACATAGGGCCGCAATCTGGATCCTGCAGGATAGAGGTATTTTACTGGATCACTTTCTGATCCTCCCTCTGGATCCGTTTCCATCCTTCCTGTGTCGATCTCTGTGAGGAAAAGATCCCTCTGGAATGATTCTTTAGTTACAGTAGCGTCCTCCTGAGCTCCTGCCCGTTTCTCTGGCACCCATGACTGTCCTGCTGACCCCAGCTCTGTGATCAGCGACTGGGAACGGCGCATCCCTCTGTTGGGCAGCACAAAGTTCCCCCATCTCTCTCCGTCTCTTTTCTCCTCCTTGTCTCCCTCCCATGAAGCCTCTGACTTGGACTCACTAGACTCTGTCACACTAGATATCTCTGTCAGAAACAGATGCATGGGGGATTTCTTGGCAGCGGCCACACGTTCTGCGTGAAGTTCAGCATCTTCCCTCCAAATGGCAGGAAGGATGGTGTCAAGGCGTGACTGAGTCCTTTTCATTCCCCTGGAGAAGAACTCAGCGCAGGCTGGGTCTGCGTCTTCAGATAGGCTGGAGTGAGTGACAGTAGTCCCACCGCTGGTTCTCTCAGGGGACATGAAGGGAGAGTCATCCTCATCTGAGTAGGTGGGACTGGATGAAGACTGTCTGTCAAGCGAGGGGTTTGTGGGCTGAGGGCGGGGTAAATTGCGATAAATTGGGCGCAATGGGTTTTCTCGACGAACAGGAGAGTCAAAGTCTTTTGCACGAGAATGAGAGGTCTCTCTGGAGTTGTGCAATGATGCTAAATGCCTGCTACCACCCTCTCTGTCAGACAGGTCACAGGATAGTGGGTCTCTATTGGATCTCTGCATCTGCGGCTTACTGTATCTTAAATAATTGTCTGCTGTGTTATAGCTGGGGCAGCTTCTTTGTGGTTTGGTGTGGGGAGGCAGGGGTGGGGGGCACATCTGAGGAGGTTGGGGGTAAATTGGATGGCTCGATGGGGGAAGGGAGGGGGAGAGGGATGGGGATGGTGGCAGAGTCTGTCGGGACCGATGGAGCCCCAGGTGATCAAAGGTAGAAGGCGGACAGCTACTCATGTGATGTGGGTCTGTTTCGATTTTTCCACTGATGGTGTAGTGAGGCAGTCCTCTATAACCAAGTGGAGGGGCGGGGAGGGGGCGCGAGTGGAGGTGGTTGGCTGATGACATGGACATAGAGCGAGGCTTCGGAGGAAGGACCGGAGCTTGAGAACTCATCGAGGACTTTTTATCTGCCTCACTGCTCCTTTTCTTCTCCTCTTCATCATCGTCTCCCAAATCGACTACTGAGAAGTCCGTCACTCTGCACGAAGTGTCTCTGAATTCAGCCACGCCTGTGTTGGGAACCTGGAGTTGAACCTCGCTTGATCTGATGGTCTGGAGGCCCTTTCCACACTTATCAGAAGAGCAATAAGGGACTCGTTCTTTTCCCAGCATGCCACTGCGAATCTCCACCAGCTCCATGTCTCCAGGGCAGATCGAGTCAGAGCGGAACGAGGACTGCATCTTCCCTTTAAGAGTTGGCGACTTGTCCTGGGGGGTGTGCTCCTCTAATCTGATGTAGTACTCGCTGGCAAGGGAGGGGCTGCGGGCGCTTATCACAGGGACCACAGTGGGAGTGTCCAAAGACTGTCTGTGGTTATTGTTCACAGTCGGGATTGGCTGAGGAGGAGGAAGAGGTTTGTAGCCTCTTCTGGCATGAGCCTTTTCCCAGAAATACTCAAAGTTCAAGCCTTTGCTGGTTTCGGTGACCGTCAAGATGTCGTCCAGTTCAGACGAGGACGGGGTGATACAGTTCCCCACCGGGTCCAGCAGGGGGTAGGAGTTGTCTCTGTCTTCCCTGCCGTACTCTCTCTCCCTTTGTCGCTCGTTTGCTGCAGTCTGGAAGGCAGGTGGACGGAGTAAGTCCCAGCGTCTTTCAAATGACTCCTCGCTCTCCCCTCTCCTTCCTCTGCCCTCCTCATATTCCTCATCCTCTTCATCTTCTTCGCCCACACTCCCCCTCACCATTCCTCGCTCAGCAGCCAGGAGGGAGGAGAGGAGGAGGAATATCTCCGCTACAGAAGGGCGTTGAGATGGAGGTAGCCAGCAGGACTGCATGATCTCATACCTGAGGACAGGAGAGAACAACAGAGGAATTAAGTTTAGAGAGACAGAATTAGGGCATCTTCACTTCCCATTAACATAATCATCATTTCTGCACAACTGCACTTGGTGGATAAATACTGACCAGTAGTCTGCATGGGAGAGTTTCAGTCTGGGCTGGGCCAGGGTGATCTGTCTCTCCCTAATGACGAAGGTCAGCACCTCTTCGTCGCTCAGGTGTCTGTGGGGCTGAGAGCCAAACTCAAACAGCTCCCAAATAACCACCCCCAAGGACCTGGAGGAAAGAGGAGATGTAGAGATGGTGAGAGGCAGATCTTCACAGACCTCTAAGTTTTTTTTGTTATGTAATGCTCTTACACCAACACCTTGTTTTATACAGAGCTCTGACTTAAAAGCATACAAGATTAAGAGGCATAATGAGAAAACACTTGAGATTATATTCTGTTGGTTATGTCATTATAGATGCCTTATTATATTATCAGAGTAAAAAACTTGTTTGGAGAAGTAATAAAAATCTTTCCTAAATCTTTTGCCATTGTGTCTTCTGTGAGAGGAAATAGTACTCCTCCTCAACTTGTGTGTTTCGTTGCCAGAATATTGTCATTCAACCAAACACATTAAAGTGGACTTTGTAATATCGAGGGCAGGGGGTTCAGTCCAGCTTGTGCTTTTGTTCCTCCATCACTCCCTCTGATGTTACCGATTCTGGCAATGGCGCTACGACTGCTGACAAATTGATGGACTTCCAAATTCTGCTCCAGCAAAATTGAGGTCACACTGATCTTTAAAGATAGGCTTACGTGTAAAGGATATGTGGAATGACTTGTTTGAGAAATCAGCTGTGTCTTTCTGTCTCTACTTTCACTTCAATTCAAAAATGCAAGAGTTTGAGATTTTGGGCCAAATCAAAACTCAAACTGGGACCTACAAAGACCATCTCAGATTATTTGCACACTGTTTCAATACATCAGGTGTTCAGAACATCTCATACTCAATTTCAGCGGCATTAAGAGGTTTGAAGTTTCTTTGTTTTCCACAGAGAACAAATGGTCTGACACTGGTTCAATAGGTGAATGAGTGGAGACTAGCATAAAAAGCACATACTACTAGTACTACTACTAATAATAATAATGATAATAATAATAATAATAATAATAATAATAATTCAAACTTTATATAGCAACTTCAAAGATGCAGCCCAAAGTGCTTAATAAGACAAGATCAGGTGATTATAAACAATAAAAAAGAAGAAAAAAATCACAATAATAGCTATAGAAATGACTGAGAGAAAAACAAACAGACAAAAATAATTTGGTCACAATACAACAACACTTTAACAGTGACACTAATAAGATTAATCCAAGTTTAATGCCAAAATAAAAACATAAATCTTCAATTTCCTATTGCTGTTTGCTGTTCTAAGGTCCAAGTTCTTCAGTTTAGGGCCATAAAAAAAGGAAAGTGGTCTCACCAGATTTCTCATGGGATACTTTAGCACAAGGGTTCCCAACTGGTGGGTTGCGCTCCAAAAGTGAGGCCCATTCTGAATGGATCGCAAGTGACTCGCAAATGTGTCAAGTTTTTCTAAGGTCAGTAAATTTTCAGCACAGAGCTTTTACTATGAAGTGCTGTTTCCTGCTGTAAAGTGAGTGACTAACCGACAGCTACTTGACAAAGCCAGCAACCGAGCTCAACGACATGGCCAAACACAAGTATGACTCTGAATGTGTGGACCTCGAACTAATGACTAAGGAGAAATCTGGACCCCATGGCTGGACCAGTTGGGAACCACTGCTTTAGGAACTTCTAAAAGATCGGCAGTGGAAGATCTGAGAGTTCTTGTTGACGCATAAAATGAAAGGCAGTCACTGATTTATGAAGGTGCTGGATAATACAATGCTTTGAAGATAAGTTAAGGAACTTTAAAATCAATTCTAAAAAATACAGGTAGCCAGAGCAGTGATGCGAGCAGAGGGGTAATGAGATCAGTTCTTTGGTTAAAATTCTGACTGCAGCCTTTTGAATTAACAGTAACTGTAAAATCTTTTTAGGGAGACCAGTAAAAAGAGAGTTGCAATAATCTAAGTGGCTGTAATAAAATAATATAACAGCATTTCAGCATCGTTCTGAGTTAAAGATGGTCTGACTTTCATAATAAGCTGTTTTTGCAATCTTGTTAAAATCGCAGATACAATTAAGATCAGGGTCTAAAATCACTCCCAGATCTGTAATGTGTTTAAATTTGTTTAGACAGGTTAGCAAACATTGACTGTAGTCTCCACCTTTCTGCTTTTGGACCACATACACGCAGAATGTATGTTTTCTGCACATTATTTAGAGGTAAAAAGAGCATTTAAAGAAGTCTGGCAAAACAGAGATATATAGTTGTGTCTTATCAGCATAACAGTGATATTTGACGTTGTTGTGACTAATTATGTTGCGAAGAGGGAGCATGTATAACGAAAAAAGAATAGGACCTAGAATGCTTCCTTGGGGGACACCGTATTAAATGTCATTGAGACACAAAGCCACCTGAACTAACAAATAATTTTCCTTCTGACAGTATACTCTATATGGCCACTTTAACAGGTACACCTATACAGTCTAATACAATCCAGTAAAACAGGCCTACCACATATTCTATCTTTATCGACCTTAAATTGGCAAGTTTATGTTAAAACTCTCTAAAAGGTGTTAATTCTATGAAATATGTTGTATGTATTACTGTGCTTGTTGTTGCTGGTGTTTTTGCATTATATCAAAATCTGTTTCCAATACTCTCCACCCTCATGTTTGTAAATGGGCTGAGCAAAACAATAGAAACACCTCTTGATATAATGCAGCACCACTGCAAACTATAACCCCAATAATATTAACATTGTCAATCAAAACTGAGCCACATTATTTTTTATAAAGGTAGAATTTACAGCTGAGCTGTTGCATCAGATTGTATTAGATTTTACACATACACTGAATACAATAGCTACTGAGTGTTTACTACCAGACACCAGACAGACAGGCATTATCAGAGCACTACCCACATGAACTGGCTGTTAGCAGCCTGGCTTGCACTGTATATAAACAGCTGTGACAGCTGTAAAACGTACCACACATTGCTGGTCTTGGTTTGGTCAGTGACAATAAGAGATCCTCTGTACTCCTCCAGCAGCTCAGGAGCTATCCAGCGTAGTGGGATCCACAGCTTGTCTGGAGTTAGGTAATAGTCCTCCTTCACAAAGACATAGAATAACTATTTTTATACTGAAGAAAAGATTGAATTATGTCATTATTCTAAGATTTAAAATATAAGATTAAACAGGAGTTTATTTTTAAGAGAAATACAAGCACAGACTGACGTACCTTGTAATGGTTATGTGAAAGGCCGTAGTCACCTATCCTAACAGTGAGGTCTGAGGTCAGCAGGCAGTTTCTTAAAGCCAAATCACTGCAGCAAAGAGCAGAACACAAACTCTGACAATCAGCCACATTGAACAGAAATACAATCATGTTTAAAGACTCAGGTGACGTCATGACGGACCTGTGGATGTAGTTGTTTTCATGGAGATGCAGCAGACCAGAGGTGATCTCAAAAGCCATTCTCTGAAGAGTCAAGAGGTCCCTGGTCGGCAGGTCGGGGGTCATCCCGTCTGACTTGCGCTGGGCTCTCAGATACCTCTTCAGGTCACCCTAGTTTTACACCACAACAATAATACAAGCAGTGAATTAGATGCAGTCTTAAGTAGAGGATGAGTTAATACCATTTCAGCCACAAGTGTGTGTGCCAAGTACTTGTGCCCTCCTCCTAAAACAGATATAAAACTTTCAGGCAACACCGTTAGGGCAAAGAGAATATTTGTGCCTTCTGCAGTAAATACGTCCCTTTTTAGGTGTTTTCCATCACAGGGCCTCAGAAGCAGCAGGGGAATTGGTAATGAGCTGGCAGCCTTTGTATTAGTCATTTGTGCTTCAGGAAGGGCAAGGAAATAAAATGAGGACTATATAAAAAGGATAGAAAACATCCGCGAGGAAAGGACAATGGGAGACTTTATCAAGCAGGATAATAGCGCTCTACGAGGCCCCCAGTGTTGTTTGGTTTCTCTCGCTGCGTCGCTGTAATTGATCTGCCTGTGCCTCTGTTTGGCCTCAGAGTCCACTCATATGGTTTTCTTAATCAGTCAGTGATTAAGCCGACTAAGGGAAGGAAAACAAACCGATTGTACCGATGCAAAGCAGGTTTCAGTGACACGGGAACATCTATAATTCCAATAATTTATCACTCCTGCAGCAAATATTATGCAGAGACACTCACATAAAATTAAATTAGAACAAGGAGTAACTCAAGTAAAGACCACATGAAAGCAAATTAAAAGTTCAGTGTTTAGGATTTAAGGGGATATATTGGCAGATATGGAATGTTATGGTTTTCTTTAGTGTATAATCACCTGAAAATAAGAATAGTTGTGTTTTCGTTACCTCAGAATGAGCTATTTATATCTACATAGGGAGCGGGTCCTCGACTACAGAGATCACCATGTTTCTACAGTAGCCCAGAACAGACAAACCCAACACTGGCTCTAGATAGGGACATTCCTGTTTTTGCATTCTTATAACAGCCACCGTAGCTAGCAGCCACTCTGCAAGGAGACCATCAGAAAAGCACTGAATCTTTTACCGTGACACTGCTCTATGCAGTGTTTTTACCAATTTAAATTACCAGGTCTGGTTGTTCTGGAGAGGAAGAGACCTCTGCGGATGATTCAGCTCATGGTAAAAACCTCCTGAACGTCTGGATCTTAAGTTATCAGCGCAAAAAGGTGAACACACATTAGCAGGTGCTGGGCTAGCGGCCTGTCTGTGACATGCCAAACAGTGTCAGAGAAACACTGTAGCATTAAACTGCTTTATTCTGTGTTTTTATTGGTTTTAATCACCTTGTCTGTTTGTTTTTGAGAGGAAGAGACCTCTGCAGATAATTCTTCTCCCAAAAAAAACCCATCCTTGACAGTGAACACTGAAAGAATTCTAACCAGAAGTTTCAGCTGCCTGCAATCTACAGTTCTCACCACTAGATGCCACTAAATCCCCCAAAATCGTACACACTGCTTCTTTAAACCAGGGGTGTCAAACTTACGGCCCGGGGGCCATTATAGGGCAGGAGATGACTGAACCTGCTTCTCACTAGCTTCAACTTTAGTGGAAAATTATTTTTTTTAAAAATGCACATGTAATGAAAGTAAGTAATGGAATGACTGAATGTGGAAAAAACTGAGACATGCTGGTGAATTTGAACATAAATAAATGTTTTGTAAATGGATGAACATTTTCAGAAAGTACTTTACACCTCTTTACACCCCTGCTTTAATTATTTGATGCAACTATAACATAACTGAAAAATAAAGGTGGGACATAATAGCCTTTACGGTGATTAACAGCATTGTCTGTAATAAAAGCTGTATGGCAATTAGAGTTTTCGGAGCACTGTGAAACAACCCCCCGTCCCCGTATGTTTAATTTCACTTTTGTCCCACATTTAAACGGCATATTTATACTCACCAGCTGACAGAACTCCATAACCAGAAGGAAGGGGATGCTCTCACTGCACTGCCCCAAACACTGAAGGATGTTGGGATGCTTAAGGCTCCTGAGGGGACAAAGAGAGATAGACAATTTACTGTCTGTCTATTTGTCTGTCTGTCAGTCTGTGTGGGTGGGTGGGCTGCTGGGTAGGAAGGTAGGTAGGTATAATGAGCTGGCAGCCTTTGTATCACACAGATGAGAGTGGAGAGAGGGACAGAGAAAGGAGAGGAGAGGCACTTGTGTGAGGCACTGCAGCAAAGCCAAATTAAGTGCAAGTGAAAGTTGGGAAATGGAAATAAAGCATATTGGTGTTTTGCTTGTTATTGGGTAGGTGTGTGTTTATATCAAACGCACAAAAGATAACAGGACAAGGGGAGGGTGTGTGTGTGTGTGTGTGTGTGTGTCAGCAAGAGCAGAGGAAATGGGAGATGTAAACACCAAATGAATGTGTGTGAAAATGACTCGTTGTGGGTGTGTGTGTGAAGGGATGTGGTGGCTGGTGTGGGGTTTGCCCAGAGATAGGAATAGAGAAGAAGACGAAGGCAGCCCTGTCCTTGGATGCTTCCTCTGTATGCGTGCGTGTGTGTGTGTGTGTGTGTGTGTGTGTGTGTGTTAAAAAGAGAGGACAGCCAAAAAGCTACTCAGATTCTGAGTCAAACACTAAATAGGTCGGTTCAGTGTTCATCCTCGAGAACAATTTTTCTTACCATCTACCTGCAGTAACATTACCATCTTGGTGCACAACAAAACATTAATACACACATTTTATAGTGTAAACAGGCACAATTAAAACTAGACATACTATTACTCCTTTTATCAATGATTAAAGTGAATTAATAGGCAATAAAATGCATCCTGTCATCTACTAAATACACTCCGGTAATGCTGATACAGCCTGCTATAACCAGTAGTACATAGTGGCTAATGTTAGCTAACATTAGATAGATTATTACCTGTAGAATTATCTTCATATAGTCATTTCAGTGACTTGACTACTTTCCTCTACCTGTCCTGCTAAACTTACGATTGCAAACTGTGGCCACAGTGACTATCGTTAAGCAAAGGTTACATCGTCCTGCCCCCAAAATGGCTACCCGAGTTTTGGCGGTTTCTCCCACCTGTACGGCTCAGACTCGGCCAAGAACTTCCTCTGCTCCAGAGGGCTGGCACTGACACGCAGCTCCTTCACCACAGCCTGAGAGGAGCTGCAGTCACACAGCACTTCAGCCAGGATCACCTAGGAGAGATCGATGGGCAATAACATGGGAGAGTGCCCAGGAGAAGCAGAGCGGCGGTATAAGAACTATTTTGAGTTAAGACTCCTGATCTGGTCGGTGGCTGGTATTAAATATAACAGAGCAGAAGCTGATGTGAGAAAGAAAATCTGTGGTGTGGGTCATATTTTACACAAGAACACAATGATATCTGAATGTGAGAGGCGATCGCCTTACCTTTCCGAACCAGCCATTTCCTATCTCCTGAAGATAGTTTAAAGTGTGTCTTTTAAAGCACTGAGACTTTGAGTCTGTGGGGAAAAAAGGCAAACAAAAAAAGATCAGGGTCACGCACATCAACATCTGATGTTCTGTTATGATGGTAAATCGGTAAAAACAGGAACAAAAATGAGCTTTAAAAACAGATACACTCAGGAAAATACATTATTTACTTTATTGTTCTCAACTACCATGGACATAAACAAAACATTAAATTCAACCTTAAATTCAACCTAGCATTAAATATCCCTCCAGACATGTTTTAAAGGGGCTCTATGTGTAATTGAGAGTGCATCTCATCATGGAGGTGGCTGAGCTGGAGGTGCTTAAACAGCGGCAACAGCACTGACAGAGCTAACAGTGTTAACCAGGGGGCAACCAGAGGATGGGCGCTGCGCTTCCACAACAACACTGCCCCAATATTGGCAGTGTCTGCCTTATGAGCACGGTGCAAAGGGGCAGTAAGCAGGAGAGATACACACATGCACTGACATACACACACTGACGGACTGGCTTACCACAACAAACCACAGAGGAGCTCAGATTACAATACACAGAGCATGACTTCATTCTCTGCTTTCACTTTATCTTTTCATAGCAAATGTTGGTTTGCTGCTGTATTAATGTTCTGAATGTCACCTACAGCCCCTCCAGACACGTTTTTAGACATAAATTAATACTGTCTTTGAATATTAATTTGTGTCTGATATTGTTTTCCCACACAAAAAGTTCAATTACCTTCTTAAACATTGTTAGAAAAGATATCTACTCCTTATTCTTCACTTAAAAATCCAAAATCTAGGAATCTGCAAAGTTCAAAAGTTTAACCACTGGATATAAGAGGTCTCCTACTTCACTGACAAGTCTCAGTTTCAGTAAAAATGCCCTTGGGGTTTCATAATTCCACATCACTTTTATGTAAGAAGTATACTGAAAGACGATTTGCTTCCAATCTAGTCCAGTGTAAAAAAAAAATGCTGGTATGTTCATTCATTTCCATAACCTCTTATCCTGGGTCGCAGGGGGGCTGAAGCCTATCCCAGCTGACATTGGGTGAGAGGCAGGGTACACCCTGGACAGGTCACCAGACTATCACAGGGCTGACACATAGAGACAGACAACCATTCACTCTCACATTCACACCTACAGACAATTTAGAGTCACCAATTAACCTGCATGTCTTTGGACTGTGGGAGGAAGCCGGAGTACGTGGAGAAAACCCACGCTGACACGGGGAGAACATGCAAACTCCACACAGAAGGGCTCCACCACCCTAGACTTTGAACCAGGAACCCTCTTGTTGTGAGGCCACAATGCTAACAACACCGCTGCACCATGCCATGCTGGTATGTAAACATCTTAAACTCAAGTGCTAACAGACTTCTCATGGACATTCTCTATTCTGCACAGTGAAGTAACAATAAGCTAAAACACATTTCTGAGTGAGAGTGGGACTCTCATGTACGACACAATACCCTTCCTGATACCGTCCCTGTCTGTGGCCAAACTTGGCGTGCCCATACGAGGCACTGATGCAGAATTTCCTCAGATCACAGTTTCCACTCCATTGAACATCAGTGGGGAGTCCAATACTACTGGTTTTACACCCGGTTTGAGACCTTTAATGGATCCACATCAGTGACTCAGCCAACAGACCATGAGGGAGTTCAGCACAGGACAGTACTTCAGTTTCATTTTGAAGGGTTTGTGCTAAAACGAGAGTCAGAGAACAGCACAGTTGTTCCAGCTTGTTACCTGCTCCATCCTGCAGGGCGGGGCAGTTGGGCCTGTCTCTGACTGGCAAGGTGTAGACCTCAGGGAGGGAGGGACATGACGACAGGCTGTCCTCCTGGATGGGACTGGAGCCTCCAGAGCATTCCTCCCCGTCTGCATTGTCAAATTCCTGGTTGAGCCGCAACAGCAGAGACAAATCAAAACACTGGTGTGATTAAAAAATAAGAATTAAGCTGTAGTCTGTCGTCTAATAATAATAATACAGTTGGCTTTAGCTGTAACTGTGAAGGGCAGACAATGAGAAAGCATCCACTCTGAACTAATGACACCCTGTCTGCTGGCTCAACAACACTGTCAGGTCAAAGGATGGAGGCTTAGGCAAGATTAGACTGAGAGATGGTTATTGACCATTTCTACTTCATTAAGTTGGAATTATCGACTCCTGTTTGCATTTCCATACCGAACCCTCCTGCAGCTGATCAAGTCAAGCTTAAATAAAAACTATACCGTCATGCAAAAAAGGTGTGGCAAAACAAAGAAAGCAGAGAGGTGAATAGATCTCTTACATGTTTAAGACTTACATTGAACCCCACTCCTCCTCTCTTACAGCACAGGCAGGTCAGGAGCAGCAGGACAAAGGAGACGAGCCCCGAGCAAGAGATGAGGATGACGACGTAGGGTGGAGGAGAGAGGGATGCAGCCCTGGTTTGAGAAACTGAGAGGAAGACAGGAAGAAAATACAACAGAGGAATGATTTAATACAGAAATGCAGGGTATTTGTGCTTCTATAAGGGGGACACACTTGTTAGGTTTGAGTCAGTGACAAGGAAAAGAGAGACTTCACTGAATCAGAAAACTGGAAGATCTTGTTACACAGGTGTTTTGTTTAGAGGGAAACCATTGGAGCGTTTTCTTAGCGGCAGGTTTGGGGACACAGTGGAGAACCCCAATGGACAGCTTGCATCAGGGATTTGGGGGGGTAAAAAGCAGGAAAAGAAGTTGAAGATAAAAAACGATTGTCTGAATCAGTAAATGAAAATAGAGACTGGAATTAAAGTTTGAAAGTGGGATAATATACCATTCCAGTAAGGACAATAAGCACGGGGGGAAAGGGGGAAATATCAGAAATGGCATTCCACTCAGGAAACACAGTTAAAAAGCAGGGGAGGGGTGGCTGGAGTTGTCATTTAGGTAAAAAGGAGCGCTAATCAGGAAGGGTTGGAAACTGGAAAAGAATTACTCAAATCAGGAAGGTTTACTACTCAGGTGAGAGAGGGAGGGATCGGGACATTTTGATATTTGTACCTCAACGTGGTCGATTGTGGGAAGTGAACCATCTGTAGAAAAGAAAAGGGGCAGGGCAGGGTGGTTAAATACCCTTCAGGTGTTATCTATAGGTTTCATTTAAATGCTGAAGCCAAAACATACGTCAAACACGGCATCACTTTTGACAGATGACAAAGAGAGAGGAACAATGACACCTTGAAACAGCTAGAAGGTGCCCAACTCACACTTAACACAGTGAAGAACGCATATCCTAAATATGAACATTTACAGTTCAGTGTGTAGGATTTAGGGGGATATACCGGCAGAAATGGAATATAATATAATAAAGTGTGTTTTAGTTAGTGTATAATCACCTGAAAATAAGAACCGGTGTGTTTTCGTTACCTTAGAATGAGCTGTATATATCTACATAAGGAGCAGGTCATGATGCACCACCATGTTTCTATAGTAGCCCAAAATGGACAAACCAAACACTGGCTCTAGACATGGCTATTCGTGTTTTCATGTTGGCCACAGTAGTTCACAGCCTCTCCACGACAAAAGCATCAGAAAAACACTGCTTTTTTCAGCATGAAAATGCTTTGTTTTGGAGAGGAAGAGACCTCTGTGGATAATTCGGCTCCCAGTAAAACCCTCCTGAATGTCTGGATCAGAAGTAAGGTGAGCACACATAAGCAGGTGCTAGGCTAGCGGCTGTCTCTGCCATGCCAAACAGCAAAGGAGAAGCACTGATTTATGACATGAAACTGCTTTATTCAGGGTTTTTACCATATTTAATAAGCTCATGCATTTGTTTTGGAGAGGAAGAGTCCTCTGCGGATAATTCGGCTCCCTGTTTAAACCTCCTGAACGTCTGGATCAGAAGTAAGGTGAACGCACGTTAAATAACAGGAGAAAAAAGGTGAGCACACAATAGCAGGTGCTACGCTAGTGGCTGTCTCTGCCATGCCAAACAGCATAGGAGAAACACTGATTTGTAACATGAAACTGCTTTATTCAGTGTTTATACCATATTTATTCACCTGGTGCGTTTGTTTTGGAGAGGAGGAGACCCCTGCTGATAATTCGGCTGGTTGCAATCTACAGTCCTAACACCTAGATGCCACTAAATCCCCCTAAATCTTACACACTGCTCCTTTAACACCGTGAAGGACTAATACATTGGATATACAGTAAAGGTCCAGTGTGTAGGACTTATTGGCATCTGAACTGAAACTTCTCTCGTGTGCTAAGCGTGCAGGAGAACTATGATGGCTGACAGGAAACACAAATGGCCCTATATAGAGCCAGTGTTTGGTTTGTCCATTCTGGGCTACTGTAGAAACAACATGGTGGACGCCGTGGAATAGGACCCATTCCCTATGTAGATATAAACGACTCATTCTAAAGCCTGATTTACGGTAAGTCGCTCAACACTTCTGATGAGTGCTACAATGAAAAGGTTTCAGTTGTCTCTATGGTAACCAGATGCTATCCTCCAGCCGGCTTGTTTAGTTATATTATGATGCTGATGGGTATGTATATCCTTCTGAAATATGTTTGTTCTATATCTATATTTGTGCTACGTTGTATCCATTGCATTCTGATAACAGAGGGATTTGATCAGATCACTGAGTTAATTGAAGAGAAAGAGATTTTAAACTCAGGCTACATCTACTGAGAATACAATGGGAGCCAGGAAAAGGAGGTGGTCAGTGTATCGCTTGAAGTAAACAAGGTAGATTAAGGATAAATATGTTTTTTTTGTCCATTAAAATGCAGGACATGGACGAGGAGTTGCACTTTCGGTAGTTTCAGATGACCACCAACTGTTCTGATGATCTCATCAACAAGATCCAGCTCTATGTTGTTCACAAAACTCCAGTAGATGTGTCATAGGGGATAGCCATGGCTACCCAATCGCGTTACATGACAAAATATGATGGTTTCTGTGACATAATGTTGAAAATACATCATGTGTCTTGAGCGAAACTCATCAAAAGTGTTAAGCGCCCTACCATAAATCAAGTAACGAAAACACAATTCTTGTTTTCAGGTGATTATAAACTGATGAAAACACAGTTATGAATATTATTTCTGCCAATAGATGCTCCTAAATCCTGCACACTGGACCTTTAATTTTGAAACCATACCAACCCTTAGCCTATCTTTTCTGAATCTGTGTGAACAAAGCAGCATTTTAGGTATCACATATAACATAACATTAGCAAGGTACTACTCTCTAAACAAACCTTTAAAGCTGTATTTACTGATATTATAACACGTTACACACATTAAAAATACTCTATGACAATTTGAAATAACTATAGGCATGTGAAATAGTGAAAATACATTAAGAAAAATAATAATAATAAGCCAGGGGATACATAAACACTGATACTGAAACCATATTTTGAAATGTAACACTTAGCTTACACTTTATAAACCTGTGCTGTCTTAAAATATCCCAGTTTCATTCTCTGCGTCCCTCATACAAATCCAAAAATACATTCATTCACAAGGTCATGATATTTAATAATTTACCAGCTCGATAAATATTGTAAAAAGAGGATCAGCATCCCGCTAAAAAATCATCAAAGACGTGAAGTGATGTTTGTTTTATTTGCCAGATGAATATGTAGGCCTCATTTCAATGAGCACTTTTAACACTTCTTGTTTTGTTGTTTACAAAAAGTTGCAGTACAGACAGAAGCAGGATCACTTGTTTCACACATCCTGCGCAAAGGTAGCCCGAGTAAAGATGTGTTCAGCATGTAAAACCAGCTTCGTGGGCTGGTGAATGGGCCTATCTGTTGCTAACTGATAGAAATAAATTGTAGATAATCAATCAGTTTCAGAGTTTTAGCTCATGGAGCACAAAGAGATGCAGCTAATTGTTGATCACCTGCAAAACAGGGTCTGATATGACAACTAAATAACCACCTTGGCAGTGGGGTCCCCTTTACATGACACCACAAACATATAAGTGGTGGCTCCAGCCATGATGCACAATTCCTGTGCAGTGCTATTCTTTCATCTTTCCCTAGACAGATGTCCAGACAGACACTGCATATAAATAGGAACCTAACACAGGGCCTTTTCCACCAGCCCCGGTGCCAGCAGCTCTTATCAAAACAATACACCACAATACAATGACTGCACACATTACACAAACACAACACTCTGCCAGATCTTGGGGGAAGAAGGCATATTCAAATTGGGAAAAATAAAGATGCCAGCACTGGTTAATAGGCTAAATAATCTCCAGTGCCAAGCGGAGGCTATTTATAGACTAAATATCTCGCACTGACCGACGGTTTTAGGCTGCTATTCATACAGTATATGTGCTGTTTTTTTAAATGCCATCGATGTGAGGCCCGAGATCGAAGCACCCCCCCTTAATATTTTCATCACTGCATGCAAATACGGTACCCTACCCATCACCAAATCAGCCCCGCTCCTGTTTTCATTAAGTCAGCCACGTACTGCAATAATAATTCGCATTATGTCTCAGTCATACAGGCTGATAACACAGCAAAGAGGCCTTTTCATAACTGACTACATCCCCCTCTCTGCTCCTTTTCTCCAGCATCACTGACAGGTTTTCAAACCCCCCTCTTCCTCCCCATCCTCCTCCTCCTCCTCCTCTCCTCCGACTCCGCTCACCTTCCCTCTGCGGGGCTCCAAGCGCTCTCTCCGGGCTGAAGTACGACATGATCCCCGCCAGCGCTACCATCACCCAGCAGTGTGGCCGCATCGTCGCCGCGTCCGGAGCAACAACAACACCATCCGAGCGACGCCGCCGACTGTCGGTATCGGTGTCCTCCTCTCTCCCGTCACCCCCGCCACGGTCTGTGCCGTCTCCGGGCTCACGCTGTCTGTGTCTCCCCCCTCCGCTTTTCTCCTAATAATAAAGAGCGTCTCCTTGCCTTCCTTGTTGTGCTCTCCCCCCCTCACCTCCTCCTCCTCCTCCTCCTCTCTCCTCCTCCTCCCCCTGCTCTAATCCGCAATTAAACACGGTGTGTGAGATGCTCTATTGTGCATCAGTCCGCCGCTCGGTGCACATACATTACCGCTGTGTCTGTTTTCAACAACCACCCCTATTTCTCCCCTCTCTCTCTCTCTCTCTCTCTCTCACACACACACACACACACACACACACATATATATAAATATATATATAATTATTTCTTTCTCCCCCTCTATCTCACAGTGTTGGAGGGGTGTCTGTGTTTTTCTCCTCCGCCAGCCTACGTCAGACACACACGGCGCGCATTGTCATGGTCCAGCTTGATCATCATAACGCTACCCAGAGCAGGAAAAAAAAAAAAATCTGTGATAATATTCCCACAGGGATGTAATGATGTGTATGTGGTGCTCAGCAGCGGGTTATATTGATCTCATATTGAATTTTTAATCTTTTAAATATCACTTGAGTATTCATATGGGGGTTTGGGGTTTGATGTGATTTGCTTATAATATTGAATAATAAATATTAAAACAATAAAGTGTTAACTGACCCGTCTACAAAGAGTGCAAGCCTTCTTCACCTTATAAATAAAAAATGAACACTTTCTTTTGGTGTATTATTTAAATATATGTCATGTGAAAGGGTCATGACTGCAATAGGGGAGACCGGGGGCAACTGTAACAATTTTTGGTTTGATGTCTATAGCTATGTTTCCATCCAAAAGTGATTTGAATCATTGGGAAATGCGCATTAAAAGAAATACAAATCCTGTGTGTTTCCATTAAATGTACGGACTTTGGTGAAAACTACAAACTTGCGCGAGTTTTCCGCAGAACCGGAAACAAAACAAGTCTCGCATTCTTCTTCTTCTACGTTTTCTGGCGGTTGGCAACCAGCTTGTAAATGCATTACCGCCTTCCCGACCCGGAGTGTGGATATCACCATGGAGAGAGGTGCGCTACGTCAGACTTAATTCGAACATAACTGTTTCCATCCCTCGTTTTGCAAATCAACATTTTTTCAGATCAACCAAAACCTGGCTAAAGCGAGCGTATTTTAGTTTGTGCGAATCAGGGGATTTTAATTCGAATTTTGGCGTTTCCATCATAATTTTGCGATGCGATACTTCTAGATGCGCATCTAAACAGGCTGATGGAAACATGGCTATTGGTAAAAAACCTCTTTAACTATTTGGATTTTTTTTTTCTATTGGTAACTTGTATCTGTGTTCTACTTTTTTACAGTGATCAATTGACCCTTGGCTAAGCCCCACCCCTTTTTGATGGTCCGTCAAGCTATCTGAGTTATCATAGAGCATATTTAGAACTTCAATTAAAAGCCCGGGCTATTATTTGCTTGAATCACTGAAATCAACAGGCCTATATTTGGGACAGGCCTTTAATTCCTTCAACACAAAACTGTTGCTCAGCAAATATGGGAAATATGTTCATATCGTTTCAGAGAGAAGTAGACAAAAGGGTCTAAAATATGTGTTTGAAGGATATGTCTAGTAGGGTTGTAAGAATCCGTCCATCTGGATCAATATATCGATTCACTGACCAACGAAAACATCTTTCTATATCGTCACCATTAGGATACACATTTATTTTGAAAATCAGGCAGATGACAAGCAGTTGAGAGACAGACAATGAGGATAACGCCATTAGATTGGGGATTAATCAGCAGTGTGGGTATATTTTCGATTTTGGAGGCAAAAAGGGTCAATAGACAGAGCACACACTATACGTACTCACTCACTGAGTAGTAAAAACAGGTTAAAAAGAGGCTGACTCTATGGATCACAGTGTAAAAGTGAACCACCACATCACTGGTGATCAACACTGAAGACAATGAGTGTAAAGGGAAACTTTGCTGATATTCAACCAGCTGTGTGTCATCGCAGTGTGTGAGGATGAACGCTGATGAATCACACAATGCGATGACACATTAACAAAGTTTCCCTGCTTCCCTTCACTGGTTCCTGTACAGCAGGGTCGGTCTTTATTCACTGTTATAATCATTAAAAAGCAAAAGCAGCATGTGTATACATTCAGTAGGCTATATCTTCAGTAGCTAGCTAGCTAACCCTACACTTTTCCAGGGTTTGATTTTGGTTTTGGAACAGGGAAGAAACATGACAACTATGTCATCTGACCTGGTTGTAACCTTTCCTATTATATACAAAAGACAGATCTTATTGGTTGTTCATGGGTTTTTTGTCCAGTGGAAAGGGGCATAAGAGACACAATATTGACTCAAACACTAGAAGTCAAATGTTATATCTGCCCCAACCTGCAGAGGAGAATGTAACGGCATATGTAATATGTTCATATAAATACCAAGGGCCACAATTAACTCCCAGGAATGAGGGAGGGATCATCACGGACCATGTGCTTAATGAGTTTCATGGTTCTGTCTCGTTTCTGGTTGGTGCAGTTCGAGACGTTACAATCACCCCTTTGTTATATTGAGAATCATTCATCTTAACTCAAACGTGCAATAATGGGTCAACTTGTGCAATACTGCCTTTAATGTTTTGTTTTTATATCTGTAATAATCTCTAATATCTTGTGTATTTATTACTGTCTATTTTTTTATACTCGGGCATGGCAGAGCAAATTTTGTTGTACTTCTTGTGCAATGACAATAAAGTCTATTCTATTCTATTTTTACAGTGCCACCTGCATGGAGGTTATTATTGATTATTAAGTTGATTCAATTTTTCGGCCATTTTGCAGGACAAAATACAAGACATTAGTAAAATCCAATACAAGTAATTACCACCTCAAACTAAAGTTAACCAAAGGACTAAACGTTTTATCACTCAACAATGACTAACTATTTCAGGCTGAGTATTTTCACATGTATTTGTTAAATCATTTATAGTGATATAAAAGAACATGTCATTTTCTGTTGCTTTTTGTGATGTTGGTATATGATGGAGTGTGCCTGTTTAACAGCAGACATTTTGACTTGTCATAGTAGAAAAACTGCACAGGTGTTACTAATAGCATTCATAATGGCTTCTGTTCAAGTGTCCCAGTAAGTCATGACAGTGTGACAGTGAGCCAGCATGCTCAACACCACGCCCCCGAAACTGAAGCAGCAAAATGAAATTCAGCCATCATCAATTTAATTATTTACACCTGTGCTTTTCCTGCTGCGACGTTCAAATGTCTCCTGTTAAAATGGTTTCATTTACAGACATCAGACAACAGTGTTATGAGGAATGAATGTAGGGACCTTTTTTACTTTTACACAAATTAAAATGAACTTTAAACAGTCTTACTATCCTTACCATTAACTTTTACTGCAGGCATGTACTGTATGATCTCATGTAGAGCTGCAAATAGGTATTTCTGTTATTGATTAATCTGCGGAATATTTTTACTCAAGTAGCAGATATATTTTGTCCAAACAAAGTAGGAAAAAGGCATAATGTGACATCTTCACATTGTTTATTTTATCCAGCAAACAGTCCAAAACCCAAAGAAATTCAGCTTTGACTAATACATGACAAAGAAAAGCTGGAAACAGAGAGTGGTTGGCAATTTAGCTTTCAAAAATTAGTGAAATTCACAATTTTCTGTCAAACTAAGTGATTAACTGACTTATTGTTTCAGCTCGACTCTCCACTGTATCATTTCTTTACTTAAACACTATTGTTCATTCAGTGTGCAGATTTTCTATCATTTTACAATCTGTTTGATTTTTAGAAATAATATAAACGATACCAACAGTTGTTCACTGCGTGTTTTCTGTGCCGAGAGCCTGACCTTCAAGCCCCCTGTGATGACGACCATCTGCCCTGCTGACGTGCTCATGAGCGAAACACTGCAGGAGATAACGGTAAATGAACCTGACCTCTGACTTTCTGGGTGAACAAATTAAATAAAAAGTGGCCTACAAGCTGCCCCTTTATTAACTTACTGACAACAACAGGACCAGGTTACACTTCTGTTCTTCGTGTGGCTCTAAACCTACTGTGACACATTTCCCATGTTCTTAATTCCATTTGCTTCATCTGGAAACACACCGGTCACAATATTTGTCCACCAACTCATCGAACAACCAATAAAGATGGTTCATGATTTTAATATTTCCTCCCTCCAGCTCTCTCGATCCCGTCTTTGGCGCTTTCGAGCAAGTTCAGGAAAGTATGCGCTGTTGTACGGCCTCTCTCTCTCGTTCACCTCCTTCCCTGGCTCCTTCCCTTTTCCGTTCCTCTGGTCGAGCAGGGCCTGGGCTCTCCTCCTTTCTTCAGCCTCCCTCTGTAAGCGCTCGGCACGTAACTTCTCTATGGAGCTGGAAAAGACAACAAGGACAGAGCTTTCTTTATATCTCTCCATAAGAATATTTACATTTCCATCATATTTTATTCATATCATCATCTTCACAGCCCCAATGTCTTAATTATCAGGAACCTGACAAAAAATGTCTCCCTGGACAGAGCCAGGCTAGCTGTCTCCCCTTGTTTCCAGTCTTTATGCTAAGCTAAGCTAACTGTCTGCTAACTTCAGCTATACATTGAGCATAAGGACGTGAGTGCTACCAATCTTATCATCTAAAACAGCTTTCAAACTGTGGGTTCAACCAGGGTTGAGACAGCACTGATTTTATGTTGGAGAGGGTTAACCCGCTAGACCAGCTCAGTTTTGTGACACAGGTTGAGATATGTGTCAGGCAAGGTTCGGACCAGGGTTGATTTCAATGTGAATGGCACACCATCAGTGTCGCTAACAACCGAGAGAGGACAAATTATGTCATTGGTTGCAAATGGGGATGTACAGTCACAGGCTGCTGCAGTTCATAAAAAGTGCGATGGCAGCAGGAATGTTTTCAGCTACAGCTACGACTTAACAACATAAAGATGTGGCAAGACTTGGTGCAGGAGCTCCTGAACGTCCATGGTGAGGATAAAATTAGGCGGCAGATGACCGGGACGGTGAGGGACAATGTTGAGTGTGCCAACATAACGAGGCTGATGAATGAGAGAGGCATCCACCGTACACAGAAACAGGTCACACAAATAACTCTGAGCAAGACAGAGAATAAGTCTGTTTCCCAAAATGTTGAACTAACCCTTTAAAACTTGGGTTACCGGGCTGAAATCAATCTACCAAATTAAATGATCATATCTGATGCTTTAAAACATAATATTAGTTTGTTATTATAAGATTATATGTAACAAGATAAACTGTTGTTACCTCTCTCCGCTGCTCCTCTTCTCCCCTCTGTCTCTTTTTTCCGTTTTCTTGCTGTTGTGGTATTTCCTCTCCTTTACAGCCAGTGCTTTCCTCATATCTTTCAGTGGGTCTAAACTATCCTTCAATCTGCGATCCTTCTTCTCTCTCTCCTCTTCACTTAATCCCTTCCTCTTGTCTTTTTCTTTCCTCTCTTCTTTTTCTCTTCTCTCTTCTTTCTCTTTGCTGGTCTTCATGTACCACGGAGTGACTTCAGACCCTGGCTGGGGTCCGAGAGACACCAGCAAGCCAATGGCTCGTTCCTGTTTCTCCTGTTTAAAAAGAACAAGGAAAACTAACAGTAATTAAAATGTGTCGTGCAGTGATAGCAGTGCCAAAAGATGCCAAATGTAGAAAAGGGCAAACTAGTAAAATGATTCACTTTTCCGTTGGCTTAACTAATGTCTGAGATTTGATTATAAAGCTGGATCACATCCGTATATTTTAACACTTTGCCCTGAAATAGCAGCTCAGTGTCTCCCATGGTTTTATTTATCTGACTCTCTGTCTGCATTAGTATTTCCCCACTCTCACGCTCCATCTGTTTACACTGCTTGTATGCATAATGTGGCTGGGCTGCGTCCAGGATATTTCTTGCTTTGTGACCACAACAAGAGACTGACTGCCTCCGCTGATTTTAAATATCAGACTCAGTGTACCAGCATCTAGATATGACTGATTGATTAAAGATGTACAGACACAAGTTTAACTGTTGCTCAAACATCTCCATGGATAGATGAGCCACAACAGGAACACTGTGTTTTTAAAATGTCCTAATCACATCCTCACTCCCTGTGGTACAATAATATCTATTTCAGCAACAAACCCTGACACAGGGTGTGTTTGACCAGACGGTTACCTGCTCATGTTAGTTCATAAAAGATCTTTGTGTGAAATAGTAAATATACACTAAACCAGGCCAGGCGCCAGGATGAAGTGACTGACGGGACTGTTAAAAATTGCACAGGCAGTTTTTTCGTTAAATTAAATTCATTGATTTAATACTGAGATAGAGTCGTCTTACTATTATTTGTGTGAACAGATTGACAACCCATGTGTTAATGTGTGTTCTATAAATAAAAAAAAATTAAATAAACTCAAAAAACTATTCAGCAAATATAAAACAGATCTGTAAATACACAAATATGAAGATCCATTTGTCACAATAAAATCTGTGTGAACAGATCAACAATCCGTGTGTAAATGTGTAATCTGTTATTATAAATAACCCTCCACAAATACAAAAGAGATTTGTAAACTCATAAACTATTCTGCAAATATAAAACAGATCTGCAAATACAAAACAGATTCCAGAAATAAAACAAAAGACTCAGTGCGCATAAAATGCAGATTCACAAATAAAAACTGGATTTACAAATATTTGACAGTTGCAAATGTTAAGAATTTACAAATGCTTTTCATTTATTTGTAAATTAATTGGATGTATTCACAGATATTTTTCATTTGTGGAATTTGTATGTGTATTTGCAGATCTTTTTTATAACACATGGATTGTCGATCTGTTAACACAAATACTGAAACAAATCTATCTCCATAATTTAACCATGCAACAGCCTCAGAAAGACTAAATAACAGCAACATGACGCCATTTTTCCAAAATCAAAATCAAAGAAAACACTTATTAATCAGACTCACTGAAGAACGTAGCACTAGCAGAGCGCTACATATATATATTTTTAATTTAGGAATGATTCGGTCAAAATCAACAGAGGGAAGGTATGAGTAAACAACTGTTGTGGCTGGCAGCTGTCTCGCATGCTTTCTCTGCTCTATTTCAGCACTATGGACAGCGCCCTTACAGCCGTCACATTTATCTCTATCAATATTTTTTTTGGCTATTTTTCTATAGTTACATAAAACTTAAATAGAGAGGAAAAAACATACAACTGAGGGGCTAAGCCCTTTCAAGACCCTTGTGAAACGAGGCCCACACCACACAGGCTTTTTCATGTACAATACTTATGACGTAAAAGAAAAAAATAGCAGCTTGACAAATATTGCTATCACAAGGTCCACTTACTTATTTTTTTCTCGAGCTTTCAGTCACATCTCATATAGTTGATCAGTCAGATCAGTGGTTAAATGACACTTACATCAAGAAAATAACAACTAAACCATCTCCATGACAAGTGAGCAAACTGTCTATTAATGAAGGAGACAAGATGTGGCTGAAAGCTCTGGAAATCCCATGTGGATCTTGTGAGAGAATAAGGTCAAAACTGAAAATAATGTTTCAGGGTTTATTTATTTACATGTTATTAAAGCATAAATGACTACTTTTTAAGCATCTTTATGATTTAGACATGTGAGAGTGACAGAGGAAGCAGCAGCGTCACCTTTTCATCTTTCTTTTCTTTGAGATACTCCTCGTTCCCCTTCTTCTCCGAGGAGTCCTCCAGGGGAAAAAGATTAAGATGCTCCAGAGCTCCACTTCCTTCACCGACATCGTCATCATGCCTCCCTTCTCCTGCTGAAGTGAGAGCAGCTCGAGCTTTCCTTCTCAGATATTCTGTACGAGCCTGTGGAGAGGAAGAGTTGTTATTCCAAACTAAACATAAAGGCATCTTTATCATGCATCATATCATACTTACGCCACATAAATCTCCTTCTGCTTCAGTCTCGTTATTTATTTACTATGACTAAAGCTTCAACCATGAAGCCTTTCATCCTTGTTTGTGGTATTTTACAAAGATACTTCACAATACAGCAGCAACAGAGTAAATCTGTAAAGTAATATTAGTTAGCTCTGATTTCCTAAGGGAACACTTTATGGTCCTTTAAGGATTATTTTGTAAGTCCAGTGGTCGTCTAGTGGTCACGTCCAAAATAATAATAATAATGCTCTATCTTTATTCAGTTGAACTGTTTATGCTGTGTGCTTCTTAAAACTCACACAGATTATCATCTTTAGAAATATAAATAAGAAACACATGGGTAACAAATTAAAGAAAAAAATAAATATATTAAACTAAACTGTGGTGTGTTTGTGTCTTCATGTGTTTTTCTGTTCTGGTGATGGCTGTGTGGAGTACCAGCTAACACACTGGTCCAAAATCTCCCACAGGTGTTCAACTGGATTCAGATAAAACATAATCATCTGCATTTGTTGTTTTGCCACTTGAATTTGTCGACCATCCGTGTATCTGGATGTCTTAATTTGGTATTCTTCTGTGAGGCTGTCTAATGTTGCTGTCAGGGATTTCACCTCGATGAAGGCAGAGAGGAAGAAAAAATGTAACTTTCTGTGTGTGAGTTGTCAAAGTTAAAAATACCAATCATTCAATCCACATATTAGCACGACTGCTAATCCTGAGTGTGAATTAAGAGCTGAAATAATTAGTCAAGATGCAAAACATCTGCTGTTTTCAGCTTCTTAAAGTGAGGATTTACTGCTTTTATTTGCTGTATTGAATATCTTTGTGTTTCTGACTGCTGGTCAGACAAAACAAGCAATTTGAAGATGTCACTTTGGGCCCTGAAAAATTGTTGTTAATATCTTTTTAACATTTCATAGATCAAATGATGGTTTAAAGGTCCAGTGTATAGGATTTCGGGGGATATATTGGCAAATATGAAATAAATAATTGGGTTTTCTTTAGTGTATAATCACCTGAAAATAATTGTTTTTGTGTTTTTGTTACCCTAGAATTATATCTACATAGGGTGCGGATCCTCCTCTATGGAGATCTTAATGTTGCACCATCATGTTTTAACAGAAGCCCAGAGCAGAAACCAAACACTGGCTCTGGATATAGGGCCACTCACATTTTCCCGTCGGCCACTGTAGTAAGCTGTCCCTCTCCGACGAGAGCTTCAGAAAAACACTGATTTGTAACATGCAACTGCTTTGTTCTGTGTTTTTGCCGGTTTTAATCACTGGAGCTGTTTGTTTTGGAGAGGAAGATACCTCTGTGGGTAATTCTGCTCATGGTAAGAACCTCCTGAACATCTGGATCTCAATTTATCAGAGAAAAAAGTTGGGTACACATTAGCAGGTGCTGGGCTAGCAGTCGGCCTCAGACATGCCAAACAGCATCTGAGAAGCACTGATTTATAACATGAAACTGCTTTATTCAGTGTTTATACTGGTTTACATCACCTGCTTTGTTCTTGAGAGGAGGCCACCGCTGTGGACAATTTGGCTCTCAGTAAAAACCTCCTGAACATCTGGATCAGAAATGAGGCGGGCACACGTTATCAGGTGCTGGGCTAGCGGCCTGTCTAATAGCGTCCGAGAAATATTGTTTGTAACGTGGACCTGCTTTATTCAGTGTTTGTGCCGGTTTCAATTGCCTGTTCCATTTCTTTTGCTGAGGAAGAGCCCTCTGCAGATAATTCAGTTCCCGATTAAAACCTCCTGAACAATGAACAATGAAGGAATTCTAACCAGGAGAAGTTTCAGCTGGTTGCAATCCATTATCCCCACCACTAGATGCCACTAAATCGCCCTAAATCTTACACACTGTTCCTTTAATTGATCAAGAAAATGATCTGAAATCTAGCAATAATTACAGCCCTGGTGTGAACTGCTTTGATGCTTTATCCTTAATACTTAAAGCTTATATGAAGTGATATTCTGGAACTATAAGAACCAGCAAACTTTTTTCATTTACAAGACTGATTAGGAAACTTAATTTGACTTATCTTGTGTACTGTGTGTGTGGTTTGTGTAGTTGGAGGTGGACTCAGACAGTCTGACAGCTCAGTGTGACACTCTGCAGGTCAGCACAGTAGGAACCACTCATCACTCTCAGCATCACTGCAGCATCAGCATCATGCCGGGAAACAACGTGACAACACCGGGCTCACCTCCTGCTCTGCACGCTCCACGCGACGCTTGGCCTCGCGCTCCTCCTCAGCCGCCTGGGCCTCGTCCCTCCGCACGCGAGCAACGTTGTCCTTGTTGCGCACGTGCCAGCTCTTCTTCGGAAGGATGTTCATTGTTGTTGCCTTGACGACTGTTGATACTGTAGGTCAGCAGTTAGCTAGCTTAGCGGGCTAGCTTCGAGTGAAGTGGGAAAGTGCACGGGCAAAACACCCAATTTGTTCATAAAACCAAAACGGTTGTAGCAAGAGGAATCTGGAGAATGAGTTGAATTGAAAGCTGTCCAAATATGAAGAATTTAAAAAGAGAAATACCACCGTTTTGGTGTTTCTGTTACAGTCAGCTTGCTTCCCCTTTAGCAGTTAAGCTAACGTTAGCCAAAGTCTGCTACTGTCCAAGTTAACGCTACACTTCAATGACACCGCAGCGAGCAGACACATTTAACTTGCCCCTCCACAGCAAACTTATCATTTCAGCGATTTAATGTAAAAAATAAAAATAAAAGCAAATACTGTCACCGACTTGTAGTAAGAGTCGCTCCTGCTTGAGGCTGCAGCAGCCCCACAGGAACCAGTTGATACAAACAGGAAGTAAACATTGGCCACACGTATTTGCAGTACCAACTGTGGACACTGGAGGGTGCTATAACACCTCACATTTTATTATGTAAAAGGACAAAGGACATACTGTAGCTGTCTATATTAGCAGGGACAGACACAAATGAGGCATGCATGGCATTTATACACAGCTTTATATAATTTAACCACATGTTACACAAACAAAATATCTACATCTGTCTTAACGTACATCTCTTATAAATCTGTTGGATTGTTATCATCTATGTATACTGCACATGTTCTCTATACTTGTGCACCTTCCTTGGACATTATTTTGGACATTCCTGCACAAAACTTTACAGTGCTTTCGTTTTAAAACAGATATATTGTGCTTAGTATGTTTACATATTTTTATTTCATTGTTTAAATTCTGTAATGCTTTATTGGCATGACATTCCTTGTGTTGCCAAAGCACAATTACAATTAAAGACAGTGGAAATTCAAAAACAGGTAACAACAATATATTATTATAAATGTAAAGACATACATTTTAAGTGAGAAAAAAACGTATTAAGTGAAGGAGTAAATAAAAAGGCAGAGTGTGATCTGTGATGAGATGAACTATATGTTGTTGTGTTGGTTGTCTCCTAGGCTGTGACATGCACTGACATATGTTGCTGCATCTATGGCACTGACACGGTTTTCTCCAAGCAGGTGTTGCATTTTAGTCCTGATGTCTTCATATGTGCTTCATTGTAGCCCTGTCTCCACCTGTCTCTGAGGACAGAGCTGACACAGTCTGTCTTCTCTAGGCAGCCAGGTCTGCCTGTGTCTGTCAGTCTCTGTGGCCAGGCTGTGATCACTGAGTCTGTACATAGTCAGTATCTTTCTCAGTTTCTGATCTGTCACACAGATAGTTTACCATAGTGTACTGTATTCATGTGTCTTCACTTTGGTATTACTTTTATTTTCTCTTACAGTGTTTACTGTATATGCACCAAAAAAGTCAAATTCCTTGCACAGGAAATGCTACTTGGCAATAAACCTGATTCTGATATACTGCTAGCTTAGTTTGGTGAATAATGAACAGGTTTTAATTTACTTTTTTCAGCTCTTCCTAACAAAAATTATCTCTCTCTACTAAACTAAACCCGAGCCAGCCTTATCTAACTAACTACCTCTTAACATGGTCCCTCCGGTATCTTCAGTACTGTGCTCCTGCAGTATGTTCTAGTATCTGATGTCGACTCAGCTCCGTAATCTGCTTCACCAAGAACTGCTTGTCACGGCCCTCCTGTAAGCCAGAGACCCCCCACTGCATTAGTAAAACTGAATGAGAGTATCAGGAGGCTAACCCACATAATACCAAATTCAACACCATGTAAGTCTTTGCTTTACAAGTCACTGTACATATAAATGCCAATAACTTACCAGTTTGAGTTGAGCTCTTAGCAGGGCAACACTTTTCCCATAAACAGAAGCTAAGGCTATGAAATAACACATCACCACACTGCCGGGGAGAAAGGAGACATTATTATGAAATAGTAAAATCGTAAAATGGACAGTAAAGGGCTGTATAATGTGCAGATAAAATACAGGCTGCATTTTCTATTAACTTTTAGGTACATTACAGCAGAATAATGATAGAAAGTCCACTCACCAGGATAACACAAACAGGGGGATGGAGAATGCCTGGGAGCCAATGAAGAAGAGAAACTCCTTTGTGACTTTAGAGAGGCCGTAGAAAGATGTTGGAACAATCGACCACATGTTGGGGAAGAAACGGAAAGGACCGCAGCCCATAGAAGGATGGATCCTGGGTGGAGGGAGGGAAACACTGGTCTTCAACAATGTGATATAACATGGAGAACATTTGTATATCCAGTGTTTCTGACAGTGACACAACTTATTCGAGTCAAAGGCTTTTACAGAAGTGATTTGGGATATCTCTTTTTATCACTCCATAAATCAGAAAATACCTGTCTCCCATTGAAAATGTATGGCGAAGTCATATATCAAGCAAGAACTGGAAAGAATTTTACTTTTTAAATTTCAACAATCACTTTCCTCAGTTCTCAAACACTTACTGAGTGTTGTTAAAAGAAAATGTGATGTAACACAGAGGTAAACATGCCCTGGTCCAAACTCTTTTGGAACGTGTTGCAGGGATCAGAAGGAGTGTATATTTACGAAAAACAATCACTTTTATCTGTTTGAACGTTAAACATCTTGTCTTTGTGCTGTATTCAATTAATAATATAGGTCAAAAAGGATTTCCAAATCATTGCATTCTGTTTTTATTTAAGTTTTCCTCAGCGTCCCAACTTTTTGGGGTTGTATTTTGTATCTAATTGTTCTTAACCTGTCTTCATCATTCTGTAACTATAACACAACAAATATTAGATGACTAATTTTCACTCTTGCTGCCTAAAAAGAAGCAATGAAAAAGCAATTACAGTTTTAGACTAAAAATAAGACACTACAGGTGAATGGGTTAAAACTTCTCACATAGATTCAACCATAAAATTACAAGTTTTCTGACTTTTTATATTGAAATATATTTATATATAATATAATAATATATATAATATTTATTTTGGACATTTTCTTTCCTATAGTCTAAAAAAAGACATAAATCAAAAAACGCAAAATGTCAAAATTTGAGAGGCTATGTTTCCACCTGGGGTGTCTCGCCACAAATCAAACCTAATCCTGCCAAACTTCTTTAAATGATTTAGATTCAGATATGCAGAGCCAGCTTTAAAATAAAAAACACTCACTCAGCAAGACTGTAGACCATGACCACTGCGGCCAGGCCAAAGCCGAACAGGAGCACCACCAGGAAGAAGAAGGTGGAGGTGGTGGAGCGAAACGTCTTCAGTGCTGGACGACAATTATTGAAGAGTGTGATCTGAGGAGGAAAGTGGCAAAGCAGAGTGTTGGTGACCAACAAACTTACATTGTGTGAAATGTTGGCTGTGAAATCTTCACCTTCTTAAAGTAGAAGAGGAGGATAAACTTGATGGTGTTGATGAGCGGCAGCAGAGGGCAAAACAGAGCTCCTGTCCAAACCACAGTCTGACCATAAACCAGCCCAAGCACATTGGCAGGAACTACGAACTCCTGCCGACCCACCCACTGGGTCAGTTTATTGGACCAGTGGTCCACCACAATCCTGACACACACACAAAAACACAGTGCAGTCACACAGCTGCATATGTCACTCTCAACGTGATCTACACACCAGAGGTCATTGACAATAAAGTCATTGTTTTGCAAGTCACAAGTAAAGTTTAGGTAAAATGCTCCAGAGCATCAAGTAATAGTCAAGTGAGTCTCAAGTCTGCACACAAGTTCCAAGTCAAGTCCCAGGTCTTAAACTTTGAGTTTTGAGTCCAAAACAAGTCTTAATGTGCTCCTCTTCAAATGTAATGCCATTTTAACAGCAGAGTAATAACGTTAGCTAAGCATTAGCTTGCTATACTAATGGTCATGAGCTCTGGGTAGTGACTGAAAGAATGAGATCGCGGGTGCAAGTGGCTGAAATTAGTTTCCTCCGTGTCGTGGCTGGGTCCAGCTTTAATGATAGGGTAAGGAGCTCGGAATAGAGCCGCTGCTCCTTCGTCGAAAGGCGTCACTTAAGGTGGTTCGGGCATCTGATCAGGATGCCTCCTGGGTGCCTCCCGTTAAAGGTGTTCCTGGCATGTCCCACTGGTAGGAGGCCCCAGGGCAGACCCAGAACATGCTGGAGGGATTACATCTCTTCAGGCCTGGGAACACCTTGGGGTCCCCCAGGAGGAGCTGGAAAGCGTTGCTGGAGAGAGGGACGTCTGGGGTGCTTTGCTTGGCCTGCTGCCCCCGAGACCCGGCCTCAGATAAGCGGATGAAAATGGATGGATATGCAACTTAAAATGTCGAATGAATTTGGGAGTTGTTGCATCTCTGTCTGTAATTTTTTACCTGCATATTATTCACACTACAATTTGTTGTTTGTTGACCACTGCATAATTTTTGTATGCAAACAAAATTAGCTTGGGTATAATTTCAGGTGAAGTCACGAGTCACTGGTGTTAACGTCCAAGTTGAGTTGCAAGTCTTATTTCTGTGAGGTCGAGTCTACAGTCATCAAACTCATGACTAGAGTCTGCACATTCTCCATCGTGTTTAACAGACACATTGTTCACACAGCGATGTGTACCTGCGTGGAATTTCCACCAGGACGAGCACAGCTATGTTGATGAGGAGGTCAAACAGTGTCAGCTTGTACATCTCCTGTCCTATACGAGTTTCCCAGCACTACATGATGAGACAGAGACAAAAAGATGAACCTGTATTACAGCATTTAAATGTTGAAATGATTAAAAATAGACCTTGTTTACCCCAAATTCATAATCTAGGATATTATTTCCTAATCACAGCATTGTACACATAAACTGTAATTATACTCCATGTCATAAATTTTACACATATACATACATTTTACTTAAAGGTCCAGTGGGAAGGTTTTAGTGACATGCAGTGGTGATTTTGCAGAACTGAAACTTCTCCCATGTGCCAAGAGGTTGCAGGACTACAGAAGCCAATGTAAAAACACAAACAGCCAATGTCCCTGTCTAGAGCAACTGTTTGGTTTGTCCATTCTGGGCTACTATAGAACAACATGGTGGACTCCATGGATGAGGGCCCGCTCTGTATGTGGATATAAACAGCTCATTCTAAGGTAGCAAAAACCGTCTATTCTTATTTTCAGGTGATCATAAACTAATAGTTGTGAATGTTTTGCTGCCCATTGTATACAGGGGCAACTGTGGCTCAGAGGTACAGCGGGTCATCCATTAATTGAAAGATCGTCGGCTTAATCCCCGGCTCCTTCCCAGTGAACGGTTACTGAGTAGCAGGTAGCTTCAGCCATCAGTGTGGGACTGTGCATGTGAATTGGTGAATGTGACATGCCCCCAAATCATTCAACTGGACCTTTAAGAGTATCAGCAAAAGAGACGTCATTGCCACCATCATGGTTTAGTGAAAAACTGTCAAACTGAGGATGCTTTATTGTGTCAGTTATGACTTTGTTAGATAGCAACAGATTGGAAACATATGTCAGGCAGCATCATTTCCTATTCTCTCAGTACTCTGGTGACTCACAGGTGCCACTCTGTTTGTTTCTGTTTCCCAGTCCTCATTGTTCCGGCTAACTCAGAGCTTACTGTGTCTCTGCAATGATGCAAATGCAAACTCTGCTCATGTAAACACAGCCGTAACAGCAAAGTTAGATTAGAAAAACAAATCCTCTCCTAACTGTGGTGTGTTTGTTATCTCAATCCCTCTCTATCCCTGTCCTGAGCAGTTCTGCTCACAGCTTGGAGACTCCTTCGATCCTGTCTGTGAAAGAGAAGCATCTTTTAAAGTAAGTCTCATGCACTCATAATTACCGGGTAGACTTTATTGTTGTACTGGCACTTGTAACAGTCTGCGCTACTTGTGTCGCCCTCGCAGGTGATCTGACCCCACAGGGTGAAGAGGAGGACACCCAGACTCACCAGACGAAGGAACACTGCCCTGTATGTGGAGGAGAAATGATTAATCATTATCAAAACAACTGCAATACTGATACTTATATTTTTTTAGATTTATCAGAATCAGAAATACTTTATTTAGAGATTAACCCCAAATGAGACATCATCTAGTATTTTAGATCGGTGCTTCCCAACCTTTTTCTTGAGGAACCCTTATTTTTACCATCGTAGACTTTGGTAGACTTTGATTTTCTTATTTTCTGTTTAATTTTTTATGTTTGGGACATCTATGGGCGTGTTCCTCCACAGCGCTCAGGTGAGGTCTGTGCTTCATAAAAAGGTAGCGACCAGGTGCCAGACTGTAAACAGCAGGCATTACAGAGACACAGCACCCAAAAAATAAATGAGAAATGCAAATATAGAGAGGCAAAATGCAAAACGACAGTGAATGTGCGGTTGGCTCTTACCTTTTACCCTCACCTTTACAGGCAAACATGTTTATGAACAGTAACTGACAGTCCTGCAAAGTATTTCCCCAGCATGCAACTGGGGAAACATATGTGTACATGAAAATGTGTGTACATATGAAGAAAAAGAATTTGTAATAGGCCCAGGTTCGAACCAGGAACCCTCTTGATGTGAGGCGATAATGCTAACCACTGCACTGCGCCGCCAAATTTCTTGTGGTATTTTATAATTTACAAACCCAAATGAACTAAAACACCTGTGCTAACCTTAATAGTGCCACTATGACGGTGGTGCTGGGGGTGTATCGCTCTATCAGGGCTATCTGGTCACACAGCAGCGGCACCAGGAAGTTTCCGGTGGTGATGACGATGGAGGGTAGATACTCAAAGATCAAACCCAGGATCCCATCCTCCCCGCTTTGTTCCTATTTATCAGAGATGGGAACCAAAAGGTCACCAAAGACTTTCAGACCTAAGACATAACCATTATCACTTTCCTTTTCCATCATTTACCTGGCTGAAGACGGTGGCCATGAAGATGCCATAGAACGCTGCGATAATGAGCCCGAATGACACAAAACACATGAAGACACGTAGAGAGTATAAAACTACTTTTTGACACAAAGTCAGGGCGGCTGCCCTTTTCTTTATTCTCTCCTCCTCCAGATCCACCTGACAGACAGAGAGAAAACAGGCAGACAGGGTTCATCCTAAAGCATGCAGGGAACGATTATGTAAAACTGTGCTGTGCTGCAGAGAGAAAAGACCATCCTCCATCCCGCTAAGTGGGACAGATCCCCTCTGACCTGTAGCCGGTAGTGGATGTTCTTCTGCTTCAGCTTGGTAGCTCGATCACCCAGGCAACCGTAGTCCCAGCTGGTGAACACTATCATGCTGTAGTTGCCTAAAGCGCTGCCTCCCGTTGCCACGGCAACTCGAGCTGCAGTCCCCAAGCTGCTCGGGAAGCAGCCAGCAAGTCAGGGAAGAGGAAACAGATGCAGGTCAAGGTGACTGAACTATCCACTCTGGCTTTTAAATGTCACTCAGTGTACTGAGACAGCTGAGTACACACATAGACACACACACACACACACACACACACACACACACACACACACACACACACAGGCTGCATCTGGATTATGAACACTGAACATGTTTGACTGACCGTGCAATGATACAAATGAGACAGAAGATGAAGTAGAAGACAGCAGTGAAGAGGTAGGCCAGGGGGATGTTGTAGGAGAAGTTACTGTCCTCCACCATCGTGTTGTTGTAGTAGCCGTAAAACAGATATGAATACTCCATGAAGCCCTGAACAAAGAGAAGAAGATGTCAAATGCACCAAATGTTTATGGCATGTGTTTAAATTTACCTTCAACAGCAGAGACTACAGGAGCAGAGTGCTGAAGCAGAGCTGTAGCTACTATTGAGGACACTGAGGTCACGTCTACTGTGGGGAATATGGAGGGTTGTTTGCATCCAGTTTTGTTCACGGCATGCACGGTGAGATACTCATTAGCAGAAGTGTTTTATATTGTAAAGTTTAAGCAAAAATATTTTTTGAGGACCTAAAGGTTCTCGAAAAGTCATGAAACTTTGCACACATATCACAACTGGTGAAAAATGTGGTATTTTAGGGGTCTCACGCTCAGGTGCAAAAAAAAAAAAGGCTCAGTAGCGCCTCTTACAAATCTTCTATAAAAGAGCCCCAAAAGCTGGTTTCACCTACATGTACGAAAATTGGAAGGCACATGTAATGTCCCAAGACATACAAAAACGTCTCTTGGAGTGATAGCCTAAACCCAACAGGAAGTCAGCTATTTTGAATTTACTCTGCCACTACTGTGCATTTTTTGGCCATTTCCAGGGGTCATACTTTAACGAACTCCACCTACAAATTTAATCCGATTGACGTCCAATTTTGTTTGTACCATCTAAAGACCTTAGACACCAAAAGTTGCTTAAAGCTTGAATTTCCATTGAACCGTGTCACCTTGACGAGGTGTCAAATGTCAGTGTTTCACCACTAAACAGGAAGTCATTTGCAACTCCAGCATACACGGTCCAATCTGAACCAAACTTCACATCGACACACATCGACTTTGTTTTAAAGCAGGTGTTTTACATTTTTGGATTATATGTTCCTTCACTTTCTTGCCAAGAGTTGGATGAGAAAACTGATATTCCTCTAATGTTTGAGAACAGTATCAGTCTTCTCATCTAACTGTTGGAGAGAAATGAGACGTTAAGACGCTGTGTAAGCATCTAGAAAGGATCAAACAGTATTATCCAAATATGCCACGTGTAGAACTCATGACCTCAGTGTTTCTAACGTCCTGGCTACAGCTTTGTGTTGGAGACTTTTAACATTTATAAAATGCCAAAGATGTAAAGAATCATAATGTTGAGTCGTTAAAAACACTATTATCTGTTTTGCTACATGTTCTGCATGTCTCGTATGTCACTGCGATGCTGCAGTTTCTCACCGTTCCTGAGAGCAAGTCAAGGAAGTAATTATAGAAAACCACCAAGCCTTGAGGATTAGGGTCATAATCCATGCACTCCTCTGGACCTGGAAAACACAGCAAGGGGAAAGCTTTATGATCTCTGCATGCATTCTCAGAGATTACAGTATTTTCCCTCTCTGAACGTAAAGGTCACGTAGTTGTCCTAACGTTTTAAGAGTAACATAAAGAGAGGAAGCGAGGGAAAGTGAAAGCTGCAGCGGTGATTAAATGGAGGCCTGTGACTCACTTGATAGCAGAGGCAGAGGTTCTTAATCCCTGCACTGTCATCTCGATAAAGCTTGTTTCCTCACATAATGGCTTTATAATGAAATGAGACGTTGTGACATGTTCTCTTGTGAAAATGACAGAGGGTAAAAATGATGAAACTATTTTAAGTTCCTGGTCAAGCATGACAAAATGATTCCTTATATCTCCACTCACACAAACTTACAGATGAATCAGGTCATTACATTTTTATTTAGATATCATTTGGGGAATAAATTCTCCACTCATGCACCAACGACCATTTTATTTTATATCTGAGGGGAATATCACAGCTGGTACTGCTGTCTCTGTCTACATTTCCTCCAAGAGGCCGGGCTGTTGCCTAGAAACTGTTGCATCAAGCTGTGAGATGGCTTCCTGTTTATATTAGAGAAAAAGCTGTCCTAAAATTTCAGAATGAAGAAATACTGGGAAACAAAGAACCATGAAAACACAGTGTACCACTGCCATGTGTTATCCTCAGGCTAAAGCAAAATGAAATGTAGTGAGCTGACAAACTGCAGCCTGAACACATCATTACCAGTGCTGTTAACGAGGCTCGTCCCAACAGATCTGAAGACAATGCTGGGGATGATGACAAACCCAGCAATCAGTAAAAAGGAAACAAAATTGAGCACCACCAAGAATCGCAGGAACAGGAAGTAAGACTGGACGCCACCTCCAAAGTTCCCTGTGGGGGCAGAGGGTCATGATTTCAATTAAAATTTGATTTTAAACACACTTTTCTTTGACCTTTTTATACATGGAGTACTCAGTATGAGTTATCTGTGGTAATGAATTTACCTCCAATCTTTTGCAAAGTCTTGCTCCATGGTGTGACGAAGTTGAGGAATCCTCTGGCGTTGTCTTTGAATTTACGCAGAGATTTGGCCTTTTTCAGTTTCCAGGACTCTCTGCTGGAAACTACAGGCACCCGCATTTGCTGCACCTGCCTGTATTGGACAAAGGACACTTGAATGACTCAGAAGTAATTATTGTGATATAATTATTGATAACACTTCCTTTTATGGGTCTGTAATTTCATAATCATTTTCAAAACACTCCCTCAAAAGAAATACACGATTTGGTCCTAATTCTAAGGAAACAAAAGACAGTCATCAGTCGGTACAGTTCACAGTGATCTATTCAATCAATTGGGATGCATAACATTTCTGTTTCACCCTAATGAGTGTAAGGCCTCATTTATACTTCCTTTACGCACAAAAATAGATTTGTGTGTTTTAAACATTGTAAACGTTGCTGCCCTCATACCTCCATGTTAGCATAAATATAGCCAAAAGATGGAACTAGAGGGCGGAGTCAAAAGTTTCACACAACAACAAAGGAGGCAACAGTGGAGGAGGTCATAATATTGTAAATGGAGGCAGCGTTGTAGACGAGAGTGGTCTGTGAGGCCATTTAATTCATCGTGACGTGCGGACAGAGAATTCTTTTCACTTAACAATTCATTCCATTACACCATTTTTTTAAATGTCTTTGTTGTCGCCTACAGTCATGTCTCACTTTAACTACTCCCTCTACAATCTCCTGTGGTACTGCTCCATATCCATAAGCTTTCACAAAATGTGCACAAATACGGATGAAATGAATGTAGAGTACAGACAGAAGGTTCCACCTGTGTCCGTGTACTTATAAAACACGGAGCATAATTGAGCCTCAAGCCCAATATTCACTCTGTTTTAGCTCTGCTTTTGGTCTCTACCAACTTCTGGGGTAAACGTCTGACTCTGTAGCTGTTATATTCCCCACTCACTGTCTGTCTACTCTTTTTTAGAGTGATTTTAGAGCTTTTTTTGCTGAAAACAGTGGATGGTTGCATCTGAAACGTTGAACAAAGTTTTTTTGGGCCCAATGACACTACGTGATGTGGTTGCAATCTCCAACCTCACCACTAGATGTCACTAAATCCGACACACTGCTCCTTTAATTAAGACACTTTAAAAAATACACCACCAAACATCCAGCAGCAGGTTTCATACCTCACAGCTCTCTTCAGCGTCATGGGCAGAGGAATGCCTCTGAGGTCCTGGGGTGCTCCACTGTTGCCCTCTCCATCCTCTGCAGCTGGGGTCGAGCTCCAGTCGAACTGAGGGTAATTCTGATTGGACACTCGAGATGAAGCCCGTCGTAGCCTTAGCGACCGCCGGTCACTGGGGTAATCACTTCGTGTGACTGTTTGAGTGAAGAACAGAAAAACAGCAAAGAAAATGAGCAACTATAATTCAGTCAGATTAAAATATGATTCCATATCAGCAGTGACATCATTCAGATATTCGATTTGATTCAGATATATAGTTTAAAATAAACAGATATGTTCAAGTAAACACAATCAAAGGTAAGAAAAAAGACACACCTTCAGCATAGTCATACGCCTCTATGGAGCTCTGTCTCTGTGGTCCACTGGCCATTTCTCTGATGCAGTTTAACACAACCAGCTCTAAAGTCTTGTCTCTGTAACCACATCTACAACAAATCCAGAATAAAACAAATGCTGATCCAGCTCGTCATGAGGAAATGCTGCCTGTCCAGGAACACCTTCCCTGTTGTCTTCTCTCACGGACTTTACTCCCTCTGTAAATGACCACACAGGTACTTCCTTGTGCAATTTAACCCATTATTCCCAAGGAGGTAGTTACCATTCATTTACAATTTGCACGGTCTAATAATCTGCCGGAACAAAGAAGCAAGGAAACAGGTTACCCTGAAGTATTTTGTGATATAAGGGAGATAAAAGAAGTGTCTTTGACTGTGTTTCAGTAATTATTTTGGTGAATCTTTATTGTGGGCAGTGATGGCAACAAATTAAATACATCTTATAGCTGTGTACAAGTTAATAATATGAATCTACTGGCGACAAAATGTTTAATCAAAGGACTGCAGCTACTCTTAGCTCACAGAAAGCACTGAAACACTGTTGTGAGGTAACTAGGCAGACGTGTTTGCTGTCACTAATGCCCGAGAGTTAATGATTCCTCAGTCTGACAGCTGAAAAAATGTCATGTATAAAAGCTTTTTCACAAGCTTCATGTAACTGACTTACTCAAGGTAGTTATGAACAAATAATGAACAAAAAATACCACAAATAATCACATAAAGTGGACTTGAAGAAAGAAAAAGGCAGGTGGGAACAGAGTAGGGAGTGTTACAGCTGGTGCAGTGAAGCTGACAGAGTAGGGAGTGTTACAGCTGGTGCAGTGAAGCTGAAGAACACAACCACACAAAATGCCAGAAAATAAATAGTCGGGAGATAAGCAGTCAAAAGAGGAACTAAAAGTCACAACATCACAGTAATAAAAACAAAGGGAACCATTTTTACAAGGCTTGGCTCTTGGCACACAGAGGGTAAAGGCATGACACAAAATTAATTTGTAAGTCAAATGATCTCAGTTCCAGGTAACGTGGAGAACCAAACAAACACGGAGGTAAGACCTTTCAGTTCTGCTGTCAGTCATGCTCATAGAAAACAGAGACACAGTGGAGTTACACAGTTTGAGACAGGTGTGAGTGAAACAACTCTCAACATGTTTTCCAACTGTTCACAGTTTATCGGGGTTAGGGCCGGGCGATTATTCAATATCACCATTTAGCAACTTTGGCATTGATGTATCACAAAGATATGAACATATGTTATCACTCTAACTCTAATTAAAACCAACAAAACTGAGGTTTTTGTTTTACACATTTGGGCTTGTTCACATGTAATCAGGGCTGAATCTAACAAATATTGACATCATCAAATAACCTGCCCATTATTTTTTCAATTAACCAGTGGTTTTGTTAAGAAAATGTCAGAAAACAGTGAAATGGTGGTGACGTCTTCAAATGGTGTCATGTTGCCGCACATTTTCATGGACAACATTTCAAACTTTTCCATGACTTTTTAAGTACCAATAATAAAAAAAAAAGTTGCCCAACTTGCTCTGCATTTTTCAAACATATTAGATTCAAACTCTGTTCGAACATAATTTCAGCTAGCTGGCAAACATGAAGGGAGAGACAGAAAATGAGGAGAAACTTGTGGGATGGTCAACAAAACATTGTCAAACATTATCACATAGAGCTATGTTACATCGGCAGTTACAGAAAATAAATTTTCCCTTATGTTACATCGTGTGAAAGGTTATCCACTGAAGATTAACAGTTTTAACAGATTCAACAGTTTCATCACACACAACCTAATTCCATGACTTGAAATGAAATGAAATTGAGAAATGCAATTCCAGGTTTCTCCAGACAGTGAGAACCCTGTGGTGTTTTATCCGACCAGTGGTTCGCCGATCCGAAGTTAAGCAGTTTATCAACATGTGTGACAAAGAAAAGCATCAAACTCTTACATTTAGTGAGTACACTAATACACTAGTACAGCACATATTTGCTTATAAAATTATTAAAACGATTATTCACTTATCAAAATAGTTGCCAATCAATTTTCTGTCAATCGACCAATTGATTAATTGCCTAAAAGTCATCTCTAATTTAAAACGACTACAGTGTTTTACACATTTGATAAGTCTGGTCATATGTGATACAAACACATCAGTTTGAAAATTTTCATGTTGCATTTTTTAAAAACACTGTGTTAAATAACATTACAATAATGATTTTGAACACATCGCCCGGCCCTAGCTGTGCTGTTATTCATGTTGGCAGCTTATAGTTATGATGTGAAACTTGCCACTTTTGGTATCAAATGTTTGGTCCCAACCCTGAACGGTCCACGATGGCAGTACAGACATTTTGGCAGTGAACGGACTGTTGCTGTTCTTTCACAGAGCGCACCCTTCACCGGATACAGCACTGCTACGGAGACGTCAGTGCACATGTTCCAGGCATGCTTACAGTTACAGGCAGATCAACAGTAAGAAAAAAAAATACAAACAGAGACATTTTGGATTCACAGGATCACAGGAGTGAACCAAAGCACAGAAATGCTACGGGGAAAAAAAGAGGAACATTATAATGCTTAAAGCTGTGGCTGGTAACTTTAATAAAAATGTACTTTTTGTCGTATTTGCTGAAACTGTCACTACATACACACAGCTGTACACGAGGCAGATAGAAATCAGGTTTCTCCACCTCATAGTTCTTATACCTATATATAATATCTGGGAGCTACAATTTTTTTGATAGAGATACAATGTGTCACAACATATTATTAATGAAGCATTGTGGTGCTGCAGAGATGCTCCGGCCAACAAATTATATTCCAGATGTAAGAGACCATACCTGTTTAGTGCAGCAATAATCACATCATCATATTTATACTTTTTGTCAGAGAAAATTAAATGCAAAGATTACCATTGTTACTAAAATCGCAACTCATATCCAAATCGCAATACCTGTCAAAATACACTCGATACATTTTTTTCCCATCAAACCAAAATGAAGCACAGCGTACTGGCCTGAGCAAACTTTCTCATATCAGGCAGCATCACTCATATGGGCGGTTTTTATTTCTAAAGAGTAATATCAAACAGTATCAGCTGGTTAAACATGGCAATATTCAACATCTCCTCCACATGCAACTAGTTGAGGCTGCAACTTCGGCAATCAAAGTTCACCAAAGTTGAACTACACGCAATGTGAAGATGCGAATTTGCCTTGCACTGGCAGCGAATGTTTTAGTCACCCCTTCAGGAGGCAAATATTAACCAATGCTAATTTTGCTCATGTGTGACCGTAGTATGTAGACAGTTTCAGCAGGAAATTATTTTTATACAAGTTACCAACTGTAGCTTTAAAACCATCGTCTAAAACACTTAAGTCTTAATGTACAAATGTGATCTGGACCTTGCTTTGCTCCTGCAGACCTCTACTAAGGGCTGCACAGTAAGTTTTACAGTTTTACATTGTAAATTTTCTGCATCACAATTATATTTATTGAGGTCAGAAACAGTCAAGGTGCTGATTTAAGATGCAAAATGGCAGCAGAATTATATTCTAAACTTTTTGATAATGCTCACACACAAACATGACAGCTGAGCCTGAAGCCTGAGCCTTTTTCCATCACACTCTCTCCTCTCTGTACTCCAGTATAAATGTGCTGTAACTTAATACTGAGTGCTGCTGGAATGCATTGTTGGTTATGGACGCTCAATTTAATCACATTCAATCTGCTCCTCTTTTAAATATTTATAACATCATTATGAGAATTCAGCTGATTATTGTTTGCCTCGCTCTGCTGCCTGCTTCTTAAACAGCATCTTGACATCACAACAACCTCATTTTGACCATTCTGAGTTTACTTAAACACTTAAAACTGGGAATGGTGTTGTGAAATAAAAGTACACATCCTGTACAGGCAGTCGCCCCAGTTCCTGACACTACAAAAGTAACATTCATTGAGCTCAAACATTCCTCTCCCAGTGTTCAGAGTACTTTCATGTACATGTACATATATGGAATGTCTTTTAGCGGATTTTACACATCACACACTTTTAATTATTTTACATTTTTCCATGAGAAATCTTATCAGCTCTGTGTAATGTTTGTTGCTAGAAAGATGACTATTGGTGAGATCAATGTTGGATGTTCTAGTCTTGAAGTAACTCCTCCTCATGTCCCAAAAAAAGTATCCACCCAGTTCTTTTCTGTACCTCAATTCAGTCTGTTTTCTCTCCAGTTTTCACATTTTCTATCTTCTCCCCCTCTCTTTTCTCCTCCTTGTCCCCTCTCCTTCCTTCCCTCTTCCCTCCCTTCAGAACCTTGCCCACTAAAATGCAGCAAACGGCGATGACGTGCATGATGAAGTAGATGGACGTCCAGTAGTTGATGGTGTCGGAGGCCTTGAGCAGCACAAAGCCCATGCACATGTAGTCGTAGGCCCTCATCTTCAGGAACCAGTGAATCCAGTCGAAGATGTTCTGTCCAGAAGGACCCAGTTTGGTTCGGACGGAGGACTCCATGGCAGACTCGGCTGCGATGCACAGCGGGATGGTGAGGAAGGAGAGGTAGTAGCCGGCATGTAGGCCATGCCAGTAGGCGCTGATGAACATGGTCCAGCCGGCCCTGAGAGTCACAGACAGGAGAGATGCTGAAGTCATACAGACACGGCGCTGTGAGGGTTTCTGTCATGTCATTTATTTGGGGTAAAACAATTAGAACTCTGCAGCACGACCAGGATGAAGTTAAAGCACAGCAGAAGTTATCTAATAAAATAAGAATCAAAGAATATGTCTGGTGATAATCAGATTTTTTCTAATTGTCAATAAATCTAGTGAAAAGACCAAAACCAACATTGATCCTACTTAGTAAGAATTGACTGTGTAGCCAAAGCCCGACATAATAAACTCCCATTGTTGCCCCAAAACTATTTAAAAACACATAAATGAGCCACACTGTTGCACTGGGTGACACACTCCTCCATTTCAATGAGTACTAGCACTGTAGTTTATTTTTAAATTGCACCCACTTACACCATCCTGCCGCCGTAAATACTTACTAGTGAACCAAATCAATGACTGAGTCAGTCCCAAAAAATGCACTCTTCTGTGTCTATTTGAGGAGTGTTTGTCAAATACTACAGTGCGCAGCTGTTATAAGAACATATTTCAAATTGTCTTTTAAAATAAAAGCATATAATCATGACCCTTTTTTAAAGACTTGCAATTCTCCTGAGACCTGAACTTTTATTTGGTATACATTTTTAATTTCCTTAAGCTATTTGGGATCAGTAGGACCCGATAAGTATAAAAAAACTAAACATTGTCAATGATAATAAAGTCCCAATGTCTTCAAACAAGTACTTCCTAATTAACAGTGTCTTATCTTGTTACTGTTGCTAAAATTGGTCAAATTTGTTGCAACATTAAACTACAAACACTATTAATCATAAATAGACAAGTTTCAGCCATTAGATGTGATCAGGTTTTGGACCCTGTCCACTTTTGTGTCGGGATCACCTGCAGACTGACTTGGCAGAGATCATCTTGTTTTTACATGGATTAGTGTATTGTGCTCTTACTGCCACTAGATGGCACAAAAAAGTGTCCACAAATGAGGACAACAGGTCTAAGTTAAGCAGAATGAAGTATAAGGTAAGTAAGTAAACCCAAAATGTGATGTCCTCATATGAGGACACAGGGTCTCAGGAGGATATACAGAGGAACTGAAGGTGTCTTTGGACCAGAGAGACTTTTCTGTTTTTGTTGTGTCTCCACCGCAAGAACAAGGAATGATTTTAGTTAGAATGCAGTTTTGAGGGACTTATTAGTTATTATTTCAGAGCAGGTACTTTCACAACGGAAGAAGAACTGAGTGATGTAAATGTACACCACTGATTGATCGAACACATGAGCCACTGCAGCACCGGCAACTGCTATTTTTAAAGACCTGTTGTAAACAGCAGCTCGTGATGAAAAAAATCAAAGAAAATAGATAAATGGACTGACAGAGAAGCCCAGGCTTTATCAAACATATTTACCACTGTGGAAATACAACACTATTAACTGTCGAAGCAGAAGTGATGCTGCTTCACCAACTGCTGGCCGGCATACAGTACGTCACTTCAGTGTTCCTGTGGGAGGTGCGGATGCAGAAAGGGAAAAAAGCCCAGTAGTTCTCGAGGGAGCTCTGCAGTGGACAGTTCTTCTCCGGGGGTACACAGAACTGTTTAGTCCAAAAACGCCTTCAGTCATTGTTGGTTTTGGTCTTCTCATGGGATACATTGACAGTAACAACAGAGAATAACACCAGCCCCTAGTTTTCAACATCTAACTTTACCATCCAACAACAGAATTAGCTAAAAAGATAAGACGTAATTTCTGACTTCAGACTGGGAGCTTCACTGATATCCCTGCGCTTATTCACACCAAAAGACCCAAGCTGACTAGAAACAAGAGAGAATGACTATAAAAACATGCTTTAAAATCTGGACATGATTGCTATTACCTCACATTCGAAATTGTTATCTCGTTGCACACGCCAAATGAAGGCATTTTGACGCCCAAATACACCACAGAGGGATTTATGGATGAGTCTGGGGCTTCATGTCTGTAAAATACGCAGAGATTGCGGCACACATAAAGCCTTACCTGAGAGCATAGGCTTTGAAGGGAGCGTTGGGGTAGATGTAGTGATGCAGCCACCACTGCACTGTCATGTTCCAGTAACGCATGCCGTGGCGGACCTTCACACAGAAGTCAGTGTTGTAGCAGTCGATGTTCTGGATGGTTTTGAAGTCATATTTCTCCTCAGCAGTGGGATCAGGACTGGGACATTAAAAAAAAAACATTTAAAAAGAGAGAACAAACTTTCAACTACGAAAACATCCAAATGTGCACACAGACCAAGATGTTCAATACAATCAAAGTTTAAAACACAGGTAAATACTGATGCATCCTCTTTTAATAGTCTTGTTAGTCCAGTGATGATGTACCTGTAGTTGACGGTGGGTCCTCCTCCAGGTTTGGACAGCGCCTTCTCTGGATAGCAGCCCAGACCTGCACTGATACAGCCAGCCTCAGCTCCGCACCACGCCGCATAGAAGCGCATCCGAAACACGAAGAACACTACTATCATGTAAAAAAACCTGGAGAGAGACACAGAAAACTTCTCTATGTTACCAAACAGCAGCAGAGATATTACAGACATTTACCCTCACATAGAGTGGACATGTCTGTAAAGGGGAGAGTCATGGGTATCTATAGAACCCATTTTCCTTCAGATATCTTGATATGAGAGGTCAAGGGACCCCTGTGAAAATGGCAATGCCGATTTTTTCCTCACCAAAATTCAGCCTAACTCTGGAGCATTATTTTGCCCCCTTAAATCTACACCTCACATTGTTACAATCAATAACAGACATTATCTGAGCAGTGATGCTTTGTAACAATACCTAAAGAAAAAGTTTCGATCCAGGAACTCCTCTGTGCGAACGTAGGCCAGTGGGAAGACGGAGTTGACAGCCAGGAACAGAGCGCCGTAGACAGGAACCAGCTTCAGACGCTGCAGGCACGGCACCCAGCTAGGAAGGGCCAGCGGGCTCGGCTGCCTTAGCCAGTCAACGTATGTTTGGAAGCGGAAGAACGGACCTTTGGGGAGATGGAGGGAGGAGATTACGGAATAAAAGCGGCGTTGAGAAGACAGCGAAAATGGACAATAAGGATAATGCAAGACACAAGAGGGAAGAGTGGAGGACAGCGTGGTTCCAAAGAAAGGAAAAGGGAAAAAGGGGAGTAAGAAAACAAAAAGAGTAGAGGTATATTAAAACCAGAGGTTATTTTAAATAAGACTGAAAATGATATGGACTCACACAATGTTGGACAAGTAGCAGAGAGTGAGACAAAGAGAGACAACAGTTAAAATTCATGCAAAAGCAAATAAACATCAACAACACACATGAATATAAAACATCTTCTAAACGTTCACTTTAACATCAGAGCTGACACAACTTCCTCCTGCCAACATTATTCTGAGAAGACGTTTTCACAGACTTACCGGTCATTATACCAGCATAACAGTAGCTATAGGACAGAATATCGTAGAGGGAGGGCTCCTGAGACAGACCACCAATGACGGGAGACTTGGCGAAGGAGCTCACGTCCTTTTTCTTCTCCATGTGGAAGCTGTGCACCTCGTTGGCCAGACTCACCATCTGAGTTAGAAACAGAAAGACACAACAAGAGTCAACAAAGAAGCACAAACTGTAAAGACACTGTGTGCTGCTGCAATATCTTTGACAATGTTTAAGTACCTTGAGAGTGAGAAGTAGCTGGATGGCGTTGGCAAAAGGTGTTGGCGGTGGCAAACCGAACCAAGTGACCAGGCGGAAGAAGAGGAGGTAGAGAAAAGTCCAGCTGAGACTCAGTGCCGGGGCATGTCTGGTAGACAGAGAAATATGATATGAGTGAGTTTATGTTTCAAGAATCCTGAATGGAACGGGTTCAAAAAACAGAGCTAATTTGGTGAAAAAAGGTGTATGAGCATTTGCTTATTTTCTCTGTTGTATTTAATGGTAAATTGAATATGTATGATTTTTAGACTGTTGGTGTTGCAGGGTTAGGTGCAGGCAATTTCAAGACATCATCTTGGGCTTTGTGAAACTGTATTGGACTTTTTTATGTTTTTTGACATTTTAGACCCTTTATAGATATATTAATTACTGTAGATTAATAAATAAAAAATGGTTGTTAGTTACATGCCAACTTTGTCTCTGTCTGTTAAATATGTTTGTAAATTCATTGATGTTGATCTCTCACCTCCAGCTGCTCTTTATAATAATCCATGTTCCAATAATCGTCACCAGAGAGTGGAGGGTATGGATGTTACAGGTGGCAATGGCGACAGAGAGGCCCAGAAGAAGAGATGCCCCCTGCTTCACAGGAGGACCTGAAGTGAAAGCAAAGTTATAAGTTATAAAACTATTGCAATCTACCAATAAGCTACAAGGGAAAAGCCCCAGCACAGCACCAAGACACAGCATGAAAAGTGTTAAAAGATCAGTATATTTCCACCTATTGCTCTCTTCTCCAGCAGCATTAAAAACAGATGAAGATGAGTTGCATTGTGGGTAACACAGGCACCAGGTTTTGACAAGGAAAAAGAATGTGTGGAATAAAAAAGATAATATCTCTGTCCATAACTGTCCATCGTGAGGCCAACAGTGTTATGGAAAAAACACATCACCTCATAAAAGTCATCCCTGTCCCTATGCACGGATACATTTGCAAAGCAGTAACAGAACAACACACACACACACACACACACACACACTGTAAACTGCATTTGCAAAACAAAAGACTGATGCTGCAAAGCCACAGACAGGCTTAACATTAGGTTAAGGCGCATAAAACTCAGAGACCTGGACAAAGGAAAAGATTAATAAGTCATCTTTCAGTATTGCTCATGGTCTCTCCAAACACCAGATTAAACATCGCTAATCCTTAATAGTAGGCTATGGAGCGCAGACGGTTAAGAAGATTTTCACTTTATTCATCCTGACAAAAAACAGAGAGCTTTCTATTAATAGACTGCCCAGACCTATTTCAGGATGTGTACAATCATGAGCATCCTGAGGAGGGTTGGAGCTGAAAACAATAATATTTTTGGTATTCTTTCCACTCAGCCTCCATATGTTAAAACAAATCCTAGTTTTTTATCACACACACATACACTGTAAAGAGAGATATCTTATTTTTGGGACATAACCAGTTACAGAGACCATAAGGCATACAGCATTGACCAATAGTAAAATAAACAATGCAATTTGCTCATCATGTTATCTTCTAAAATACTCACTGAGGTAACGGAAGAGAATTCCAACAGGGATGGAGGCGGCGAGGATTCCCAAGTACACCAGCTCATTGGGAGACATCGCTCTGCTCTCAGAGAAACACAATCAGCTCCAAACTTGCTCATAAAGAAAACTATGCACACATGAATCATCCTTAATTATGAGGGAACAACACACAGGCGATACAACACAATCCCTGCAACAAATACTGCCTTCTTGAAGCTAATATTTGTGTATCTGCATCAAAATTAAATCCTGAGGATGAAGTTTTAAAAATGTGACCATATAAGGCCTGAGAGTTTTCTCTAATTAAAAAGACATGTTACCTCTTAGTCTATAAGCTATTTTAAAATATACTTTTGTCATCAGTTCTCTCCTTGTTGACATCTGTGGTAATGCTTTTTTACAGCCACCTATTAGTAATAAACCCAAAAGCAGTTACTCTTAATATTCTTAAAAAATACCGATATTTTTTTGTCTATCGTCTGTCTTGGCAGTTTGCCCAGAAGTAGTGATAGTTATGACATCTTCAAGGTGTATTTCACAATATGTCCTCCAGCTGAAGCACACTTTTTTTCTTTTTTAAAGGGGAACACTACCTAAATTGAGAATTCCAATAGCCAGAAACCAATGAGGAAAGTCTCAAACTTGTGATTTCATAGGGTGTAAAGTCTGGAGCTGCTCTATAGACAATGGATGGGAGCTTGATTTTGTGGACCCACAAATGTTTTTCTTTTGTATACACAAATTTGCTTTTTCTGCTGTATTGTCCTCAGCGATGAGACAGAAAATATGCTCATATACTCACAAGATTACCCTGGGTGCTCTCATTGTCATCTATAACATCTTTCCCAATTCACTGTCAGTGGAGCAGCATCAGACTTTACAGCCTATGGCATCGCAAGTTTGAGTTGTTCATTTGTACTAATATTCTGGACTGTTTTAGCCCATAGGAGCAACATGTAGGGATTAAAAAGATGGGCGTGGTTCCCCTTTAAGCAGTTTTGGTTAAGAGTTATGCAAGAGCACCTTATGAATAAATTTCAAGGCTTGAATAAAAGTTAATAAAGAGATCAAGTGTGAGGGACACCATGTGTGCACAACACGGAACAACACAGGAACTTATATGTGAGTTAACATAGGAAGTAGCTGAGTTGTGACATAGATAGATCTCGGACTGTAATGTTATTTGAGCCCACGAGAGAACTGGAGCAAACCGCTGCTTCTTTTCTCATATTTCAGTAGGTGTAATGAGCTATACAGTACAAATACACAAAGTTTAATTTCCTCAGGACTCTTACAACCAGCTCAGAGCTGACTGACTCCCGTCTGCTAGCATTCCTCTGCTTCCAGGAGCGATGAGGTTAGCTAACAGCAACATAGCCTGACAAAGTATAACTAAATGACTGCTTTGTAAATGATAATAAAATATAAAGACAGGACAGACTGAATTCAAGAGGTAGAGGTTAAACCACTCTAGTCCTGTCTGTATTTATCAGGAAGTTAAGACAGCTGTGCAAACGTTAGCATCTGGTATCCAAACGTTAGCTAGCAACCGCTGTGAGCGACCGTTAAATTAGCATGCATCAATTTTAAAGCTTTAAATTACTCACATTTACAACGCGTTTATCACCGAGGTAAAAAATCACTCCGGACTCTTGACAGAGCCTACACACTGACACACTCATACAAACTACCCATTCACACCGCTAACACAGTATAAATGACTTCCTGGTTTATGAATGACGCCACCCACATGGCACGTACCATTCTAAACGTAGGGGTGTCGATTCAACCATTCTGACATGGGCGCTGACACTAAAACACCGCAGTAATTTAAAGCTTCTGCACTTCATAACCTCTGGTACGTCATTAAAAATATTTTAAAAACATATTTCATGCCCACAAATATACTACAATACAAACTTGGAATATTAATGATAATCAGTCAGTCATTACAGCATAGACTCGAGAGCCAATTATACATTATATACAGTATAATATTCTAGGGGAATAAAAGAAAAAACCCAACAACTCAGTTTTCTGGTCAGACCAAAACATTTTATTGAAATTTTTTACAGGACAGGAAGCATCATAACAACACTCCCCGGACGACATCCTTCTTAATCCTCCTCCTCATCGTCAGCTCCTCCAGCTCCACCCTGGCCCTTCTTGGCGTTCTTTCTCTTGACGCGGCCTGGGCGTCCACCACCGTATGGTGACCTCAGGGAGAAGTCGATGTGTTTCTGGCTGTCCAGGCGGACCACAAAGGAGGGGATGTTCACCACCTGCTTGCGCACACTGCCAAGACATAACAAGGTAGGACTTTAAAAAACACTTCATTTCATATTTTGAAGAGTTAAGAGATTTAACTGGATGACAAAGTGTCAAACCATTTTTATCCAACTGGATTACTTCTTCATGTGCATAGGCTAGTGATATTAATTAACTGCAGGCTTCATTGACGAGGAATTCTTGACACCACAGAGAATCTGAATATATAGGAGTTAAATCATCAGCCTGAGTGTTTAGTACACCACAACACACACGGTGTAGAGTGAATACTACAATTGCCCGAGGTGCAATCCCCCGTACCTTACCTGACAGCCACAACACCAGTGGCACAGTCCAAGCCCTCCGTGGCAGGATTGGCTCTGGGCAATGTCTACTGACAAGGTATACGGTTTTGATACCGAATTGACCTTGTTGAAATGTTTAACTGATCTCAGCGGAGAACGTTACAAGCTGATGGTCCTCTGATGAAAGAGGAAGCATTGAGTTTCTGATGAGTCCCTCATTAAGACTTGTGACCCCCTTATCATTTGATGTTTGATCCCCAGGAGCCTTAGAGCTTACCGAATGTGCCTCTGGCGGATAAGGACACGGGCATGGTGGATGCTCTTGGCAAGTCCAAGTTTGAAGACCTGTGTCTGCAGCCTCCTCTCCAAGAAATCTTCAACCTTCAGACCCAGGATGTAATCGAGCTTCATCTTACCCTCGTCCAGTACACCAATCCTCACCAGACGCCTGAGCAAAGCGTTACCTGGAAAACCACACAGGAACCATTTATAATCCCAGGCACAGTGGATATAGCCATTTGTTTAGAGCGCTTTATTGGCCTCATTGACGAGGAATTCTTGACACCATTGAAGAGTCTGACAATTGATAGTTAAATCATCGGCCAATACACTGCTCAAACCTGTATTTGATCTTATTTTGCATACCTTCAAACAGACGCTTGGGGTCCTTCTCGTCAAGAGTGAGCAGCTCTCTGGCAGCTTTACGGATCTTGGCCAGGGTGAACTTGACCCTCCACACCTCACGCTTGTTCCTCAGACCATACTCGCCTTGAAAGAAGGAGGGACAGTAACAGTCAAGTTCAGTGCTTTCTAGTTCAAAAAGAGGGAAATAGGGTATAATTTATAACTACGCTGGCATTCATGAAATCAGAACTTACCAATGAGTTTCAACTCCTGGTCAAGACGGGACTTCTCGAAGGGACGGCGGGGGGTGACATATGTCTTGCGACAAACCCAACTCCTGGCAACGGGCATGGCGGCTTATGAGTGCCTGCAATGTCAGATATCAGACATTAGGTTAGTCAGTGTAGATAAATAGCTATTTTTACAACAGGTTGGTAATATTAAGTATTCAGGAAAAAACATTTTAGAATCATAAATTTGAGTATATACACATCCAGTCAATTGTTACAGCTATTTGGAATTAAAAAACAAATAATTTTGCACTTTGTGATGGTACAGAAATTACTGATCATTTGTTTTCTCAAAAAGGACATTGTGTACAGACTCAAACCTAGGATTAGTGTTTTTTTTTAAAAAATATTTTTGAAAGCCCTAACATTCATGAATTAAAACAACACAACTTTAGCATTATAAAAAGGAAAATGATTTACAAAAAAGCCCTTGCCCTTAACTTACCCTGTCATGTTTTATTTGCATTTATACATTTAAATATTTCAGTCTCTGGTCAGTTTTGATTAATTCTCTTTTAGGTACGCACATGACCCTAATGATCTACTGCAAAGACCTTAAGGCATTGTTGTTTGTACATGAGAAATTCATCCACACAAAATAACGCCACAATATTAACAGTAAACCGTATACTGTCTAAGTTGTGCAAACATCACTACTAGCTTGTCCAATTCCCTCTGAATGCAGAGAACTTGACTGAAATTGCAGCAAAACTATTGTTTTCAATAGTATAATGCATAACTACTGCTTCAATGTTAATCAATATATCCTTATCTTAACAAGTCTGAGGGATATGACTGTCTGTTTCGCTCCATATTATGTCGGTTTCTCTGCTGACTCATCTTACATACGTGTGCAGAAATCTTAATTTGTAATTCAACATACAATACCAGAGAAATCTAAATTCTTTATCAATCTGTACAGTCAAAGTCGCTGTGTAAACCTTAGTTGCACCGTAATGTTAACGTCATGCTTTACTGTCGTTAAGGAAAAGACATTAGGGTAAACCTTGCGGATTACAATTACTTTACAAAACTGCTACGCCAAAAAAAGTTAACTAAATGTGTCTATAACAACAATAAATTATCTATAAAAGCGTTAGAAACCAGCTATTTAGCACCGACTGATACGACTAGGCCGCAGCTGCACCGCACCACGTTGTTCAATGTGACAAGCTAGCGTTAGCTTAGCCGAATTAGCTTTTCACTTCAACGGTTTGTTACAAATTAATTGAATGGACATTCAAGAAACACATTGCCTATAAAACTGTTTGCTTTCACTGTCTATGTCTTTCTGTAAGTTTAAAGGCCCTAATGTAGTGAGTTTGTGTTGAAATGTAGCAGTGCTGCTATGGTTCGTACCTGTCTCGCTCAGGCTAGCGCAGTAAAGAGGACGTTAAAGGAAGTTCACATAGATTTATAGTGCTGACGCACGCACTACATATCCCATCATGCCCCTCAGCGCTCCAACGGAAATGTAAATGTTGATGGTGTCGCACTCTTTTGGTAAAACAGGAAAAAACATCTGAATACACGGACGGTACGAGCTGAAAACATACATATCAGTGTTCCTACATGCCCGCAGATATGTGTGTATCATAAATATGAGTCATGAAGTCACACAGCTGAAACATTATCGGACTTTCAGCTGGTTGAATATATAACTTTAGGATACACAATAAAACAAACAGCCTAATTTAGATTTAGGGGTTTCTCTCACTCTGAGCCCCTGTTATTTTACAAGTGTGTAACAAGTATAGTGGTGAGAAATCTTGCTTGACAACATGTGTAAGAGTGAGGGTGGTAAGGTGGTAAACTGCGAGAGAAGGACATGGGTGACTATTTATATAACTCTGAAATGGGACCCTGAGCATGTGTTTCTGTCTGTCAGGCTCCATGATCAACTGATGGACACACAGAAGCCCACTTGCTTTCTCTTTCACTGCTCTATATCCTGTCTTTTCTGGACAGGACTTCGGTTGTTTTGTGGACTTTCCCTGTGTTTTCCCCTTTGACTCATTTCTGAGGTTAAATAGAGTCTTAACCTTCGTCCCCCACGCCTCACCCTCTTGGATCTGTTCTCCTGTTGGGATTTTTTTCTTCTTCTTCTTTTTTCTCCAGCCTGATCGCCTGCTCTCCTGTGTGCATATCAACCCTCTCCTTTTCCCCTGCTCTCCTTCTCCTTTTCCTCCCATCTTCCACCATTCCCTGTCTTCTTGTGTGTGTTTTTTGGGCTATGCTCTCCTCACCCACTGTGATTCTCCAGCCTTATGGACTCCCTGTCTACCCACAGACAACCACATGCTACCCCAGCATAGTTCAGGTAAACTCTCCTTCATTTGCTCGTACATAAATGTGTTTCCTCACAAGCATGCATCGTAAAATATCCAGTCGGTTGAGTCTTTATAAGGTGACTCAGATTTAAGAGTTGGAAATAATAGTATGGATGTGTTTTTATATGAAAAAGTATTGGAATAAAATCCAGTTAAGTGAGTTTAGGGCTGCCTACAACAATTAGCTTCACTACCAATTAATTTGCTGATTATTTTCTTGTTGAAATGTCATAATATTATCAGAAATGCCCATCACACATTCTTGGACCACAAGTTGACATGTGACCCCAATTTCAAAACACCAAATTAATCATATTTACTGTCACAGAAGGCAAGGGAATTATCAAAATAAGCAAATGTTCACATTTAAGAAGCTGGAACAAATTAATCTTTAGCATCTTTTGTTTAAAAAATGACTTAAACAATTAATTGATCATCAAAGAGCTAAAATATTCAATTTTATTCCCTATTGATCACATAATCCTCTCATTTCTAGATGAGTTTTGTGTATTAGAAATGAATATCAGTGCAGCAAATAAACTCCTAGTGAGGAAGAAAACATTTAATTTACCAAAAGAAACCAAAGGGCCCTGATGTCTTTGTGTAAATGAGTCATGTATCTAATTTAGTTTAGTGTTGCATTGCTTAAAAGGGACTGGATAAGAGGAATGACAAATCAAGAAGCCCTGATGGGAGCTGGGCAAAGCACACTGATTGCGAAAGATCTTATTCACTTAACAGTAAGGACACATTAGGGGTTATCTTTAGTCCACTGGTCTCAGTGGTTCCAACAGGCTGTGCAAGTGTGTGTGTGTGTGTGTGTGTGTCTCCATGTGTCTCTAAGTGTCCCTGACATACCCTTAATGCCACAATGCATCTGGTATCTCTCTACCTTGTCTCTGAGCTTCACACCAGCTGTATTTTTAGCCCTCCTCTCCTGAGCAGATAATCACAGGAGGAGATTCTGTCACCTATCTTGTTTTTGGCACTTAACGCTACTTAAAATAAGTGTGAATCCCGCCTGTTGTGCATTTAAATAGTGAGTATTTAGCTGTTCTAGCACAATACTATTCATGTGAGAACATTTAGACGTGTACTTTGAGAAAACAGGTGAAGAAAGAGGTATTGTTTAAAGGTGACTGGAACCAAAAAGAGAGTTTCGAGGGCTGAGAAATTCGATACTTCTCCAAAACATCCTGAACTTTTTAGTTTACAATGGTAAATTTCCAAGCACTGAGCAGTCCTTCAGCAATTTTCTGCAGAAATGTCTGCATGATTAAAGTGCAGCATCTGTTTGAAGAATGTAGGTTTGAAATTTGGTCAAGAACTTTTGTCACATGTCACAGTCTGCCTTCTGTTTCACCTCCGACTTTACTGTTTCTCTTCATTATGAACGATCTGATAAAAGCCAAACATATCTTACATTAGAAAACCATATAGGAGAGAACAGGATGTAGAGAATGGATGGGTGGGAAAAGGGATATTTAGCTTAATTCAATAAGCTTCGTGTTTGCTAACATTTGGATCTTGGCCGGCACTAAAAGGCCACATCTGCAGTTTGGTGTCGTCTGTGTGTAAATCCTGTAGCAGCTGTCCCAGCAGGCACCTGGCTCAGAGCCGTTGACCTCTGACCACAAACTGACAGCTGAGGAGGGAAGCGAGAGAAAGAGGGAACAAATGGAAATCAAAAAAAGCCTGCAAGGAGGACAGGGGGGACACGGTGTCTGAATGTCTGCTGACACTGTGATAGTAAATCAGGCACGGTGGCTGGTCGTTACAGTCTGTGGGAATACAAAGACTGGTAGAGGTATCTAACAGATTGTCTTATCTTCATTCTGCGGTCACTTTTATGTCTGTGTGGAGGGTCCAGGCAGGCACACACTGGTTGTTTCTTGAGATAAATGAGACACAATACAGACAAGAGTTTGTGTTGACAAGTGTGGAAACGTGTTCCAGCACGATACTGTAACTAACACAACCCTGAGAGTGCATCATTACACTACAGCCTACCTTCCAAAATTAGAGAGGATGACAACAACAAACATGCCTGTAGGGTAGGCCCCTCTAAAAAAACATAGTGACGTTGAATTAATTACATTTCCAATATGTTTTGTATCACAAGCCAAAAACCTTTTAGTCCATCTTTGTTTTATTCTCACTAGCGTCATGACTCAAGAGATGGCAATGCCAGTCAGTTGGTTCATGCTAATTAGCAAATGTTAGCATGCTCACACACTTTATCAAGATGGCATGTTAGCATTGTCATTGTGAGCATCTTAGCATGCTGACATTAGCTTAAAGGGACAGTTCATCCCAACATCAAAAATACATATTTTTCCTCTCACTTGTAGTGGTATTTATCAGTCTAGGTTATTTTAGTACGAGTTGCAGAGTGCTGGAGATATCGGCCGTAGAGATGTCTGCCCTCTCTCCAATATAATGGAACTAGATGGCACTTGGCTTGTGGTGCTCAAAGTGCCAAAAAATATATATATTTTAAAAACTCAACAGCAATGTCTCTTTCCAGAAATCATGACCCAGTTACTCAAGATAATCCACAGACCTTTTTGTGAGCAGTTTTATGTGGGAACTATTTTCTTTCTACACCCTCCAACCGTATCACCGCGCAGAAGGAAGCGTGCATCTACTGCTAGCTCACCTAGCACCACTGAGCTAGCTAACGTTACAGCCCAGCTGAGGAGGACGCCATCAATGTTTACATCTTGCACTGTCATGAGTATGAGCCTCTCGTCCATGAGTAGATGCACACTTCCTGCACAATGTCCTTTCCAGAAATCACAACCCGATTACTCAGAATAATCCACAGCCCTTGTTGTCAGCAGTTTCATGTAGGAACTGTTTTCTTTCTACACCCACCAACTTTATCACTGCGCAGAAGGAGGCGTGCATCTACTCATGGACGAGAGGCTCGTGCTCATGACAGTGAGAGAAATAAACATTAATGGCGTCCTCCTCCACTGAGCTGTAACGTTAACTAGCTCAGTGGTGCTAGGTGAGCTAGCAGTAGATGCACACTTCCTTCTACTTCCAATTGGCAAGTGTAATTCAGTAAAAAGAAAATAGTTCCCACATTAAACTGCTCACAACAAGGCCTGTGAATTATGATGAGTAATTAGGTCATGATTTCTGGAAAGAGGCATTGCTGCCGCATTTTTAAAATGTATTTTTTTTGGTGCTTTGAGTGTCGAGTGCCATCTAGTACTATTATATTGGAGAGAAGGAAGACATCTCTACAATGGCAGATATCTCCAACACTCTGCAACTCACATCAAAACAATCCGGACTGATTAATACACTACAGGTAAGAGAAAAAATATGTACATTTGATTGTTTTAAACTGTCTCTTTAATGGACGGCTGTGCCTTAGTAGTGAGTCAGTACTGCCTCACAGAGCAGTTGGTGAGGTTGTGAGCTCTTAGTTCATTCTACCCTGTGGTACTTTAAATATGGTGCTGGATTGGAAAAGTTGACTTTCACAACAGAAAACACAAGACGGATCTGACTTTAATGCTGCCATCTTAAGACTTCCATGAACACAGTTTGTAAACTTGGCTCAAGTGTTTGACACACAATCAATGTTCCTTCAACCTCCAGTTCCTTCTTATTGTACTATCTGCATCTTCATATCGTATCTCTAATTTTTCACACCTCCTGAGTGCAACAGCTGATAGAGAGATATATGAGAAGTTATGAAATGACAGTGGAGAGAGATTTCAATCATATTTAATCCCTCTAAATCCTAAAGCTGGCTGACAAACGTGTGGCATTTTGCATGTAAGGCAACACGAAAGTTTAGCGGTCTGAACTTATGTAATCCTTTAATTAAGTGAAAATATTAATACTGCAAATAGAAAAAAAAGCTCAATTAAACAAATACGTTGACCTTTTGGGAAATATGTTGACAAGATGAAAAGTTAATTCCTCTCATGTCTGCCAACTGAACATGAAGCTACAGCCAGAAGCTAGTTAGCTTAGCTTAGCATAAAGGCTGGAAACGGGGAAAGTGCTGGTCTTGTTGTGTTCAAAGGTAAGAAAATCAACCAACCAGCAACTTTAAAGCTTAGCAATCAATATATTATATCTAGTTATTTTATGTTATCTTTAAAGGTAGCCTATTAAAGCTGCAGGCGAGGCCAGTTGTTTCCCTCTGTTTCCAGTCTTTATGCTAAGCTAAGCTAACCAGCTGCTGGTTGTGGCTTCATGTTTACCCCATTTGTTAGTCACTGAAATGACTGACACGATTTTAACTGACACCAGCTGTGTTTTTATGAGGGTTTTTACTGTTGTTTGTACGACCTAAAATAATCATACATTTCATTTAGTAGCCTGGGATTATCTGCGTTGTTACTGCACCAAGAGTTACGTATAATTAGGCTATTAGATATTTTAGCATGAAGTCAGAAATATTCCTGCGAAAATAATGGAGCTTTGTTCCCCAGCAGGGCAGTAGAAGGTGGAGATATACGCTGTTTTATTTTAAAAAAAAAATGTAGGTGGAAAAGTAATAAAACCATGTTGCCATCTCAAACATGGTATTCTTAGAGCCGACCTTTAGCATGACATACTGACATGCAACGGTAGCATCTTGTCTGCAGTCTGCATGTGTTCGCAAGTGTTTAAAGTGAAGGCAGTGTGGGTGGGTGAATGGGTGGGGGTGGTGAGGTAATTGACAGTTAACAGATGACCACAGCTGGTGTGGCTTGGTCCCTTTTGCTCTGGCGATCATTTGATGTGATTGGTGGATCAGTAGGACTTATGGTGCGGTAGGCGGGTGGTCAGCTGGCGTTAAAACATGCTGCAGTTGTTGGACAATGCATCAGAAATCGAGGAATGCAGTAAAGGGGTAAGACGATGCTTTTAGCTTCTAACTTGGATAATTCACTTGTGTTAAGGCTGTATGGGATGGTTGTTGTTGTTCTGTTCATGCATGCTAGAATGTACATGTTACAGCTTCAGTATTAAAATGTGGTTGTTTTTTAAGTGTGATTTGCCTGAAATTAGGCTTTACTGACTTTTGACGTGTCTCAGTCATGGTTTTAGTCTCTTAAAACTGTATTGTGTCTATTGATTGACCTGTTAGTATTTCAGTGAACTGGTTGATTATCTATAAAATGTCAGAAAATAGTGCAAAACTTTTGTGCAAAACTTTTTGGGTTCTTTTGTCCAACAATCTAAAACAAAAAAGTCGATTTTACTTTGATATAAAACAGAGAAATGCAGGAAATATTTGTCATTTTTGCTTGACAAATGACAAAATATTAATTATTTATTCAAAAAAAAAGTGTTGCTCATTCATTTTTTGTTGATTGTCTCATTGATTAACAGCTCTAGCTGTAAGCAGCCAGGGAGGACTTATTCATATATATTTTTCACCTATGTAAAAGTATTATCAATATATTCTTTAAGTGCCAAAAGTAAAAGTTCTCAATATGCCAAATGGGCCATCTCAGAACAATATGTATTATATTATAGGTTTATAACTATTAATACATTAATGTGTTTATGACTTCAGTGATGCAGGTGGTAAAGGTGGAACAAATTTTATTTACTTTGCACAATGCCAGGTCGCTTATGAATTTTACTCCTGGGAATCACTTAAGATAAATAGATACAATAAAGTATTATTCTTTGATTATATTTTTTATTTTTGTTCTGAATCTGAATCTGCTCAGTAACCAGTAACTTATCAAATAAATCTAGTGGAGTAAAAACTACCTCTGTTGAGTAGAAGTACAAAGTAGCAGTAAATGAAAATACTTAAATGCAAGTACCTTAAAAATTATACTTCAGTACAGTGGGATACTCGAGTAAATGTGCTTTCACCACTGGCCATTAGAAATCCTTTTAATCTTAATATTTGAACGCTTTAATAAGCATTTTAGACAATTAGAGGTCGGGTTTATACATGTTATTTTTGTCATTCTCACATTTATGAAAGATTTGTGTTCATCTGATTTGTTTGTTTATGCATCATAAAACTCACAACAACTAATTATAGTGAAAGCAGAAGAGCAGGAACAACATGGTGGTTAGTTTGTTTACACCAAGAATACTCAACTTGCTTTGCCAGGGGGGCAATTTTACAAAAAGACAGGAAGCCAGGACCAGTTTATAAACAATCATTAATATTTTATCAGTATATATAATAAATCAATTGCCTTTTTTAAAGGCCAAGAGGCAAATCCAGTTGCAGCAGCTCTGCACAGGTGAGGTGTTTGCAAGGTTTTTTCTAGGATTTAAGAACATTTGGTGCTTAGCTCGGACCTCGGTTCGGGGGATCCTCCCCTAGCATTTTTTTTTGTAATTTAACAAACTCTATTTTGATGCTTTTTACACAATTTGGCACCGTATTTACTTTCAAAGTACAAAAAAATTGCCACTGTAAATCAGTTTGTTTTCGTTCTGAGTCAGAAATGGTTGGGAGCCACCCTGCACCCTATCAAGGGCCACATTTGGCCCATGGGCCGTAAATGGAGTATCACTGGTTTACACCTCTGTGTGCTATCAGTGGCTGACATGTCCCTCTCTTTCTCCTCAGGGAGGCCCCAATCAGGAGGCCGGCCCTGGCAGCGGCGACCCCGCCCTGCCTCAGGTCTACGCCCCTCCTCCCTCCTACCCACCACCAGGTCAAGGTCCGCCAACATCTGCGGGCAGACTGCCACCTCTTGACTTCACTTCTGCACACCCCAGTTCAGAGTACCCCGAACATCCCCAACTCAGAGTGTATCAGGGCCCTCAGCTCGACGGGGCGGACACTCTGACGTCCAGCAACACGGTAAGAACAGACACGAAGTTCATGTCCCAATAAAATCTGATCTGCAGTAAGTCAATGTGACAAGAAGCCGTGCTGCTTCAGGTACATCCATATGTCCTATCAGGGGAACATGGCCAGATAGAGTTTCCTTCTATATTTAGAGACCCTTCCACTGTTGTGTCCATGTACGGGAACACCGCTGACAGTGAGGGGGGGCAGCTGAGTGGGGATTTGTTGATGAAAATAAATCCCCACTTTTCCGTCTCCCCTGTGTCTTATTTAGCAGGCAATAAAACAGATCACCTTCCGAGATCATAGCTGTGAAGATTTGTGATGATATTGACAGTTTACAGTTAGGAGTGTTGAGGATGTTGCCTACATAACTTACACTTTGTTGTTATGTCTTTGTGATTCATTCAATTCAGAATTCAAACTGATGTGTGAGTGATTCTGTAAAAGGATTTACTGTTTCAACACCAAAACTTTTTGCTTGAATGTTGATTTAAGAATAATATTTTTGTTTGTCATACTGCTAATAAATCTTGTCATTTCATTTTGTATGTAATTGTGTCCTTAAAATCGTATTTCAGTATATTAGGTGAAAACATCTGCCAGTGCAGTGGGAATATTTCAACCTTTCCGATAAAAAATCAATTTGTTACAAATATTTTCTGCAGTCAAATTTAATATTCATTGATTCTAGTGCAGCAACCTGCATTAGCCTTTTTTTTTAAAGGGACAGTTCACCCCAAATCAAAAATACATATTTTTGTGAGCAGTTTCATGTAGGAACTATTTTCTTTCTACGGAACTACACCCACCAACCATGTCACCGTGCAGGAGGAAGTGTGCATCTACTCATGGACGCGTCATGATTTCTGGAGAGAGACATTGCTGTTCTTCAAATGTATTTTTTTGGTGTTTTGAGCACCACAAACCGAGTGCCGTCTATTCACTCATTCATTCATTTATTTTCCGTAACCGCTTATCCTGTTGGTGGTCGCGGGGAGGCTAGGGCCTATCCCTGCTGACATTGGGCGAGAGGCAGGGTACACCCTGCACAGGTTGCCAGACTATCGCAAGGCTCTCACATAGAGAGAGAGACAACCATTCACGCTCACATTCACACACGAATCGTAGGTACAATACATAAATATCTACCAGAATCTGATTTATATACTGAGCACTGCTGATCTGGTAACACCTCTGAAACACCCACCAAACAAGAGAAAACACACCTCAAATCCTGTTGCACACTGTTTCAAAGAAACATGTTGTTCAACCTTAAAACCATAGCAGTGCGGCGCACACTTTTTTGAGATTGAACGTACCCCTGCTTAAGTATAAAGACGAGTAAAATGCTGCTCACGAAAGAAATCTATCTCCATCCTGCTGTTTCTTCTCAGTAAGAGTGATCCAACCACCTCATATTGAACCTTAACATTACACTAAGATTTAGCATGTAAGCATTATATTTGCTAATCATCAACAAAAAACTACAGACACAAATTTCTACATAATTCTATACACAAATGTGATTTTAGTTGGAAACCGGTTGAAATACTCTACTGGCAGATTTTTCCCTTTTATGAGGTTAATAGGGTTTTTAGGGCTCCTTTTATACATTAATCAGTATGGCACACACTAATGAAATCTCCTTCAGGCATGAAAACATCCACTGTGATCAGGACAGAGGTGTTTAGTCTGATCTGTGTGGCAGGCCCGCTGTGTGTCCTGCCGCAGCACATCTCTCTTCCTCCTCTCATAAATGGTGTTTTGTGGCCCCATCTATATATTTTATTACTAGAGCCCCTGACATACTCGGGTCCGTGCTGATTTTCGGGGGAAAGTTGAGACGTCGCCACGGAGGGAGGGGGTCAAAGGGGGAGGCTGGCCAGATGACCCCCCTTTCCCCTTCTGAAATATCGCTCAGGTCCAGAAACACAGTTCTGCATCGTGACATGACACCACCACCCAACTCAACCCTCTCTCCCTGTCTCCCCTCTTCACTGTGGTGTGTGTGGGTGGATGTGGTAGTCTGCAGTAGTTAGCTGTGGTAAACCAGTGTAGTGTAATCCACTGGCCTGTGTGTGTTTATGTGTGTAAAATGCTCCCCTGTGTGAATGTGTCTCTGTTTCTTTTTCTGTGTATCCCCTATTTATTAATTATGCCCCTTGACAAATGACCTTTAACCCTTGGCAGAAAAGCAGCACCGTGACCCCAGACTGACCCTTGTGGAACGTTCAGTTTTGATCTCTTTGCCTTTCACATCACCCTCTTCCTTTTAAAGCTTTTTGCGCACCTTCTTTGCCTTGTTTAGTTTAATTTAATTTTATCCTTCACTGCTGCACTGAGGCCTTCTCCACTATCTGCCTCTATTACAAAGCTAATATTCAAGTCTGCATAAAGATTTTTTCATATATCAGTACATTTCCAGAACTTTTTCTTTTGCTTTTTAATGTCTTCTTCTTTCTTGCTCTTACTGCTGAAGCTCACCGTGTTTAGTTTCTCTTCTTGCAGACCCTTTCACTCTTATTTTCTTGTTTGGACTTATTTATCTTAAAAACATATATTTAACAATTCTTTTTTTGCAATGGTTGATGATGCTGGTTGACCAACACATACACACACACACACATACATATACGTGCACACACTAGCATCGTGGTGCATTGTGGGTTAGTGAATGTTTTGGTTTTGGCACATTAGTCCTTGAAGTTTTGTGCATGGGGCGATTGTAACTAGTTAAATATTACCATAGTTTTATTTATATTTTACAGATTCTTACAAATGCTTAGATAACATGAGAATAAGTAACAGTCGTTTTTGCTTTTCGGTGGCGCCTGAACTTTATGTTAAGGTCCAGTGTGTAGGATTTAGGAGGATATATTGGTAGAAATGGAGTCTAATAAAAAAAAGTATGTTTTCTTTAGTGTATAATCACCTGAAACTAAAAATGATCGTGTTTTTGTTACTTTAGAATGAGTTGTGTATATCTACATAGGGAGCACTATGTTGCAGCGTCATGTTTCTACGTTAGCCCAGAACGGATAAACAAAACACTGGCTCTAGATAGGCCCCTTTGCATTTCGTTTTTATGTTTTCACATTTGCCATGGTAGTTAGCAGCCGATTCGCAACACTCAGCATTGAAAAAACGCAATTGTTTTAAGAGACAACAGCTTTATTCAGTGATTTTACTGGTCTGAATCACTGCGAGGTTACGATATTGTAACCATAGTTCTATTAACACAAGCGGCGCCCTCTTCTGGACTCTATGGGTAATACTCTCTTCTAATCACAAGCACGCATTTGCCCACTGAAATTTGCTCAACTGTAGACAGCCAATCAGGACGTGGCTTCTCAAATATGAGCAGAGCCCACGGTACGTAAGGCAGCACCACAACACTGTCTGTCATCATATATTCTCTTCAGCAAGCGGCGTAGGACCGACAGGGCCCCTCTGTAGAGGGCTCCATTTGTGCCAATAGAACTAAGGTTACCATAATGTAACCATCATTCTATCTGACAAAGGCAGAGCTGGACTCCATGGGTACAGTGGATGGAGTCCAATGATTAAACGCCCTGTTGTGACATAATATTGACCCTGCCACACTGATCCTGACCAGCTAAAAGCTAGTCGCCATAGTACACCCATGTCTTTATAATCTTGGCCACCATAGTGGAGAAGCAGGGGGCCCAAGCCAACCAAGGCAGTGGGCAGCCACACTGGGTGGAGCCATGGCCTAGCCTTGCAGGGGTTGAAGACAGTGAGCAATCGTTGTCGTCTCTGTAGAAGAAAGAATGTCGGATAGTGTCATGGTACTCCCTTATATACTGTGGTGTCCGCATGTATTTGGGTTGGCATGTTCTGATTGGTTTAAGCAAATTTCAGTGGGTGAATGCATGCTCATTATTGGCAGAGAGTATCACCCATAGAGTCCAGTAGAGGGTGGAGCCTGTGTGAGACAGAACCTCCTGAAGGTCTGGAGCGAACATTAGCAGGTGCTTGGCTAGTGGCCTGTTTATGATGTGCCGAACAGCGTTAGAGAAACACTGATTTGTAACATGAGACTGCTTTATTCAGTATTTTTACCGGTTTTAATTACCTCGTCCATTTGTTTTGGAGAAGAGGAGTCCTCTGCGGATAATTCGGCTCCCGGTAAAAACTTCCTAACGGTGACACTCAAAGAATCCTAACCAGGAAAAGTTAGACCACTAGATGCCACTAAATCCTACACACTGCTCCTTTAACTCTCTTTGCCACAGCTTGGGTGAGCATACGTAGTTTTAGTGTCAGATTTATAATCTTTATTGTTACTGTACAGTGCATTAGTCTTTATACCCTTCTACAGGCATGTGTTCAGAGACACCTCACTAAAATGGAGCCCTTTTCATGCCTCCTCACGTTTGCCTGAGAGGGATCACTGGTTGCTGAATGCTCTTTGACCTTTGGTTTGAATCACTTTATGAAAATGATCTTTGCCTAATGCCATGAGATGCTTACACGACTCAGAGTTCTCTTAGAAATGTTGCCGAATTTGTTCTCTGAATTGACTTTCTTTCTTTGCTTTTCTACTGATGCCCTCTCCCTGTTTTGTCTTCACACCCACTCTCATCTCATTCTTCACACCCACTCTTATCTCATTCATACTCTTTCTTTTTCCATCTTTCTGTTTCTGTTTGTTCTCTCACGTCCTCTTCCTTCTCGTCCGTTAATTTGCTATCCACATGCTTGCTTCCTCTCCTCTTCCTCCTCCTCCTCCTCCTCCTCCTCCTCCTCCTCGTGTTTTCATACTTTCTCACTGTCAGGAGGATGTGTTGGCCCCTGTGACCTCTGACCCCCAGTCTTTGAGCGTGTCCGTGTCATCAGGGGGTGGAGCAGGAAGTGGAAGTGACGAGGAGGGGTCAGGTAAGGCCCAACCGAAACGCCTCCATGTCTCCAACATCCCGTTTCGTTTCAGAGACCCAGACCTGCGCCAGATGTTTGGGGTATGAATTTCTCAATATCAGTCATAAAATTGTTGTTTATAGTGGTAAACAAAATAAAATGATCTTTATCTCTTCTATTATATTCACATGAAATACTTATTTGGACATTTTCAGCAATTTGGGAAGATCCTTGATGTAGAAATTATCTTCAATGAGAGGGGGTCTAAGGTGAGCATCACAGACATACTATCAAAGCTAAAACTGAAATTTTAACAAACAAAAACATAATATAAACAAACAATATGATCGTGTGACCTTGCAGGGCTTTGGGTTTGTCACCTTTGAGAGTGCAGCTGAGGCTGACAGAGCAAGAGAAAAGCTAAATGGGACGATTGTGGAGGGGAGAAAGATCGAGGTGCGGAAGAGTTTATACTTTTTGTGTTGGTTTCTACGTTAATATTATCCTTTGTCATCGTCTTTATCCTGTTCCATGTCCCCCCAGGTTAATAATGCTACCGCAAGAGTCGTTACCAAGAAGCCCCAGACGCCTCTTGTGAATGGCGAAATTTCAAGTAATACATTGATCTTTGCTCATTGAACTGAAGGATTCTGGGAGGCTTCTGTGAAACTTATTCTCACTTTTTTTTCTGTGAAGCTTCTGGATGGAAGATCAACCCCGTCATGGGGGCGATGTACGCACCTGAACTCTACACAGGTAAGTTCCTCTCACTAACACTGACTTATTACTGTTAGAAGAACACCAACTTGCAATTCACTTTTTCTACGATTGTCTTTTTATTTAGTTGCCAGTTTCCCGTATCCTGTAGCAACTCCCACCTTGGCCTACCGGGGCTCTGCGCTGCGTGGTCGAGGCCGAGCCGTCTACAACACGATTCGCTCTGCTGCAGCCACACCTGCTGCTGTCCCCGCCTACCCCGGGTAAGACTCTGTGTCTGAGTACAAGTGCCTGATCTAAAGGCATTTAGAGCTTCAACAAGTAATCAGTTAATCAATTATTCAAATCAATCATATTGTTGTTATTTACTTTTATCAGGGTGGTATATCAGGATGGACTGTATGGAGCAGAAGTCTATGTAAGTAGTTGCACACTTTGACACACATTAAATTAATTTTAAAGTACTGTACCTATATTCATGTTGTTTATTTTTTCTGTGCAGGGTGGCTATCCTGCAGCTTACAGAGTGGCTCAGTCAGCGTCTGCTGCCACAGCAACCTACAGTGACGGGTATAAACACCACACACAGGCCGCACATGTTTCTCACAGCAAGATTACGTATCAGCTTTTACTGCTGGAGTGACAGTTTCAGGGGATAAGAAGGCTTGTCTGTATATTGGGATTTATTTTCAAGGCTGATTCAGATTTTTTTAGACTAAATTTCTTTAATTTTAACCAATTTCAGGCACAATTTAAAGAAGAAGTCTATTATGAGGAGAAAACATACAAAAATATGATTGAACTGCTGAATTATTAAAAAAGAATAAGGTTAAATAGCAGGTAGGGTTAGGGTTTCTAAAATCCCAGCTGCTGCAGATGACATTTCCACCTGCTCTTGATGTCTTTGACCAGATACGGACGGGTCTACGCCACAGCTGCGGATCCCTACCACCACTCAGTCGGACCAACAACGACATATGGAGTTGGTACAATGGTGAGTCGAATCTAAACACCCTCCCTCTGTTGAAAGCTATCTTGTTACATCTGCGGTTAACAGCAGACTCTGGTCACACCTGGCACACTGCTTCTGTCAACAGGCCAGTTTGTACAGAGGAGGATATAACCGCTTCACCCCGTACTGAGCCGCCCACCAGGAGGCCTGAGGGGGGACGTCTCTTACGAACTCTGGGATTGGCTGATCCATGGACGCTGCAGGACAGATTGTGAGATCCTTGGAAATGTAAAAGTGGTTTTACTTCCTGCCTCCATCACAAGCGCTCCTCAAGACATTAAACAGACTGAAGTTGTAAATAGTTTAGGACCCATTTTCTGTCCATCCTACCGATGAATACCTAGCACCTGGGAGAGGATGTTGTGTAATATATAGACAGTTGCTTAAAACTTTTAAAGGAGTATTGTTTTATGAATTTAAAGATGTTGGCTAACACTACAGGAGCTGGTGAAATATACTGTGAGAATGATTTTTTTTTTTTTTTTTTTTTGAGTAATATATGGGATTTTTGAAGTTTCACGGGTCAAACTGTACAAAGACAGAAATTTGTACAATGTTTAATGACTTATTTTTGATGACAGTTATTCACTAAATCTCTGTTTGAGTGTGTGTGTGTGAGTGTGTGAGTGTGCGTGTGTGTGTGAGCACATGAGTAAGGTTACGCATCAAGATTGTTCAGTGGGGCTGTACCGAATAGTTCAAAGCTTCGGAGCGTATCATTCGACTCCAACATTTGACGGCTTTTTTTTTTTTTTTGCGTGTCTGTTCACAGCTGCAGATGAAGACTATAGGCTGCACTGATATTATTAGTGTTATACTATTTGTAGATCTAGTGGTGGCTATGTAGCAGAGGTGTGGACTCGATGTACATGACTTGGACTCGAGTCAGACTTTAGTCACAGATTTGATGACTTTAGACTCAACTGGACAAAACCAAAAAAGACTTTCAACTTGACTTGATATTAACACTAATGACTCGTAACTTCCCACTTGGATTTTTGCCTTTTGACTTGAAAGTACTTGATACCTTTCACCAAGCTCAAAGATGAAAAAATATTCATTTATTTACTTATCCTGTTGGGGGTTGCGGAGGCTGAAGCCTATCCCAGCTGACATTGGGCCAAGAGGCAGGGTACACCCTGGACAGGTCACCAGACTATCACAGGGCTGACACATAGAGACAGACAACCATTCACACTCACATTCACACCTACAGCCAATGTAGAGTCACCAGTTAACCTGCATGTCTTTGGACTGTGGGACTTTAACACTAATGACTCGTAACTGTACTTGGATTTTTGCCTTTTGACTTGAAAATACTTGATACCCTCCACCGAACCCAAAGATGAAAAAATATGCTATTTAAAAAGTGCGCCATGAATTAACTCACCTCCCTTCATTTTCTGATTCAACATTAACACGATTTATTCAGCAAGTCGACACTTGATTCACCAAATCCACTTTGTCTGAACCTGTCCCAGACCACACAGTCATGTCGTAGGAGAGAACCGTGAAGAACTAACCTTATGTCACGGAGCACCAGTTGAAAAAATGGTACCAAATATAATTTAATTCTCGTACAAAAAACTACACACTGGTCAACAAAAAAACAAATTGCAGTATGCAAAACGTATAGGTCAAAAATTACAGATGGGAATGGAACAACTTCCAGCTTCATTCGTCACCTGAAACTGAAATACTAACCTAGCTAGCTAATGCTTAGCTAACGTTATTACTCTGTTGGTAATACTAACCTAGCTAGCTAGCTAATGCTTAGCTAACGTTATTACTCTGTTGGTAAAATGGCATCACATATGGTGAAAAGTGCCTTATATGACTTGTTTAGGAAATTTAGGACTTGGGACTTGACTCAGGACTTGAGTGCAAAGACCTGAGACTTACCTGGGACTTGCAAAACAATGACTTGGTCCCACCTCTGCTGTGTAGCATTGTTTCTGACTCGTGTAATCCAAACATTTCTAGTAACACCAGAGCAATGTAAAGTCCAAAAGTCTAAAAAATACTGAAAAATGACAGATGTAATAGCCTCCAAAATTCACAGCATATTTTTATCTAACAAAATATTCTCCTTCAGCACACATTTGGTAGCGTAAAGCCTTTCAAAAACAGCATTTTCACTGTAGTCAACAAACAGTTTTCTCGCCTAAAAGGAAGCACGAATCGGTATAACAGGGAGGTCAACCAGCAACCTAACAGCAACTAATTTATTTAATCAGATTAATCTCTTAACCTAAGCTGACGATTTTGTTTGAGGATTTTTTAAATTAGTTTTTGGGGCGATGACATCATAAAATATGATGACAGACATTTTGAAGCTCATTGAAAACCCTAATAGAAGCTTTGAGAGTAAAACTAAGACATTCGGTACGGCCCTGTTGTTCAGTTACCTGGTTGACAGAGAGACAGCTGTGACACTGCGATCATTAGTACAAACAGCAGAACTAATGTTTGTCTGGATGTAGTTGGAATTTCATTGTGTTGTTGTTTTGCCTTTCTAACAATCTACCTCTCATACATTTGTAGCTTATACTACAGCTGTCAGTATTAATCCTGTTTCCTCTTCTGTGTTTGAGATCTTTGGTTCTGCAGAGCTTTTTCTTACCTCCTCACTCCTCACTTCACTTCTGTTAGTTTCTGTTTCTGAGGCTCAGTACCTCACTACTGATGAGCCTTCTCCTCGCACTCACCCAGGGAAGTTTTATTTTTCTAAAGCTGCTTTAAACCCCCGTTTTACATTCACACAGCTATACACATGCTCAGCTGGGAATTGCAGTAAGAAGCAGTCTTTTGCTGCCGGCTTTACAACACCAGCTGAGGATTAAAGGCAGTAGAATTTGAATGTGTTAGGCCGGAGGCTGCTTCTTTCATCATTAACCTGCAGATAAAACGGCTCGCTGTATAAGAGTTCACATATTCTCTTCTATTCAAACTTTCATCTGATGTTTCTTATTTCGCTCTTTGCTGTCATCTCTTCCTTGTTTTTTCTGTCTCCTTCCTCACTCAGAACAGCTGAAAGACTTCTTGACCTGTATTGATCATTTATTCTCTTTGTTTCTGTTGCACTCTCTTCCTGCTGTGTTTGATGTTTACCTCTAAATAAAACTGTTTTTCTCTCTTTTCCTCTTCTGTCCTTTATTGATTCATAACAGTTTCCAATCTTTTTTAATCTCTCGCATTACTGTTTCTCTTTGGGTTGTTGTTTTTGTTTCTGTGCTGCTTTTTTAAATGTCAAAGAAGCCTTGACATGTGGTTTGTTGTAATTTAAAGGCACAGTTCAACCCAAAATCAAAATGACATATTTTTTTCCTCTTACCTGCAGTGCTGTTTATCAGTATAGATTGTGTTGGTGTGAGTTGCTGAGTGTTGGGGATATCAGCCGTAGAGATGTCTGCCTTCTCTCTAATATAATGGAACTAGATGGCACTCGGCTTGTGGTGCTCAAAGCGGCATAAAAAAGACATTTTATAAAACTCAACAACAATGTGTCTTTCCAGAAATCATGATGATTACTCAAGATAATCCACAGACCTTGTTGTGAGCAGTTTCATGTGGGAACTATTTTCTCTCTACTGTACTAGACCTACCAACTCTATTACCACGCAGGAAGAGGTGTGCATCTACTGCGAGCTGAACTAGCACCACTGAGCTCGCTAACATTACAGCTCAGCCGAGGAGGACACTATAGAGTGCCGAAGTCACGCCCCTTCCGGTGAAGCTCATGGGACCTTAGATTGGAAAAAATATGAATGGCAGTGAATGAGGAGAGAAATATTATCTTTTGGTCCCGTTTGAGTTGTGACATGAAATCCAAATATGTCGTTAATGAATTTAAAACATAAATTTTAAGGTCAAGAAAGTCATACTTTGTGGTAAAACTGTTGAGATATAAGCTTTTGAAAAAAAAGTAATTAGAAAAACTACACAGGAGGCGGTCGCGTATGTTACGTCATAGCTTTTGTTCGCTTCCTGCAGCTTGGAGTGACTGCAACCTGGCACAAACACACAAACATCTTCAATCATAAATCGATTAATCATAAAACAGTGGAATTTCAGCGGGGAGGCCAAGCTGCAGGAAGCGAGCGAAAGCTATGATGTCACAAACGCGACCTCCTCCTGTGTACTCTTGAGTCTTTCTAATTAAAAAGCTTATATCTTAACAGTTTTGCCACAAAGTATGACTTTCTTGACCTTAAAATTTATGTTTTAAATTCATTAACAACATATTTAGATTTCATGTCGCAACTCAAACGGGAACAAAAGATAATATTGCTCTCCCCATTCACTGCCATTCATATTTTTTCCGATCTAAGGTCCCATGAGCTCTACCGGAAGGGGCGTGACTTCGGCACTCTATTAGACAATGCCGCACCTTTAACTGTCTGGAAAACCCGAGGTAAGGCGCTGGGTGCTACTCTTGTGCCTTTTCTGTGCCAGCTTTTAAACCGTGGTGGCAGGTTGAGTCCGAAGTTGCTCAGCAACCTTAACCAGCGCCATATCATAGCCTATTTACCTGAAATCGTGAGTGCAGAGCTGATCTTCTTCCAGGCGCTGTATGTGTGTAGGTCTGTTGTCCGTGGGACAGATTTAAAGCTCTGACAGCTCTGCACTAAAATGAACAACTTCTTCTCCATATTTACCACAGACTGATATTTACAGATAAAGGGAAAGATATCTGTTGGCTGTGATTGGTTGGTCCTCGTCAAATGACATCCAGTGCGTGCTGCTGCATACCAAAAGTTGAACTCAGTTTATCTCAGGGTGCAGCCTTTGGGCCTGGAAAACAGGCGCTCAGGAATGTGCACTACCCTGGCGATGCTTTGGCGTTTGGGCACGCCTGCTGCACGTCTACATTGAAAACAAAGGCAATTGAGGGCGCAAAAAACACGGCCTGTGTACAGCACCTTAATGTTTACATCTCCCACTGTCACTAGCACGAGATTGTCATCCATGAGTAGATGCACGCTTCCTTCTGCGTGATGATACAGTTGGCGGATGTAGGTCGATATAAAGACAATAGTTCCTACATGAAACTGCTCACAACAAGGTCTGTGGATTATCTTGAGCAAGCATGTGTTGTTGGAGGGGGGTGCCATGTAGTTCCATTATACTCGAGAGAAGGCAGACATCTCTACGGCCGATATCTCCAATACTCTGCAACTCACACCAAAACTATCTAGACTGATAAATAGCACTACAGGTAAGAGGAAATATGCATATTTTTGATTTTAGGTGAACTGTCCCTTTAATATAGGAGTAACCCTGATAGTTGTGATGACAGAATGAGCCTCTCCCTGAGGATCTGAGACATCTGGATCATTTCCATCAGGTGTTACAGAAACCAAAGCAGCCTCTTTCCTTCTGTATTTTTTTCTAATTTCAATCCTTACTACCTTGTCACCTCATTTCCTTCCTCTCTAGTTTAGCTTTTATTCTTCTTTTCTTTCATGCTTCTCTGCACCACTGAACATATATATATATATATATATATATACATGTGCATGACTCATAGCCTCAGTCTTTCTTCTATTTTATCTATTTTCTGCTTTTTCTGATCTAAATTCACTAGTTTCATTCTTCTTTTCAGTAGTAGTAGCTGTTGTATAATACTTTATATAGTTTTTAATCTTTTCTCTGAGTGACCTGACCTTTGCTTCTATGTTTCTGTTTGCTTGATACATAATTCCTCTCATTTCCTCTCTCTGCTCCTTAGCTTTATTTTTCCTGTCATTAAATTAGCTTTCCACTCTCTGCCTGTTAGTGCTTAGTTCTGTCATCTTAGTCTCGTAGTTTATTTATATATTTCTGAGCTACAGTTTTGCAGCTCTACTTTTGCTCCTTTCTCCTCAGATTATTGCTCTTCATATATCTATTTTCTCTTGCTTTCAAACGTGTGTTTCATGAGTTTATTTTAGTCTCTAACTCCTGGTCTTTTGCAAAACGTCTGACCACAATCATGTAATTAGATTTAATGTGAAAGTATTGATATTATATTGTGCTGAATGAATAAAGTCTAAAGGTAGACCAAGTGAAAAATACTTCATTGTATTTTCAGGCACCTATAGTCTGGTTTTCTTGAGTAGTAAATGCAGAAATGCCTTTGATTTTTATTTCCTTCTGTATAAAGCTTTCTATCTTTCGACTATTTTCCCCGCTGTTTCATTTCCTATTTATTTTTTCCTTTAAACTTAATTGCATGAGCTCAATATTCTGCTGTTCTTTCCTTCTCTTAAATTAATCGCATGTTCATTTCCTCTACACTTATCTTCACTTACTGATGTATTTATTTCCCTGCAATTTAAACTTTTCTAAATGTCTTTCCTTTTCATGAAACGCTTTCCTTTTCCAACTACTTTATTTCAACTCAGTTCGATTACCTCAGCTGTGTTGGCCAAAATTAAAAAGTCAAACACGGCTGTGTTACAGTGAACATGGAAGGCAACATCGTCAATGTGTCAAGTAACAAAACTCATCTTATTTCAAGTCTTTTCAGTGTCACGGTTGACTCTTCAAAATAAACTGTCCATGCAAAATATCCGTCTGAGCTGTATTGTTTCGAACTTTTGTTTCATCAATTTTCATAAACCTATGCATCAGTTCTGCCAGAATAAATCACATAAAAACACTAGTTGCTCTTTATAATTGATGTTTATTAGATTTTTTTTCAAAAATATATATTTACACACAATATTTACAAAATGGCAGTTTATCATGTCAGATCTGTCGATAGGGAGGAGGCATTGCAGATAGACCTTCAGCTTCAGTTGTTAGTGAGCTGCAACATAAACTATTAAAGCATTGCAGATGCAATACAATACTTACTAGTGAGCGTGACTAACTGCACACAGCAGACGGTCACAAACATACTCAACAAAGGAAAAGAGAAGGATGAAGAGAGAACAAATACTGGTTAGAGATTTGTAGAAGAGCGCAGGAGAGGACAGCATGCAGGGAGAGGGGTAAAAGAGAAAGAACAGAGAAGAGACTAATTTAAAAAGGGAAAAGGCGGGGGATGAACACAGCAGAGGTGCAGGACAGGGGAGTTCTTCCAGTAAATATCAAGAGAGGAGTTACAAAGACTGATGAGGAGGTATACAGTCACATGGGAGCAAATCAAATACTGAAAACATGACTCGGGCATCGGAGAGGGAAAACAAAACACCCAAAATGAAAATGTGTATTGTTAGTTGTCTGGGGTAAATATTCTACTAAAAAAAAAAAAAAGAAAGTAAATATATAATAAACAAGAGAGCAAACATCCTGGGCTGTATCAATGCTGAAAACCTGAGACATCACATGTACACACTTCAACCATGTGTCAAAAGTTTCACATTTACACAAACCAAAGGCAACAAACTACCGCCAGTCAAGCTTGTACACATAGGAAACCAAATGTCATTTCTTAGCATGGGAGCACACACCAGCACCGATCAGATAAGAAGCATTGCCTATAGAAGACGTCTTAATATGGAAAATTAACACAAATGCAGGTGAGTTTCAGATAACTGTTCTGTATGTCCAGACACATTTTTTAAAATTAGGGATTTAAGGCTCTACTGCTACTCTGGAACCGACTCGTCCGCCAACACAACACCTGCCGAATCACTCCTAACTAAATATAAATGGGGTCAAACAAAACAAATACTGAATGATGACAGATTTTTACCAGCGAAAAATTGTGGGCAAGTTATTTAAAAAAGTATAAATGCATCTGGACAGACAGAAAACAGCAGTACATGTTGACTTTGTCAAATGTCAAACTTTTTTTTTTAAAGCTAAACAGGCACAGAAAAAAACAAAACACTTTAAATATTTGGGTTAGCAGCAAATCTCGTTAGCAGCAACATCAACATTTCTTGTATTTCACTATGTGAGGCTCCCATGTATTTCATCAGCTGTGCAGCTTCAACTTGAGTGGGTCAAACCAACACTTGGATTGCTCACAATTTCACCCTCTCCGGCTGGCGTCTGGAGGTGATTCGCCCACTTATCATCGCTCCGTGCGCTCCTGCAATGCAGCAGTGCTACGAGCTGAAGAATGAGAGGTCTGGTGGTGTGTGAGAGGAAGGTTTAGGGAGCGAGGGGAGGGAACAGCAAAGAGGGCGGGGGGGTCAGGTAAATGAAGGGGGAAGAAAGAAAACATGTTGAGATCGTTGTCATTACAAATCGTTTGCTGAAATAATGGTCAACAGTGAACAGTTTGAACAAATTGATGAGTCAGGTTTACAAGAGCGTTTTGTCAATCTGATGGAAATTCATCTCTTTGTGGAGGGCGTTACCATGACGTTTGTTTGCATGAAACAATCTGCCAAAACTTAATAGTTACATGACACAAATGTGGCACTGTGTGTTTTGCCTATTAACGGGACATTTTTAACAACCACATTTGTACTACCACAGGAAATTAAGCATGATATCTCGCCACAATCTGCTTTAGGAGGCGGTGCTAATGTTTTCAGGCTGTACTGGGAGAAACTAGCACAGGAAACTGCCGATGATTAACTCCACTGATGAAGACACGGCGCACACGCCAATCCAATTATCTGCATTTAAATTTACATATTCACATAGATGGTCTAAGAAGAGATTCGCAGAAAAAAAAAAAAAAAAAAAAAAAAATCACACTTACCCGTGTGTGAACAAAAAACCTACACTATGCATTAACTACAAAAGAAATCACAGCAATATAATACAATATTTACAAAAATATACTCTGTAGACAAGTAAACATGTAGATTGTACAGCAAGCCTGCCTTCACTCATGTTCTGGTTAGTCACACCACAGTCTTAAATACCTCAGGCTCAAAATTTCTACAGTGGTAAATGAATACTGTTCAAATAAAATTAAAATAAATCAAATTATGAGGAACAATGTCGACCTGTGTTTTCAATATCAGTAAAATCCTTCAGTATGAGGGCCCAAATTGTAGAATATGAAGGAAAGCAGTATCCAAATAAATCTGTGTGAAAGGTTCTGTTGGTTTAGGAGTACATTTTTTAACCACATCACTAGTATTTTAAATATTGTCGTACATATTTTCCCCAATCACCTAAAACAGTGTCCACCACCACCAATAGTATTCTAGTTCCTGAAAAGAACAAACCTCCTCAAGATAAATGGACCAAAATCGCATCAAAAAGAACAAACTCCACTACAATGCCACTGCCACTCAGAATGCCACTTTCACTTTCGGTATAAAAGCTACAGCTGCAGGTTGTATTTTGGAACATTTTATCATAGCTGCTGAATGAAACGGACATTAAAGCACTAGTCTTTACTCAGCTTACATCTCCCTCCTTCTTTATTGCGGTCTGCATCAGTTTAAAACTCAAGTTTTGATGTTAAATACTTTACCATATGGCAGACAGTGTCATTTCTATGATCTTACTGTCGCCATTTTTGGTATTTTAAGAAGTCAAATTTGATGTGATACTTAATACATTTGTCCAATATCAACCTGAAAATGTTTTCTAAAAATCTGCATTGCAGCTCCATAATGCTTGTTTCCTTTTGTCAAGAGAAAGGCCAATACTGCTGTCCAAAACAACACCACATAAGACATTTAACACAGAAGAAATGTGAGGCAACATCTCTGTTGTGCCGTCATCCACCTCCTTCCAGAGAAGTCCCTCTCGCTTACCAGCCTTGCACACCAGAACCAGAGGTAGCATACAAACCACTCGTTGTTACTCCTTCTTGTTGCAGCAGCAGCAGGTTTCCTGTCGATGCTGAATTCACCTTCAGCTGTATTCAAAGACGCCGGGCTGTTTCTTTTGATTAACAGCTGGTGAGGTTGAGACAACCAACGTGGATCAAAGATGGGCTTCATCACTTTGCTGTGTTGATCGTGGTCTGATGGATTCCAGGCTGCTGGCAGGACTTCTACCTGAGGATGATGGAGGCAGATTCCCTCTCTGCCTCTGGCTGCTTTGATTCTGGAGATGGAGCTCAGCTTTAAGGGGACGGGGGAGTGAGGAGATCACCTTGATGAAGAACACTCGCCTGCATTCTTTATCATACACAAAGTCAATGCTCATCAGATTGAGACTTTTTCCGGAAGGCTGGCCAACTATTTCATGACTGTGGCCAGCAAATGAATACAACTTAATTCAATCAGGAACAGACTTGAGTCCATTGCTCTTACAGGCCTTATGATTAGGGACAAGGAACAGCCAACTGTAGATACCTTGAGGAAACGGGGTGCAGGACAGGACATACAAACCACCACCTCTTCTTCTTTTTTCAGACAAACTGCTGGCATCTTCTCACCGTGTTGTTTCACAGTCTCTAAGAGGAATATGTAATGTTGACCTGAATCTGTGGGCTTCACTTTAAACAGGAGAGAGCTGGATGACTTGAAGAATGGCTGTTTGTGTTTCCCTTTTGGTTGACAAGGCTTGAATCTTCAGGTCTTGAAGCTGTTGACTTGAGGAAGGAAAAGACATAACAGAACACTGTTAGCTTTGACATCTGATGGTGGCTATGGAACAGGAACCATGAGGGTGCCTCCCTGATCTGGTTCTGTGACTTCTTGGCCTTTTAGTGCTCAGATTAAATGTTAAGCCCAAACTTTAACTGTTCACTCACTTTCCTGGCGTTATAAATGTAGTTAGGGCATTAGGCTAACGTACAATATGTGAGTGACAATGTGTGCAGACTCCTCGTGTTTATCTGAGTGTGATCTGAGTTAGAAACTACATCTGGAAGGTATTCTAGCATGTTTCTTTCTAAATGGGTCTTTTATAGTTGTTAAGTCTACCAGCTACTCTATCTGAACAGGCTGAGGTGTCTGAAGTGCAGTGCATTGTATATGTAAGGATCCATGATGGTCCCTTAACGTCTCCATTCATGGCACTAACCCCCCACCCCCCTCAGGAAGCAGCCAAAGTGGCTGTGCTGGCTTTGCAGTCTATCTTTTGGGGGTCATAGGGACAGAAGGTGACACCTAGCCCAGTAAGAAAGGCCATACAGGAGTCTAAACAAGAGAAGCCCAGATTGGACTGCACATACTGCACCGGCAAGTCGGGCCTGAACCTGCGGAGAGAAATGGTGATGTTGTAAGTCATGCGCACCTAAAATGAGGATTCAAAATGTGCAAACATATCTGTCTGGAACGGTACTTACGTTTTGACTATGGCCCGAAGAGCAACCTTTCTTTCCCTCTCTACAAACTTGTCAATGAGGTATGAAGCCATGCGCGGGGCTTCCTGGTACAGCTTAAAGAAACGGCGATAGTTTCCTAATGCCCAGGCAGCGCGGAGTGCAAGAGCATGAGACACACACTCATCTGCCCGCAGCGCCGGGGTCAAGTACACCAACTCAGTGGTCAGATCTGGAGGGGAAGATGAATGGACAGAGGTTAAACATGAAGGTAAAGGCAGAAAGGGTGACAACGTGTATGTGATGCATCATAGCGACTGAGAAGAAAACAATGAAAGCATACCTCCAGAGTTTTTAGTGAAGATGTAATACATCAATCTATATGCTGTGAACTCTCCAATGTTCTCTGAGGGATTGTCCTTATACAGGGCCTTCAGCTGGGTCTGGCACTGGTTGAACTCTTCATGGTCTCCCTGATCACAATTAACATTCAGCTAGTATTAAAAAATGTCCTGTCATCAGTTCAAGCGACTGCACTACTTATAAAAGGAAAACAGACTCACTTTTTCCAGAGCAATGCGAGCATGACACTCGTACACTTCCACTGTGAATTCAGTACGAACTCCTTGGACCTGGATCATGATGGGGAAAATACACAAATTAAGAATAGTAAGGAACAACACATTCCAGAAGGACAAAGTCAAAAGGGACAAATTAAAACATTTTTGAAGATAACTAACCGTGAGGTCCTGTCGTATAGACTTCATCTGTTCGCAGGCGTAGGTGTAGTCCTGGTGGGTTTTCCAGTGGACTTTCACAGCCTGCAGAGACTTCCTCAGGACCTGGGTAATAAACAAGTGCAGAAACAGATCAAAATCTGGATCTTGATCTTCTGTGATGCAAAAGGAGACATAAATGGACTCAAAGGTTTCATTTTATGTGATTTCCGTCTTCTCTTTTTCTGCTATTTGCATGGTATAAAGCATGCTGAAAAACGGACTTACAAGGAGGAGCACAACTTACATGTACAGGGCGCACAGTGGAGGGATCCGGGGCACAGGTGAGCCTCAGGTAAGGCTTGGTAATATCCTGGCATGTTCCCACAATGGGGCAGTCCTCCCAACTGAGGCCCTCCTGTGTCCCATCAGGTAAGTCCAGGGCATTGATGGAGAGAACCAGGGGCTCTGAGCGAAGCTGCTTGTGGAAACGAGCCGCTCTGCTCTGCTTCTTGGCCTCTCTGTTGGGGTCGTGGAAATCCAGACCAGCGTTGCCACCTTTTCTTTTCTTTCCCACAGCTGCATTGGAATCATCCATGTTTCTGGGAATGATAAGATAAAGGTTATTCACAAGCTATCCTTCTGCCATGAGAGGTGAAGCAGTAAGCCTTCCTCAATAACAGTGATCAAAGAGAATAGTGGGGGCCTGATCAGACAGTTCAGTTTTTGTAACAACATTTATTTATTTACCGCCTTCCTCTGTTTGCCTTTCCTCCTCTTCCTCTTCCTCGCTCTCCACCTCCACGGCCTCTTTCCCTGTCATTACCACGACCACGTGCACCTCTCTGATTCCTTCGTGACAGCTGAGGTCGGAGGTCACTGGAGATGCTGCTGTCTGACTGTGAGCCAGAATCACTGGGAGCACAGAGACCAAAACATTAAAAAAAAAACCCACAGGAAACCAACAGTAATCAGAGGAAAAGGTGGAGAAATGTCTTACCTGCGTCTGTGCCTTTGGTTGCTGCGGTCCCTGTGTCGGCCATGGGAGGGGGATGGAGAGCGGGAGGAGGATCGGGAGGAACTAGAAGATGGACTCCTCTGAGAAAATACATTCCTGTAGTGGCCCAGTCTGTGTCCACCACCCCTGCCTCTTGAAGATGCAGCCACTGTACTTCCACCACGGCTAATTGAGCCATCTGATGACCTCTGGGATGAAACAGCTTCCCAACGAGACTGCTTGACCTTTAGCTCTGGGATGAAACAGCTTCCCAACGAGACTGCTTGACCTTTAGTCTACAGGGAAAAAAAAAGAAAGAAAAAAAAAAGACCCAAATCACAATATGTTCAACCTGCAGGCAACAAGTCACAAGAATCCAGAACAAGTCAGAGCAAAGAAATGCATCAACAAAGACTGTTGCAGTGGAACTTATTGAAAACAAACCCAGAAATTAACTCTGTACTCAACTGAAACCACATCATAATACAGTTGACTGATCTTTGTTTAATCTACAAAGCTCATGTTTAGTAGCTTAGATAACAATCAATATATACACCAGGCAAACAGTAATCCACTCCTGAACTCACTCTGGCAATGGCTCACGAGTCCAATCAATGGTGTAAGCAGAGCCATCCTTCAGCCGGTCCTGCAGAACTTCTTTCAGCACCTTCTCTGTACGATCTTTGTCTTCCTCTGTCTCACAGGCTGTGAAACAGCGCTGCACGTACTCCTTCATAGCCTGGGGCCAGTCCTGGGGTCTGGAGAGAAAGCACTGGAGTCAAAATATTATCCACAGACTCTCTGTTATCTAAATCTGTAGAAACAGATCAGTTCTCACCGTGTCTGAGCCCCTCCAGGTGCAGCGCTGGCAGAACCCGGGGAGGAAGGAGTTGGATTCAATCCTGAGGGCTGCTCGCCTGGAGGGAAAGTCTGATTGGACAATGGAGAACACTGAACCTGATAGGGCCTCTTGTGAATATTGAACTTCACTGAAGCTGTCCCAGGGGCCTCTGTGAGGGGAAAAAATATAAAAGTACATTAGACACAAAACTATGAGATAGTCATGGTGGTGTTTCTTCTTTCAGTCCAGCCATCTTTAACTAACTAAATAACCACGATTAGGTTCATAGGAACCAAACACTGAGATTCGAAAGACCTTTTATTTTTTTGTATAAAGAATTTGAATATCTGGATTCAGAGCATAGAACCACAACATTTATCCTTTAAACCTCAAAGCCCCCCTCTCACACCAAGCTCCTCCTTCCGGGATGTTCCTGCTTGGTCAATCATTAGACATGGAGCTCTATGATTGGTATATACAACTAATGCAAAGTCAAACACCTGGCTGCCTGTTCTTCTTAAATTTTTGTGTAGGAGTGCTCCTGGTACAGAGATGCTCTCAGCTTCTCTCTTGCAGTAATAATCCTTGGCATGTTCAGGGCAAGAAGACCTTCTCCCTCACTTTGTTCTTGCATGTGAATGTGCTTACTTTCTAATTATAAGTAATGTTTTCTTTGACTAAAATTAACACATTTGTTAGATAGATTGTGTAAATAACAGTTTCCTTCAACAAGAGGAACATTTTGTTTGACTAAAACTGACATCTGGTTTAAATCCCAGCATAACCCACATTCCCCCCCTCTGTCCATACTGTCTAAATCCTGCAGTGACAATAATGGTCTTATATAGTCTTTAGTTACAGTTAAAACAAGTCTGTGATTACTTCACTCAAATGCAAACATGTAAATAGTAGCAATAACAAGCTGCATCAGAGAAAAGTGAAGTTAATTCAGTTGAAGACATGTTAGATGTCAGCTACCCCACAAAAGAGCAAATCTTACGTTTCATGCGGTGCCATAGTTGCTGTCCTTGTTTTTGGTTTTTGTTTTTGTTGGCCTCTCCTCTGCCAAGCCCTGGTACATACTGGCCTGGCTGCTGTTGCTGCTGGGAGGGATTCTGAGAGGGCTGATATGCGTTCTGTGCCTGGAAGCCCTGTCCATAGTTAGACCTTCCCTGGGAATGATTGTAAACTTGCATTTGGTTGGGGTCACCAGGTGGGTATGGCAAGGAGTTACTGGCACTGTAAGCATTTTGTGATGGAGGAGGGGGGTACTGGGAGTTGGGAGGGGGAGGAATAGGAGGGGGTGGAGGAGGAGGGGGTTTCTCTGTGGTGGTTGGGCTCTGGGGTGGCTGGGGAGTAGCAGGGGGAGGAGGCTGAGGTTGGGAGGGGTAGCCAGGGGACTGGTCTTCCATTCCAGGCACCGGGGGAGGCTATGAAGACAGAGAAAGGAAAATCGCTGTTAAAGCAACTTTTCGCTAGAAGCTACAGAAATGCCTGGGGAATGAAGTTGCCATGCCCCGTATATTAATTTCACATACTACTACTGACACACGATTACAAAATGAGTTTATCTGAACAGGTTTGATAGGGTCACTGTTCATGTCCAGTGACTGGGGCATTACTTTGTCAGGTGCTCTTACTTCTAGCTTTGTAAAATCTACAGGGTAAGACACAAAACTTCATCAGTTAAGTACATGATTACACATGTGATGTAATTAAATGGTGGATAACTACATATTCTTGTCATGTACCTGTCCATTAGAGGTAGGAGTTCCGGGGTAAGGCCCTGGAGGTACACCATACTGATTTGGTGGATAAGCAGCTCCATACTGAAAATTCAGAGAAACACATGTTGACATCACAGAGCCATCTCCTTATTTCTCAGCATTAGATGCTTACTGAGTTGAATGCAGTAGATACATTAATGTTAAGTGTTATGATGGTAAGATACTGACAAGAACAAAATTATTTTCTGTACTTACTGGACCCATGGGGTAGTAGTAATTATAAGGGTACGTATATCCAGGATAATGCTGCTGAGTTTGCTGGTACCATGGATAGTACTGCTGCTGCTGCTGTTGCTGTTGTTGTTGTTGTTGTTGTTGCTGCTGCTGCTGCTGTTGTTGTTGCTGCTGCTGCTGCTGCTGCTGTTGCTGCATGGCAGCAGAGTCAGTCACTGCTGGCTGAAACTGACCAGCCTGAAAGAACACACACGCATATATAGACTTGTTATTTTAGTCCAGAAGAGAGATGAAATCATCTAGCAGGGACAAAAATGAATAATGCTGCATAACAGAAATGTCTAGGAAACCATTAAAAAACAAACAAAATTGCAACCTACACTGGTATTATTGTTATGCAGATGACGAATAGAGTCAAACGTACTCAGGATACACACATACCTTCACAATATATGCAGCCCACAAATAAATGGTAGTTGATCAGATTCTTTATTTACTCATTTAAATGTTATTTGTCCACATTTGTATTTTTAGATCTCGGGTTGTAATCAGATAGCCTAACATAAATTTCAATGCCAGGTGTAATAAAACAAGGACGCACATAGAGATCAAACACACACCTCTGCCGTTGCTGTCCTGTTGGCTTGAGTAGTCTTAGCAGAGCTCTGACTTTTGCTAATGGACGCCAGTGCTTGTCTTGCTTTCTCCCATTCTGGGTTTTCGTGAACCTGGCTGTCTCCAGAACCACCATACGACCTGCCACAAACAGAGGATGATGAGTGTTTATAGGAATTTCAATGCTCTGCTTTGATCATCAGCACATGCAAAACTCTTCTGGTTATAATGGCATTCAAATGACACAAATACTTATCTGTATCATGTTAACAGTTTATTCTAAATTAGGATTTTGCTGTCCAAGTCAACGTTTGCTCTCGTGTCTGGCAGGTTAAAAAGATTCCAACCGTTAACTGTGACCTACTTAACCGTTGACTTGGCTTAAATATAACCGTTGGCTAACGTTAGTTAATCTTCTTGGATAACGTAAAGCCAAGCGGCTATCCATTATTACTGTTAGCATGTGGTTGCGAAGCCTGACTATATTTATCAAAAGAAAGTGTGTGCTGCGTTGATATGATCAAAGTTAGCAGCACCAAACTCTATCGACAGTAACTAAATATGACATTAATACAATGGTAAGGTGTATTAACGTAAACAGCTAACATGTTAGCTTTCTGTTATCCAAACCAATGGCCTATCTGTAGCTGGGTATGCTAACACTTGTCAACACCCTCAGCTGAGCTAATTATCCTTGACTCAAGATTATTGCTAGCCACCTTTACCATACCATACAAAATATAAACGTTATGGTCTCAAGTTATTTAACATTTATTTGTTTCCCCGTGTGTTGTTGGTCTTCTGTGGCTGGAACGAGCGACCTACCAGTTTGTTGTAGGGGTTACTTGTGTCGTGTTGGCCGCCATTTCGCCACTGACTGTGGATAGCGTTAGAAAGCTAACGCTTATACAGCTGTTTGCTAGCTAAGCTAGCCGGCTAACGTCGTTAGCGTTAGCTCTCCTGCCACCTCTAAAGCAAAACGTAAACAAGATGAAGGCTGACACGATGATCGACAGATTACAAGAGGAGCAGTCAACCAACCGATACTAACGTCAATTTATCTAAACAATCAAACACTAAAATGTTTTGATTAAATGTGCAGATGAAGTGAACAGTCGCATATTTGCTTCCTCCTTCGTTGACGACCAACTTCCTCTGATCAGACTGTGGAGATACAAAATGGCAGATAAGTAACTGGCCAAGTCAAGTGACGCTGTGGTTTTACAGTTTCTTTGCCCACAGTACAGTCTCTCAGGCAAAGCCTACACCCTTCCCTTCCTGCCGTATGCCCCGCCCCCTAAGGTTCAACCAATTAAATGCTTGGCCCCAGGCTCAGGTCGGAGCCGGATTCGTCTACTAGCTTGTCAATCATAATGGGACGGGGTTGTCATGTCTGACAGGCTGCGCACAGGACTGCAGTCTGTGAAGGTTTCCTCACTTTTCTCAAGTAGGTGACAAGGAAAAGAAAACTAATCAGTATCAGTATCAGAAGAATACTTTATTGATCCCCGGGGACAAACTGTGATTCGTTACAGTCGCTCTAATGTCAAGCAAAGACAATTATAGAAGTATATGAAAAATAAAAGTAAAAATATGTGCATTTTGCTTCAGTTTTCACACTCGTATGTTAAATATTTAAAAGTATATAATTTGTGTAATATGCTGAGTATGTAAGGTTTAAAATTATATTTAACAAAGTGCATTATACCACAATGTACAACACAAAAGATACATAAATATTTATAAGAGTACGAAATACCATCCCAGAGGCTGATCTCAACAGAACGCCTAATCACCAGAAAATGATGGCATTGTATGTTTCTGCAAACCATGGATATGTTACATTTGTATGTGTCATACATATAATCTAGTTCTGATTACGTATACCTGTAAGACTTCAATTAATAGCCCAGGCTATTATTTGTTTAAATCACTGCACTAAACAGGCTTATATATGGGACAGGCGTCTATATAGATCAGGCTTTTAATTCCTTTTACTCAAAACTGTTGCTCAACACAGTTGGAGCATACAATCAAATAGCTTTTGTGAACCAGTGTGAATATTACTTGTATAAAAATTAGGCTTCAAATTGATTATGTATCATTCATTTGATCTAGCTCTGACATCAGAGAGGATTACAGCACCTGGCATACCAACACAACACCACTTTATCCTGTTAAAATAATATTCATAATTTGGATTACTTTTTATGAAAAACCCTTTTGATTCTTTTGATCAGTGGACCCTTACAGACTAAAGGAATATGAATAACTTGCCGGGTAATTGAGGAATGGACACATATTCTGACTTTGTGACAGCTTCAGAGGAAGGGAGGCTTGTTTTTCATCATATCCATTAATCTGAATGAATTAGGTCTTCTCTGATGGTCATGGTTTCAGTAAAACTAACTTTATAATTGAGTTGTGGAGAATCTAACCAAGCTTACGTTGTGTGTAGCATGTCTATATTGACAAAAGTTCAAACATTTATATTTATATGTTAGCTCAAGTGGGTAGCCAACAACCCAATTTTATATATTCAAAGAACTTCTGTACAATAAACTGCTTGGCAAACAGACCGGGCATCTTATTGAGATAGGCCTTTATTTGTCCAAATGTGTAGCCACACCGGGCAAGTAAAGGGGACTGGCCGTTTAATTGGGACTTGGCTGTTTTATTCAAGATTGGTCTTGGTAGGAATAAATCAAGATACTGATAAATATTGCACCAGTTATTGCACAGTTAAGCCAGTGTTACAATGAAGTATTGTACCTTTAAGTCCCTGTTGCATGGCTGAAATATAATAGATACATTATGGGATCATAACTGCTGATGGATGAATTAAGTGTAGGTGCCAGTCTGTTGACTCAGAGTGTCGGACAGTCCCAGGGAGGAGTTGTAAAGTTTGATGGCCACGGGCAGGAATGACTTCCTGTGACGTTCTGGAGAGCATCTCCAGGAAATTACTGTACTCTAATCACAAATTAGAGTAAATATAAAATAAACAAATAACACAAATTATACGTCTAATCCCCAATTAATGTTTAATAATTTCAATATCAGATGTTGTAAGTCCATGTGTTGCCAGCATGACACCATTTAAGCTAAACACTTGATTTGACTGACCATATTTGCAAGGCATTGATTATTTTATATGATACAATACAATTTATGTTTTTACTTTGTGTTTTTAAAAATGTATAGATCTCATGCATCAGGGTAGGCTATATGCATTTTCCCTCTTACCTTCCTGTAAAGCACACACAGCTGCAGGATGTGTGTGTGAGGGTTACAGAGAGGGGAGTCATATCCTGTCTCTCCCACACTTGATCACCCAAACGTTTCCCAGCTTTTGGAAGTCTCTACGGATTGCAAAACACTCATAGAACTTATTCTGTCATGTGTATCTTGTTTTTCTTGGAAGTGAGTGTTGCACTTCCTTTTAATACTAACATACTATAACATAAACATCCTTAATATGACAGATAACTCGATGCCTTCCTTTTAAATCTACATTATAATTGAATAATGTCATACTTCAGTCGGCACTATCTTACCTGATGTCAGGATTCACAGCTTTCAAATAAATTAAACACTGTATTGTAATTTCCAGACAATTCCTCACAGTGAATGATACCATGTGCTCATTTAATGAATAAATTGTCCCCATTGTCGTCTTGTCGGCTTCATCATCACACAAATATGTTGAGCATTTGTGACAAGAGCTCACAAACAATGACTCACTACCCTCCACCATTGTCTGAATACCTGGTGTTTGGTAATGCTTCTGTTTCTTTAACCCCAGAGAGGAAGCTGAATAATGTGGACTCTTAAATAGCATCTGTACTCCACTCCTGTTGTCAGTCCACATTCATGTTTACTCCAGTAATTTTTATAGATGATTTCTTACATGTTTGTTGTGTAAGAGCGGGGGTTAAACATGACTGACAACTGACTGACTGAAAAATGAAAAATATGCTGTTGACAGCTAAGTGATGTAACATAGAGGAGTTAACCTCACTGACTGCATTCTGTCATGATATTAGTCAAGTCTAAGTCAAAGCCTTCTGAAGAATTTCATTGAAATTTGTCGGGTATTTTTAAAATTTTGAAATATATTTTTTGGGAATGTGGGTATTTTAGCAATCTTGTGGGTGGTAATGTTCAACAGCTAAAAAACACAAACATATTTTAGGGTAATTCCAGGATGTTTTAACACATTTAGAGAGTTTTAAACAGTATCCTATTTTGACATTCATGTTGATGAATAAAACAGTAACATTCTGTTTCAGAATTTGGTTGATAATTCAGAAGTTTCCTGGAAATAACTGTACAACAGTAAAAAATACAGGGAAAATAGAGTCATAGCCGAGACAGGTAATTTAGTTTTGTGTTTATATAGTTTTAAAGGTCCAGTGTGTAGAATTTAGGAGCTTCTATTGGCATAAATGGAATATAACATCCATGATTATGTTTTCATTAGTTTATCATCACTTCAAAATGAGAAATATTGTGTTTTCTTTAGGTTCAAATGAGCTGCTTATATCAACATACAGAGTGGGTTCTCTTCCATGGTGTCCATGTTGTTCTACAGTAGCCCAGAGTGGACAAATCAAACACTTTGCGCCTTTTTGCATCAGCCACCATAGTTCTCCTACACACCTGGCACATGTGGGATGTTTCAACATTAATATAATATAATAAAAAGACCAAAACCAACAACCAGTTGATCCTATATTAACAATAATTTTTGATACCCTGACCACAACTGTTTCCAACAACTATTGAAAACACATCACTGATCAGCCCTGCACTGGGTGAACTGTTCCTTCATTTCCACGATCATGGGTGTTGTCGGTTATTTGAGTCAGTACCAAATATGTTGTCCTGCTGCTGTAAAGACTGACTAGTACACAAAAAGTGTATTATTCAATAGCTAAAAAAACCCCTACAAATTAAAAGCAAATCCCCAATACTCTTGTCTGAGTGGTGTTTGCTATAACAGTACCCAGATGCCACAGACACAGTGGGAGTTGGAAAGTATTGGTATTGAGAGACCAGTCAACATTGCACTGGTGTGCCCATGGTACAAGCAAGCAGTCCAAAATGCATCTAAGTCACTCTGACTGCTGTTAAAAATCTGCGGTGACCCAGTGCAGACATTAACTTGCGTGAAAATGTCCCATAATTAAATGGCTGACTGAATAAATGACATATGAAAAGCTTAAGTAATTAAATCATTTTAGAAATTTACTTGTAGCCTGTTGACAGATCTTTGACTCTTGATCTTAGTATTGAATGCATGTATGTATATATGTGTGTGTGTATATATGTGTGTCTGTATGTAAATATATGCTCGCATATACTGCATGTAAATGTATTCAATGGACATAAATGTGTAAAATCATTCACAATAAAAAGCAAACCAGAGCTGTGGCCACTCTTAGCTGAATGCGCTCAAATCTTTAAGGGCTATTAGTGTAAGCGTTTTGGTGTATTGTGGTATGTGTAGTATATGTACTGTGGTATGTGTAGGCTATTGTAGTGTGTGGATTGTGGTTTGTGTACTTCATTGTGCCTTCCATGTTTATAGTATATTGTGGTTTTCTGATGTTTTAAACTGTATATTTTTAATAACATTCTAGGTCTACATGTAAAAGCCCAACTAGAGACAAGAGTTGAAAATTAGCAATAGCTATAAACTCTCTGTGCAACACATCAGTGCCATATTTTGTATTGGAACTATATTAAATGTCATCATCCCTAACAAATAAAATAAATAAAAACAATCTCTTTTTTCCCCGCACCCCCGTTTTTTTATTTTTATTATTTATTTTTGTATTTTTTTAAAATACATTTTTTAATTTGTTTATATTTTTTTTGTTTTTGTTTTAATTTATTTATTTTTTTTGCATTTTTTGTTTGTTTTTTTTGCAAAAAATCTTATCATGAATTGCAAACTTGAAAATATGAAAATGTTTTAAAAAATAATAAAGTATAACAATTTTGTTTTAAAATCTTATTTGTTTTTAAGGTTTTAAGTCGGATGCACTTAAAAATAAAGATGACGTCATCACGGTTACAATTTCATACTATCAACTGGATATTTTCACACATACCTTTCATTCACATTAACTTCCAGTCACTTACACACATCCTGTTGGTTAATTAATAAACTGTGTCTCACTGTTATAACTTAACCTTAAATAAAACTCTGTTTAGAAGCAGTCTGTGGAAACTTCACTGTTACCCTCGTTTATATTTAACAGCGTCTGGTAAAGTCGACACAGATACTTTGATCCAACTCTCCCCAATAACTGTCGCGTCACTTCCTCACACCATGCCCATCCCTTTGGAAAAAAAAAAAAAAAATCACACAGACAAACGACGGCGAGAAAAAGAGCGAGGGAAAAGTCGAGGTGGGAAGCGAAAGTCAAAAAGCCAGATGAAAAAGTTGGATACTGCGGAGCGAGCCAACCAAAGACCACGATATTCAATTTAAAGTAAGTTTTCTATACTTTGAATGTGTCGGTGACGCTCAGGCAGCTCAATTGATTAGTTTTACATTGATCCAAACGACTCACTGCTTTGTCAATAAGTCTAACAGCGTGTGCTCTTCTTTAAAGTTACACATCATATATTTAAGTAGTATAATATACAGTTGACTTTGATATACATTGGAAAGTGTGGAGGGTTGGGGTAGGCCTGTGAGCCCCCTCCCCTCCCAAATCAAACACACACACACACACACACACACACACACACACACACATTAAAAAGACTGATCTCTTAAATATGTCTGATGGTTTGCAGTAATGATACTGAAAGAGAAATTGTCATTGAAGTTGCTTAACCTGTTTGACATTATCAAATATATTAGGTAATCTTGGCTTCCACCTTCTGTGATATCTACTAACTTTAAGTGTTGCCTTTTTCCACGCTGAAATCTTAGTTTAATGGCCACCACACACACAGCCCAGTGGTTTCAGTGTTAAAGTTTAATTTTTTTCTGTAGAGAAAGTAACAGTCATGTTTTTGTCCGCACACACCCCTGAGGGTAGAGAAAAGTATGTGCTAGCGTTGCATGAGTGTCTCAAGTACAAGTCTCAGCATGGCCTTCGCAGCAGCTCCAGTGCCAGAATGCTCACTAGTGTCCCACAAAGTTGCACAACATGGATGACGTGTTGACGCTGCTCTGTCTTATCAGCCTCTGAGCTGCTTTCCTGCACCAATTTTTGTATACCGCTGTGTTATCTCATTTTAGAGTTAAGCTGTTCATGCTGTGTTATCAAATATAAACATGAATTCTCTCCCTCGATGTGTTCGTAGTCATGCCGCTGCACAAATCAACCCGGGGCCCTCGCCTGGACCCCACCATGATCTCAGCCCCGCTGGGTGACTTTCGCCACACCATGCACATCGGGAGGGGAGGTGACGCCTTTGGGGACACCTCCTTCCTGTCCACGCTTGGTCCGACTCAGGCCAACCCTGACACGGCGAACCCTGGGAGTGCGCCAGCTGCTGACCCTCAGGTTACCGACAATGATCTTCACACAGATGGTCCAGGAAGCGCGGAGAACAATGAGCTCCAGCACTCTGAGTCAGTGTCTTCATTCGACCTGGACCTGGATCTGGGCCCGTCTATGCTCGGGGATGTACTCGGGGTGATGGACGGTTTGGGGCTCGACGAGGACGTGTTCAATTCCAAAAGCGGCACGTCATTGGTGGAGACGAGTCAGGGAAAAGCGGCTGTGGAGATGTCTGTGAACGCACAGAACGAGCTGAATGGGAAGAACTTGGAACTTGGGAACCAGGTGGGAGACAACAGGATACAAGACGGGATCAAGCCAAAGGGGCTACGACCAAAAGTGCGATTCAGTGACAAGCGAGAGGAGATAATTCGCCAAGCGTCTGAGGAGGAAGAGGGTCAAGGGTTTGACTTCCAGGATGAGGATCAGCTGGCTAGTCCAACGAGGGGCGCGAGTGAGAGCACAGTCAGTGGAGGTGAAGCCGAGTTCACCAACCACAAAGTAGATTTGCCACCCAGTCCGGCCTCGTCACATAGCTCAGAGTATGAAGGAGTGACCCCATTGGACAGGAGGAGGGTCGACAGCTGCCACTCAGAGACTGATTCAGAGGAGGAGGAGGAGGAGGAGGAGGAGGAAGTAGGACGAGGCTACACATTTGAAGACGAGTTTGATGATGAGATTGGTCTATAGGGGGCCGGTACGGGCTCCCCTCAAAAACACATCGTTGCTGTTGAGTAAATCGAGTATACTGTATGTTCCTAAACTCATCATTTCAGTGCTGTTTGAATGGGAGGCTTCAACAGAATGCAAACTGGATTTTAGTTTTAAAGATTTGCAGTCCGACGATGTTGCTCAACTGGAAAAGACATTTTATGTTTTATCTGTAAGGGTAACAGATTTGCTGTCATGATCAGAGAAATCAGTGTCGTTGAGGTTATTACAGTGAAAGGTTTGTAGCACTTTGACTTATTTCATTCACCTGGAAGCTTTGCTATGAAACAGACTCAATGAACGATGCTTGCATTGTTCATTTTGACTTTACGTCTTATATTTGCCATCTGAAGAGCACACGACAGATGTTGTTTATTGAGCTTTATGTTATAGTGCCTTAAAGAGAGCTGTATTCTTACATTATTGTACCATGTGCTATGTCAGTGTCTTAATAATTACTTTTCATATTGCATGTTTATTACAATCTCAATGTCTTCTCTTGATGTTCAGTTCATTCGATGAGCTTTAAAAACGGTCCCCAGAGGCTCTGTCAGAACATAAAGATATCCTGTGTATAATTAATTACTGTGAATTTGTCACATTCCAGATCTGTGAGGTTCTCTGGTTCAGATCAGTTTCACACATCTGTTTTCATTGTGCAGTTACTTTGCATGCTTTCAAGTTACCAAAGCTTTTCTCTCTGGGCTGTGGGGCTCCACTAACACTACATGCTAAGACAATCATGGGATCTAAAGATCAATTGTAAATCAGGACCAGCGGTGTATTTTTGTACATGTGGTTTCGCCTTAATAATGCTTATATATTGAAAAACAAGGACTTTGTTTCATGATGCTGTAAAAGGGAGAGACCATTATGCTCATCTGTTGAAAATGCTGGTTTGAACACATTTTGTTTTCCTGTGGTTTCATAAGGATTACAGTAAAAACAATAAAATGATCATTGGGATTTTCAAATACTCATCAGCCTTGGCTATGACTTGTATTTTCTTTGGAAATGACTAGGCACAAAAAAGGAGAAGAATTCAGTATGAGTCTGAGGATACTGTCATGTATGGCCATTCCCTAAAATAAAGTAAATCTGTGCTTTCAACTACTCCATGACAAGCCCTTAAACGTGTTATCGGAAGCAGTAATAGAAAATGTGGATATCAATGAGGGCTTTTTGACTGCTTAGAATTACAAGCCAACACATCAATAATGTATGTCGCAATTCTAATGATTGAAATCTACAACTCATTAATTATTAGTTGAAATGTTAATTCTTAAATGAAAAACCCTAAAAACTTAAGTGAGTGTGTGTTGGTGCATGTGTTCATATGCTGCTAACTGGATTGAGATAAAGTTACAAGAGCAAATAAAACAACTGGAAGACAGTGTAAAGAAGACTTTTATTCAAACTCAATTACAGATAGCTATGATTTCTAATGTGATAATTCCAAGTCGACGTATCCACAATGTCATTTTGACTAGCTGAAATTCTAATAAACACATCAACAAGTTGTCTCTTACAAGTGGGAATGTCAGTTGTTGATATCAGCAGTTAAGTTCTTAATAGTGTCGACTGTAGATATCAATAATTGTCTCACATTACAGATATCATTAATGGAATTCTAGATATATAAAATTATAACTGTCAGATATCCAGAATTGCATTTGGGGTATCTGAAATGCAACTGTGACTGGTGGAAATTATATTCGTACTGGTAACAATTACATTTGAGATATCTACAACTCCTTTTACAACGAGTCAGAATTTGAGATATTAAAAAAGGGAGTTTCTTTTCTTATACTTTGTTTATTGAGTTTTAGTTTGTGTATACAACCATACCTATGTTTTATTATAAACAACTTACAACATTCTTTCCACAATCAAAAAGGTGGAGAAAAACTGAGCAAGAAGGGTGAAGGATGAAGTTCATGTATTAGTTAGTCCAGATGTTTTTTCCACTGTCATAAATCATCCATTTCTTCCATTTAATAACAAAAACTTTTTCTCTCACTCTCAGCACAAATCTCTTAGAATTTCCAACCATTGTTCTATAGCAGGTGATTCAGTCTCGTACCAGTCCCTTGTTGCCTTCTTGCTTGTGATCAATAATATCTCTGTAATTCATGACAAAATCATTTATAGTCCCAAAGTACATAACTTTGCAGTCATCAGGTGTTGCATATCCCAGAATTTCTTTGATTGTAAAATTCACATTTTCCCAGAATTAGTGTAGCTTGTGATGTTCCCAAAAATATGCCTCTCTATTCCCACATACTCACCAATATGTTGTGACCCGGTTGTTTTACCCTTTATTTTAGATGTAATGAAGTAGCAGAGTAATTTTTTCCATCCAATCTCCCTCCATGTCTTTGAGTTTGTGGTGGTGTGTTCTGTTCAGCACATATTAATCCATTCTTTATTTGTAATTTCAGTGTTTAATTCCCTCCGCCATTTTGTTTTGATGTTCAAAACGGGAGTTTCACTCGTCAAACTGTCACTGTAATTATCTTCAATAATGTGTGTACAAATCCAACATGAATATGCTAATTTAAAAGTGGCTCAATGGCTTTGTGGTACTTTAGCTATTACTTTAATGACATCACAGCCATATATTCAAAATAGTTTATGTTAGACATACTGGAAATGCAATTGTTGACATATGAAATGGGTAGCTACATATCCACTTGTCACAACCCTTTATCAACATGTGGAAACTCAGTTGTAGATATGATATTAGTAATCATTATTCTAACTGGAGACCAAGGAATCAGTTTTGACCGGTTGAATATATATCCTACATGTGGAAATATAATTGTAAGATGTCAAAAGTGTTTTACAGATATCTTAAAATAAAAACATTTGTTGACATCTTTTCCACTAGTGAAAACTAAATCGCTACCAGTCAGCCCTATTGATTAAGTATAAAAAGGGATTGTCATGAGATGCCCACTAGCTCAGTAGGTAGAGCTGACGTCCCATCTACAAAGGCAATGTGCTTGCCGCAGCAATCATGAGATTGAGTTCAGCCTGCGGCCCTTTGCTGCGTGTCATCCCCTCTCTTTCCCTCGACACGCTTAAAAACTGTGCTATCCAATGAAGGCAAAAGCTGAGAAAATAATAAAACCACTCTCTCTCTGAAAACATTGATTCAAGAAATCAGAGTCTAAAAACAGTTTTGAACATTTTATTTTAAGCATGCAACAGGGAATGCCTAAAATAGTTCACACATCTGTAAAACATACAGACTGAGAGTTCAATAGCAGAGATTATAACACCATATGGTGCCTACGTTGGCCAATAAATGTCAGAAAGAAGAATTATTGTACGCAGCTGAGTTCTGTACATTATTACAAGCTCCTCGAAGATGAAACATGTTAAGAGTTTCCTGCTCATCACACAATGAATGTGTACTACTCATGCAAATGCAAAAATAGTTTTCTCTCTCTCTCACACACTCACATACACTCACACTCACACACACGCTACACAGATATTGTCCTGAACACGTTGAAACCTGACAGAGCCGTGGAGATCATCACACCAGGTAGCTGCGGGTGCCAGTGGATCTCCTTAATCTCTGACTGACCCTGGTGCAGGAACAGCAGCTGAGGGGGTAAGTCCTTCACCCCCTCCACCCTGGCGCCCACGTCGCAAGACTCCACCGACAGATCCCACTGGCTGATGACGTCATCCGCTCCAGAGGCGGCGAACACGCTTGAGTCCACAGGGCTCCACTCCACGGATGTGACGGGAGCGCTGTGCTGCTTGAAGTTCGCCACAGGCCGCCCAGTCTGCATGTACGGGTGGAACAAGAGGTGTGACAGCCATTAATCCCAAATCATAACAGCATCACTCCCAACATGGAGACTGATTTATAAATGTGTGTGTTTTCTGCTTTTTGCTCACAGGTTTCAACAAGAACTCATCAGGGTGTATAAATGGGTCTTAAAGGCATATGAAAAATGGATTCCTGTATCAGGAGGAATGAGGCTGCTGTAATTACATACTATTGTGTAAGAGGCGCAAGATGGGACAAATGTTATTATTTAGGTGGGGCCAAGCTGTGAGGGTGCTTGATTATCTGATGTTGTAACAGGACAAACACTGTCTTGTTGCACTAATGGTTGGTTACTCTGTTGTGACGACACGCGCTGATCAAACAGTCAGATCGTCACTCCTGGTCTGACATTAAAGGTGCGGTTGGTAACTCTTATGAAAATAACTTATAGACTTACAGGTAATCTGTGAAAAAAAATCATCTTCCTCTGCCTTTCGAAATGCTTACAATGGGATTACCATGTGTGTTACAGCCAATCAGAGCGGAGGAGTCTCTAACGCAGCTGTAAATCATGTCAATAGGCTTGTTTGAGATGAGGCAGGCCTGCACAGATTTGATCACTGGCAATCGCTGCACAATGCATGCCGGTGAGGTTTGTGTACGACTTCACCCTAAGTTGCTCTGACGTCATGCAAAATCCTGTTTTATGAAATTAATGTTGTACCTTTATTGTTGTTGTTGCGATAACTTGATGTTGAAGCCGTTGTGTCATGAATATGTTCTATTTTATAACTGTCTTTTTTACAGAGAAATTATTCTGTTTCCTGCCCAAGGACTACAGATTAAAATTTGTTTATAGCTAACTCTGGTGCAGTGAAGTAGCTGTGCACTGTCCCTGTTAAATAAATAAAAAAAATTGAAAAAAGTGGACAGTGATATTCTCACAAGAGCGAGGTGGCCGCAGTTTTTAGAGCCAGGTGCTGCAGTTGCTCTCTACTGACTGCAAGACCCAGGGTATGATGGGGAACGCCCGGCTGTCACCTGATCTAACAGCTGATTGGTTTAGATGTTGATTCATCAAGATGACGTTTTAAATACACTTTTCATTTTTGAAAAGAGATTTAGATGTTATTTTTCTGATTTAAAGGTTTATTCTGTAACAGAAAACATGTTGTGTGACTGATGCTGAAGTTTAGTCATCAGAGACTTAATACATTCATCATAAACTATATGTAGCCGACTGTACTTAAACATTGGACTCTTTTAATTATTAAAGTATCAGCATCACAGAGACTTGTGGTCAGTGGGATGTGAGGATTCTTAAAATAACATCTGTACAGATGTGAAGCCCTGACTGTATCTGACTGATCTGTAATGAAAGCTGTTTCCCCTCTGAAAATATTAACCTTGGGGGGTACAGGTCTGCTCTGCAGCAGCAAACTGAAATGATGCTGAATAACACAAGAATTCATGTAAAATGGAGGTTGAACCATGAATATAAATTACAGATCACCTGTAAAGCATTTTAATAGGCTACTCGGTCATAAATAAAACAACTGGAGGCTGCAAACAAACTGATATATGAGTCCGGTAACATTTTAAATGAGTCTGCACCATATCTAACAAGATATGAGTGTGACTTCCTGTGCAGACTAAAGGCTGCTGAAAACTGTCGGGAAACCGTCCGACTTCACCGCAGCTTTTTATCACTGCCTCCTGCTGCAGCTGCCTGATCTCGTCCACGTTCTCCAACAAGTCTAATCACTGCTCGTGAACTGCCCTGTCGAATTTGGCAGCACTGATCAAAAAGGAATCAAGATTCTGTTACTGCACTGCCTCAAATGTTCCAGAAACATTTTCGTGGACTGTTTAGCTGTAAAATGAAAAAGTTTGGTCTGGCTGGTGGGCGGTGCTTCAAACAAATTTTCAAACATGACAGACAGGTCACAAATGTTCTCATTTTACAGATAAACAGTACACTAAAATATGTAAATAAAAACATGAGGTGAGACATAGGCAATGCAGTAATACAGTCTTGTTTCATATGTGATCAGTGCTGCCTAGTTTGACCGCAGTTCAGGAGCAGTGATTGACACGATTGTTAGCTGCGTTTGAGACTCCTCGGCTCTGATTGGTCGTTTTCTTTGAGCAGCGGTCTAAAATGAGCACATGCCTGCCATTAGAGGCAGACCAACTGTCTCATTTACTCTACTGTGTGGATGTAGTGACAGTTTCAGGACATATGACACAAGTTATTGTCATAAAAGTGAGCAACTGTGGCTTTATCAACTCATACAAAACAACACAGTACATATAATAACTCTAAACAATGTTCAGCTGAATTATCTTGCATGAGTAAAATGATTACCAATAAAGTTTCTATTTTCAGATATGAAAATTAAATTGTTGGTTTTTACCTTGAACTGTCGAAGGTCCCACACTTTCAGAAGCCCGTCGTCCCCTCCTGACAGGATGAATGGTTCAGTCCTGTTCCAGCTGATCACATTAATGTCGGATGAGTGAGCTCCATCGGCTGAAAGCATTGAATTGGGCGGGGCACGGATATCCCAGATACGAATAGACTGATCCACTGAACAGGATGCAAAAACCTGTTGCAAACACGAGAGGGCAGATCCTGAGATTTGAACTTTGAGGTCAAACTTGTACAAAACAAGTCTTAACAAGAAACTCTAATGTACTCACTGCAAAACATTTTTGTTCTGTATTTAAGTGTGTGAGAGAGTCAGGCTGTCCATGTTCACAATTTGTGTTTGATGCTTTTTGAAAACCTTGCTACATTTAGAAATTACAGTCAGTTAGGCTGCACCCAAGAGCTGCATAGTGTACATTCACAGAGGCAAATCGTTAACTGCCCACGTCAGGCTGCAGGATTCACATCCATATGTCACAAACTAGTTTGGTGACTTGTTAAATTAGATATTTGGGTCTGTGTTTCTTAGTTACATCACTGTGGTGGCACATAGTTCAAGTGTTAACAGGTTTTTTTGTAGTCAGCATAGTTTCATTCATTCCAATCATTGCCTCCCCTCACCACACCCTGTCCATCCATCCAAACACCTGTAAACAGCTGGTGAGCTCAGTTTGATTTTATTAGTCCCTGTGGAGTAGAGGTGTCACAGTACATGTATGCGTGTTAAACTGTTCGGCTTTCGGTTTGGTGCGGATTACAAACCCAATGATATGTTGAACTATTCTATTACATTTGGCAAATAAAATACACAGTTTCAACAGTGTTTAAGATAATGTTCTCAGTGCTACTGTCCTCAACAAGGCAGCCCATGTCGTCTGCCCCTCCCATCCCCAAACCACAACATTCTACACCAGTGAGACACACTGGGAGGCAGCTACGCTAAGCTAGCTCGTTGCAAGATGGTTGTTAATGCCATTACCAGACCTGAAACAGAAGACGCTCTATTGATCAACAGGTCTGGTGTTTGGAGCCACTTTGCTTTCACTATGAATTATGAGGGTGATGGTGAGAGAGGGCGCAGCTACAGACTCTCCTCAGCAGCTAACCCAGTAGCACAGTAACATTTACGACCCCCAAGCTGAAGCACGAGCTGCTGCATGGCCACAGACTCTGGTCAGGAGTGAAGCCAGCAGCACACAGTCAGTGATTGCACAGCACACACACACACTCCTAACTAGGGAACGAGAGCCGGTGCACGGCTGTAGCCTCTCGCTCAGCAGCTAACGTTAGCACAAAGCCACACCCACCGCAGTGAGCAGTGGCTGCTGGATAACCGATTCAGCCAGAAAGAAGGACTAAAAAGTACATTAGTGACAGCAGTTTAGCTTGTGTTTATACGCCTGTGGCATCTAACAGAGATGTTTATTTGTGTATTTATTAGACTGAAAGAGCTCAGAGAGCATGTGGGACGTAGCAAACTTACTGCTCACACACTATTTGCGAAAGAAATGACACTGATACTGTGTGCTCTAATGTCAGAAGTAACGCAGAAAGAAACCACTGATTTTTGTATCGAACCGTGACCCGTCTGTCACACCGAACCATACATTTTGTTCATCCTCTGCATTTGAATCAGCCTAAATATCTGGGATCAGTGAGGCTACTCCTGCTCTGAGGTCAGGGTGCAGTGTGGACACATAACATGCATGTAAATCCCAATATGCACGCCTTATATTTTACATGTTTGTATTTTATTATAGTAAACCCACACAGATAGATGCCAGCCTCATGTGGGGGCTGAACAGAGGATGATCTTGCAGTGAGCAGACAGTGCTTAACACTGATCCATCGTGCCACCCTGTAAAGCTCTAAAGCTCATCTCTGGTACCTCAGTCTGACCCACTGTGTCTCTATTTTCCTACAAACATACTGTAGCTTCGGTGGGTGACCACTGCAGATCCTCCACAGACTTGCTGTGGGAGCTGAAAGGTCGCTGGTCAATCTGCCATGAGGTCCCGCCCTCTCTTGGCTCCCACACATGGATGTTCTTTTTGCAGTCTCCACTGACGAGGCGACCTGTTAATTAAAGCACAAACACGACACTTTAGCTTTCGGCTGCGGGATACACACATCTGCTGTGGTTACACTTCACCTCATCCAACCAGTATTTTCGCAGCTGTGTAAAATGTGACCCATCTACTTATTTAAAGGAATACTTCACCTGCAAAATGAGCACTTGTATATCAATTAATCACCGTGTGTTAACTTGAATTTGTGAAGAAAGCTTTATTTTACTTGGATGCCTCCACAGTGAATGGAGAATCCAAAAAATGGCAAATTGTAGATAATTGGAACATACAGCCAAAGGGCCAGAACCGGTCCACCAAAGGGTCCAATCTGACCCACTGGATGACTCTGTACATCGAACGGCACTGTCACATGAGCAAAATCAGAATTGGCGAATAGTTGCCTCCTGTTCACATACATTTAATGCAAGTAAGGGGATGTGTGTAACACTCATTCCAGGTGGTGAGGCAAATTCACATCTTTACATCATGTCCAGTTCAACTTTGATGAACAAAGTTGCAGCCTCAACCAATAGCCAAGGAGTATGTGTGGAGGAGGCTTTAATTGTTGCTGTGTCAGACCAGCTGATGTTGTGTGATACTGGCCGAGAAAATACAAACTGCTCCACATGAGAGATGCTGACAGTGAGTCAGGAGATGGGCATGAATGTATGAAAATGTAAAATGTACCAATAACATCATATTTTGAGGTATTTATTAGCAAGCTAGCTAACGTGAGCTAACAAACTGTCTTTCCTTGTGCCTCACATCCAGCTTGAATATCATTAAGGCAGCTATGGTCACTCGCCTGCATCCCTCATGTGTGACCACTCTATAAGTGATGTACTTGTGAAAGCTCAGAGGTGATTGGTTGCAGGAGCAAGTTAAACAGTGAGTAGATACTGCATGTAAAGTGCTGCTGTAAGGCTTTTCCACTCTGACCAGAATACAGCTCTCTGAAAAAAACAATGCACTCATTCTGTGGTCTTATTTAAAGATGTGGACCACTGTGCAAAATATCAGCAGCTCCAGTAGAAAATAATCTGTGTCAGACTTCTATCTTCAAACAATCTTTAGTTCGGTGCGGTGAGGCCAGCATTTCTGCACAGGAGTGGAAACGTATGGGAAAAAAAAGCACTTGTAATGACAGTGAAAAGGAGGCTGACTGGATATGGAAAAACTGAGACATATTGTTGAAACAGCACTTATTTTTCTTAAGACAACTGAAGCTGTTCATCATCTGTTTATAGTAAACGGGTGAACACTCACAGAATGTGCTTCTTTACGCTCAACCAAAGGAAAAAATGGAGGTGTTGTTATTTATAGATTATTATGCGGTGGTTTTACTTGTCTGGCCCACTGAAGATCAAATATGGAAAATCCAATCCTATCCAGATGTCCACATTCGAGGCAAAAAAAAAAAAAAATTGGAACTGTCGATCAGTTTGAATACTTGGAGTTACTCAAGACCCAATTTCAACTTTAACTAAAAACACACATACAAAAGATTGCAAACTCTGACACATCTGACACTACATTTACCAAAGATTTTCTACACTCCATGATCTTCTCTGACCTGGCCTTTTGCACTACAAGCTGGTCCCAGGCCAGCGTGACAACCACCACCACCACCACCACCACTGCAGTATACTTACCAAATGTAATTTAATATTTTCCTCTGACACAGTTAGTCTAAAAATCACTCACAATATGGCCCGAGGACCTTGACTAGGAGCGACTGCGTCACCCCCTCAAGGTACACAAAGTTTCGGCCATCTAAAGGCACAAAACCAGATCAAATTACAGTTTACATCCATGTCTGTCCAGACTCGCATGTCACCATGACAGTTGACAGTGCTTCAAATATGGATGTTGCTTCAAGAAACTACAGATTCTAAAACGTGGATGCTTTACAGTGATGTTCCAACCAAATGTCTACCTCTCTGTTCCTCAGTTATCCTGCTAAATAATGGCCAGAAATGTTTTTTTTTTTCCCAGAACATTTTGATGTCGCAGTGAAATTGATCTCTGACCTTTTGGATATATGATGTCATCACTTCATCATTTTATCCTGTTTGACATCTGTGTGAAGTTTTGTCCTAATTAGCCTATGAATTCCTGTGCTGAGATTACAGTGACATTTGACCACCAAAATCGAATTAGTTTATCTTTGAGGATGTTTGTGCCAAATATGAAGAAATTCCATTAAAAGGCCCTGACACACCAAGCCAACGGTTGGCCTTCGGACAATGTTGGGCCGTTTTTGAGCTTCTGCCAAAGCAAACGTGTTACGGTAAGATTGTTTTTCTGCAGGCTGCACCAAGGTGTAGTGGTTAGCATTGTTGCCTTACAGCAAGAGGGTTCCTGGTTTGAACCCAGTGTGTGGAGTTTGCATGTTCTCCACGTGTCAGCGTGGGTTTTCTCCGGCTTCCTCCCACAGTCCAAAGACATGCAGGTTAATTGATGACTCTAAATTGCCCGTAGGTGTGAATGTGAGTGTGAATGGTTGTCTGTCTCTATGTGTCAGCCCTGTGATAGTCTGGCGACCTGTCCAGAGTGTATCCTGCCTGTCAGCCAGTGTCAGCTGGGATAGGCTCCAGCCCCCCCACGACCCCCAACAGGATAAGCAGTTATGGAAAATGAACAATTGTTTTTCTTTAGCCACTGAGTTTTTAAGCAGAAACGATTGATGATGATTTGCGTTATTGTTCACTGGTGCACAGTAAATTTGTTTTGTTCTTTCAACATCAGGTTGTGTTGTTAATGTGCTAACTGGCTAACTAGCGCCAAGACGGTCTTCCAGTTTCCCTTTCTGAATGAGGATTATAGATGACTGCCATCTGCTGGTGTGGAGAGTTATTTCCTCTCACACAGGCACAGAACGTACATGTTGGTCAACCTGCACTGGCTTTCGTCTTTGGAGTGTGTTCATGTGCAACTGTTTTGGCTGAGACATGACGGCATCAGGCGATTCAGCAGGGGTGTTCATCGCTCCAAGTTTTCTGAAGTCGGTTTGGTGTGTCTGGGTCTGAAGGCATCCTTGAAATATCATGCTCACAAGAATGGGACAGGCAAAAACATAATGCCTCCGGCCACGTCTGTCATCAGCATATAAAAATGGAACTCCCTCCCACTCCATATTAAAACTTCCCTTGATTTTTATTCTTTGTCTGCTGTGCTAAAAAAGGCAGTTTAATGAAAATTAAACCTGCAATCACCAATTTACATTTATAAGCTGTTACTAATTGAACAGTAAATACCACATGACCAGGCACATAGTGATCAGTAATTTATAACACGATGTACTGCATATTTGTCCTTATATTATTTGTACTGTATATATGTTCTCTTACCCCGGGGACTGAGGATGTATATTAGTGTTGAGCTTTATCCCTGTATAATGCATCAGCTTCCATGTATTGAATGTATGTTCATTACACATGGTCCCTGTCAAATAAACTTGTAAAAAAAACAGAACAGGGGGGCGTCGGTGGTTTGTGGGTACAGCAGGCGCCCCATGTACAAGGCGGCCCGGGTTCAACTCCAGCCTGTGGTCCTTTGCTGCATGTCACTCCCTCCCTCTCTCTCTCCCCCTTCACGTTTAACTTTCCTATCAATTAAAGGCAAAAATGCCCCCAAAAATATCTTTTAAAAAAAAGAGAACAGGGCTGTATGTGTCACATAAACTGAACCTGACACCCCTGCTCTGTAACTATAGCGTGTGTATCCATGACACTGCTGCTGATCACACCATGTTTTTCCTGTTGTTGTTTTTTTTCCTACTGCTATGGAAGTTATATTTTTAGTCCTGTTTGTGTCACATGTTGTAAAATAATCCTGCTTTCAATTTAATTTGGTAGAAAGTTGAGCCATGAGCCAAGTAAAGGAATTTTTTGTCAGTGGATGGATCATTGTTAAAAGATGTTTTGAAATCTAAAACTCCTCATTTATGAGCTCTTTTGTTATATAACAGCAAGCAAACATGGCTGTGGTGAAAAGGACATTTGTTGTTGTTTTCGGCATCAGAAAGTCACAGTTTGGGAATTTACACAGAAATCTCTGATGCTGTGGTGACAGATGGAGAGACTGTTAAGAGCCAGGAAGAGAAAATTATACTTTCCATTGGGTACAGACTGTTCCTCTCTTGTTTCTCACACATTATAAAGTCAACGAGGTGCAGTCAGGGACACATTTACACTTACAGTACACAACATATGGTGGTCACTTGAGGTTAGTTTTTAAAGATACTATGCAGGAATTGTTTTGTCTCTGAGACGCTTACGGGCGTGCACCCCCACAGCGCTCAGGTGAGGTCAGGATTTTGTAAAAAGGTAGCGACCAGGTACCAGGATGCAAGCAGCACGCATCCAAGAGACACAGCGCTGAGAAAATGCAAATATAGCGAGGCGAAACGCCAAACAAAGTGACTCTGGGATTGGCTTTTACTTTTACTGGCGAGCGTGTTTACAAACAGTAACCAACAAACCTGCTTAGTATACCTTCAGCAAGGTCAGAGTGTATGTGAGTAACTGCAGGTAAAGGAGACACTCACCAGGCACTGTAGGTGACCAGTCGATAGCAAAACCTTCAGTCATGTGTCCTGAGAAGCTGAAGAGGGCTGTGGCCTCCTTCTGTTGTTTGAGGAAAGCAGCCATGGCAGCAGGGCTGTTCACGGCTTCCAGCTGTGACTGGAGGTCAAATATTTCTACCTGTCCCTTCTCTGACCAGACAGCGGCCAGCGACTGCGCTCCACGTCGGGTCACCTGGGAATTCAGAAGCAAAATCAGTAATGAGGAACACATGAAGACACATGCTTCAGATGTAACAGTGCTAAAGGAACACTGTTTCACTGCTTGTTGAAATGTAATGTGGTCAAAAGTTTTTGGAAGGAGGTTAAAATCACTTATCAGCCAAAATTGTGCATCTTTGGTATTTATCCAAAAGATTTCATTACTAACACAAATGACTGTGCACTGATACACTCATGTCTCTCACAAGCTAAAACAGCAATAGCTCTAAGATGGAAAGATGTGAACAAACCAAGTATGAATCTGTATATTAAGGAGTTATCGACATGTGTTGCTGTGGAAAAACGTACATATATCACTAAAGGAAAGCTGGCGGCCCTTCTGAAGCAAAGTGTTGATAATGTTTAATAAAACCAAAGACTGGAGTGGGGGTGGGGTAAAGTGTGGTAGCCCATATGCACTTCATTTGATGGTTCACCATATTTGCTGCCAAGACTGACATTTTCATTTATATGTAATAACTTTAATAATTATAAACCCCAATAAAACATTGTTAAAAAATATTCTGTTAAAGGAGAAAGGACAGCTAACGTCTGTTTCCACCAAATTAATATACATAAACGATTAAAGATCCACTCATTACGAAAAATGTATGTCATATAAAAACTAAAGTAATGGTCACGTGTGTTGACTGATTCACGTTGTCACCTCATGCATTGAGTAACATTACAAGTTAACGTTCCACCTTAAAAGTTGCCGGCAGTCGGCCTAGAGAATTAAGTTTTTTTCTCCAACTCCAGCTGCTGCAAGAGGCAGCAAAACATCCTTACAGTCTACAAATAAACCTCTCCATGGTATGAACAGTGGTTACATAAGCCTCAAAACCAGCCACAACTCAGCCCTGAGCAGAGTGACCGTCCTCTACTGACCTATCAACAGACTGCAGTGTTCACAGCTCCACCTTTTAGTACCAGATCTGTGTGCTAGGCACCCCAACAGAGGAGGGACCAAAAATGGGGACGGTATGGAACGCTTCCATTGGTACCATCCACAACTTTTCACAGTGCGCACCGTACAGAACCGTTTTGTACTGTTCGCTGGAAACAGGGCTCAAGTTTATACACGTTTGCCTAGAAACTGACACACACTACACACCCTGACTCTGTTGATCCCTCCATAGTGAGGCAGCATGGCCAGTTCCATCTGTGGCTTCTTATCTTCATCCTCCTCCTCCTCGTCATCGCTTTCTTCATCGCTGCTTTCTTCACCCTCTTTGTCTTTCTCTGTTCCATGAAGATTATGCATGCGAATGACAAGAAGTCTGCAAGAAAATGAAATGATGCATTAAAGAGAATGTCGATGACAAACTATCTGACACTTGTTTCCGAGTGGTGTTTAGTAGACCCAGTCTGATGTTTGTGCTCAAGTGCTGAGTTTAAGGAGGAAACAATGATCTTGCAATAACCTTTAACTGAACCTCCAGAGAGATGAAAGTTCCCGACTCTTTCAGTGCTGTGTGGATTGTGTCAAAACAAAACTGAAAGTGTGCAGTGACTGATGCCTCGGTGCCAACACTGCCAAAACAATCTGCTGCTTAAACTTGCACATTTTGGTATTTCTACCAGCACCCATGGTTACTGCCTCTGTAAGAACAATAACATGCCCTGCTGGTGACACCTCACTGCATGTGAGCACTTGAAGGGACAGTTCACCCCAAAATCAAAAATACATATTTTTAATTACAAGAATGAATCAAATCAGATCTTCCGTACTTGACTGGATTGCTCACAAGTGTGTGTGGCTTAGTAAATTTTACCCCAGCATCAACTTACATATTTTTCCTCTTACTTGTTGTGCTATTTATCAGTCTAGATTGTTTTGGTGTGAGTTGCTGAGTGTTGGCGATATCAGCCGTAGAGATGTCTGCCTTCTCTCAAATTTAACTAGATGGCACTCAGCTTGTGTATTTTTTGGCGCTTTGAGCACCACAAACTGAGTGCTATCTAGTTCCATTATATCTGAGAGAAGACAGACATCTCTACAGCCGATATCTCCAACACTCGGCAACTCACACCAAAACAATCTAGACTGATAAACAGCACTACAGGTAAGAGGAAAAATATGTATTTTTAATTTCTGGGTGAACTGTCCCTTTAAAACAAACAATAAAATAATAAAAAGAAAATCACTGTTGTTGACTAATCTTAAAAAAGTGATAGGTGTGAGCATGTTGATGCTGTCCTGTCTATATGGCCATTGAACAGGTGGGCTTGATTTACCTTCTACAGAAACAGCAACTAAAAGTCTCATTACTACATCAAAGATTTCCAATTAATGTGTTCTTAGATATAAAGAAGCGTTAGCATTCTGTTTCACCCTGAGGAGAGGAAAATCAATTAACAACCACTTCACTAATAATTAAAGTAATTGAACACTTTCATCGCCTCTTATTAACAGAAGCCCTCTAGAAACCAGACTGACGGATTTCTGATTTCACTCCAATCCAGAGTCACCTTTACACTTTGTACACAGGACTTTTATTTGCAGTGGAGTATTTTATAATATGGTATTGCTTCTGAACGTCTTGCACACATACACACACACTTCTTGGCCTCTGCTCAGGTGAAGCTATGCTGGGAATTGTGTGAGGTCACCAAACTTTATATCTGTGCCAAAAGTCCACACGTTATAAACTAGACGTTTATGGTGTTTGTGATATTGTCAGTGCACAGTATTTCTTCACATAGTAAACTCAAGAGTCGTAAAACTGTCCCGATGATGAGAATGCCGTCACTAACATCATCCACCTCATATGAAGTAACTGCTACATTAATACAAATGTTTAGACAGAATTTGACAGGTTGTTTGCCTGTAATAAAGTAAAATAAATTCATAGATAATATCTGTGTAATTAACTTATATACAATTTCAGACCCAATGTCCTCTCTTTATGTTCTTTCTGCATAAACTTTTAGACTCAAATTACTGAAACACTGTACAGAACTAGTATTACCAAATACAAAGCTGACCTTGTTGCGTTCACTACCCTCATCGCCAAACAGCATGTACTGTTACAGAGGAAGAGCCCTAACACGCCTGGCACAACTTGGTTGAGGGATTTGGTGTCTTTTCTTTACTTTGAAAAAATCAAACACACAGTCAGACGATCTGTGAAAAGATTCCACAAAATCTGGGACCCCGTTTTCTCCTGTATTAACTCTCTTAATGTGTTCAACACTCCCCTTTATCCCCATGGTTTTGTTGTTTTGTTTTTTGGCTGATGGTGAGTGTTAAGCGTCACAACATGTTTAAGACATCAGATGGCACCTTTTTTTTCCTTTTTTGGCTGACTCACATATGGAGAGTTATATCCTCTCACACAGGTGCAGAACATATGTGCTTGTTGACTATCGGCTGTAGTCTCTGTGGTGTGTTCATGTGCAACCTTTTGGGCCGAGACATGGCGACATGAGGCAATGCAGCAGGGGGCCTTCGTTGCCGTTAGTTATCTGAAGTCAGTTTGGTGTGTTTGGGCCTTTAGTGTGATTTTGGGGTAATGGGTGTGTTGTTTGTTACTGTTTGTTTAGAGGTTGAAAAAATTTCACATTTCAGAAAACTGTTTTTCAATTAGTATCTGTACTGTCTACAACATGATTTCAAGTCTATTTAATAAACATATCTTTGAAAAAAGATTTGTTTATTAAGTGGCTTCTGGCCCTCTATCATTTTGCAAAAGTGGTCCCTGGGCAAAGCAAACTGAGAAACATAGACTAATGGTGTTCTGTACACTTTTTGCCTTTTAGTGCATGTCAGTGAGCACTTGTCTGTTGTTAGGGGTCAGACAAGCATGTTTGTGAGCTCATTCTCTGGGGGAATATCCACAAGACAGTCCACACTTTGAGTTATGTCTTTTGGACCAATAGTTTTTGAGAAAAGTGTGGAAGAGTAACACCTCCACCTTTGACTCTTAAAATCAGAGTCTCATCGGTGTTCCCTACAGGTGACCAACGTTGTTCTGAGCTCATAGAACATGATTTCAACAGCAAAAATGTCACAAAACACAAGAAATATTATCTATTATTATTATTTTTATTATCCACTATTACTTACTACTGATACTATTTTATATTTTAAATGTATCATAATCATAATCAGTTATCATCATCATTGTAAGCAGGGTGACATGCAAACAGCATCTGTTTTGACACACTGCTTCAAAAAAGCATTTGAAGACTCTTTTATTTAAACAAGTATTTGGTTAAATGTGGGGTTTTTTGGCTGTCTAAATCTATGCACCTTTGTTCTTATGTTTTGTCATTGTTTTAATCTATTGTGAAGCACTTTGTGGTTTTTACCTGTGAAAGGTGCTATATAAATAAAGTTTACTTACTTACTTACACTTGCAGCTACAACTTAGGTTTGTAAACTTGTTGTATGTTACTGTCTCAATAAAGTTTAAAAAACAAACCACAAAATACCCCAAAACTTGCAGCTGCTCCCTGCTGGTGCTGCCAAGCAGTCATCGCCTGGCACAGATGTTAAAAATGCCCATTTTAAAACATTTATTTAACCAAAGGTAATATATTTAACAACTTGTGATAACATGATAATCATTTCATATAGACGAAAGTACTGTGAGAAGCCTAAAATGTCGAAATGTAAGCTTTCGCTGCTCTAGTCATCTCATCTTTTAAGCTGCGGTCGGGACTGGATCATCTCCTCCCATCATTATCAAGGATGTGGGCGCAGCTAGAAAGCTTACTGAAACTTCACAGTAATACATTAAGCCAGTGTTTCTCAAATGCTGTGGCGGCACACTGGTGTGCTGTGGGATTTTGTGATAACTGCAGATTATTATTGCAATATTCAAATGGACCTATACAAAAAGTTATGAGTTTTTTTATTGACTGTGTCAGTATGTTGTGCACACCCATTTCCTAATAAAGGGGCAAACTCTAGCTAAAAAATGATTATCTAATTTAATTTAATTTCAAAAATCTTCAGGAGGAACCTATTTGTCTCTGTTTGTGCCTGGGAATTATAAATATATGACACATCAAAAGCCCTGTTTGGCAGTCAGTGTGAGGGATGATAATTAAAAGGAGAAAGCCATGAGTGGGACAATGGATAGCTTTATTGCACGGAGCAAATTACAGCAAGGCACCAGCTAAAGCTACCGGCCTTCTTTTTTTCCATATTCTTATTGTCTTAAGTCCTTATGTCGTGATAAGAGTGATAACACAAGTGTTGAAGCTATTGTGCACAGATATAAAAACAGGTGTGCCTTGAGACTTTGGCTTGACCTTTGGTGTGCTTTGGACATAAAAGGTTTGAAAACCACTGCACTAAACCATCATTTCCAACCACTGCTTGGAAATGATAGAGGGGGAGTTGAAGATGAAACACATATAACTTTGAATCATGCTGAGTCCCCAGTGTTTACACCTCCTGGCTCCGCCCCTGCTAACCTGTGTGACGGTGTGTATGAAGTGTGATTGGAGGTTTGTACCTGTTGCTCATGGCTGTGTCTGCTTGTGTGCCTGCACAGAGCAGCATGGACAGAGGAAACTGCTCCCTGTTGTCTCCGTCTCCATCTCTCAGGATGTCGAAGCTCAGACACGGAGCACCTGGACACACACAACAGTTCATGCTGCAGCTCATGTGTGGTGACAACACGTTTAAAGTGGTGCCTGCGTGTTTAAATAGTTGCTATCTCTTTGTACAACTTGCCTGTCTGACACTCGTGGTACATGCGGTACGCAGACCGGTCCATCTCCAGCTCCTCTCCGGGCTGCAGCGGCTCGATCCCGGGCACGTACACTTTCCTCTCCCCTTCTCCTCCTGCACCTTCCTCCTCCATGTCCACTCCTTCATCATCGTCGCTGCCAGCCTCGTCCATCTCCTCCATCTCGCCTCCTTCCTCGGCAAACGTGTCCTCATCGGGCGCAGACATCTTTGCTTACTTCCGGTTTGTGGAGCGGCCACGTGGTTTAAACACCCTGCGCCGTCACCCCTCCCCTGCTGCTGTTGCTGCCGCTGCTGCCTCGCCCCCACCCACCCTGTCTTTCCCTCTCCGTCTCTCTCTCTCTGTCTCGCCCACTCTCCCTGTCTCTTCCCCCCATTTACGGGAATTCAGCTGGCCTCTTTGGTGCTCGGCTGCCAGGAAAAATCAGACTTGCAAATATTTGTCTCGGAAATTGCCCAAAATACGAAGCTAAGATATAAATGTTAATTCAGATTTCACAGGAGTTAAGTGCATGTTCAGGGGCACCCTTCACTTTCCGGAGAACGACGTTGTTATAAGAAATCAGATGACTCATTTCCACATTTTGGGGTCATCATGTCCATGTGCTGCTGAAAGGATCTCACACCTGCTCTGGCTGAGTCACATTATTATATTAATTTCAAGTGAATGCAACATGAGTGCGACCTGCAGCAGCACTGCCTGGCACTGACACTGAGGTCAGTCGCCCCTGGATTACTGATAGGAAACAATTAATCTGGCAGCAGCCTCACAGCCTGGATATTTAATGTGTAAATATCAGACTGTACAAATTGAATTTCCCAAATGAGGGATTAATAAAGTTCTTCTTCCTGAAGTATATGCCAGGAACAGATACTTGGACATGTGCACTGTCCACTGTCCAGAAGAACAGCATTTGAGCCTTTGCCCTGATTTTTGTTTTCATAATATGTCCAACGTTTTGTCTTCTAGCACTATGTTGTTGATCTCTTTGTAATCTGCATTCATGCTGCATTACATTTGTCCTTTCCCAATTTCTGACACAAGTTCAGTGGAAAAAAAGGTCAGCGAAAACTCGAGATGCAAGCCAAAAGTTTGTTCCCATAGTTGCCAGAGCTACATACCTCTGTATTTTAAGCATTATGAAACTACAAGGAGGATCCTCTGACGACAGCGGTGCACAATAGACCTACATGCGTGGGTGTGTACAAGCAGGGGCAAGTGCAAGCACCAAATGGTGGACTTTTTATTTCTTGAGTAGATCCTGACAGGACTCGGATCATCTCTGGAGTCCTGCTGGATCCAGAGCACATTCCTTCCTCATCTGCAAATCGTCTCGCAGTTCTTTTTTTTATCAGTTACAAAATAGTTGTAAAGCATTTGCACACTGGGGATGAGTCTTTAAAAGAGCCGGCAGTAACGGCTGAGCTCACATGAATGTGGACTCTTAGCACAGACTCTGTGTCATGTCGCTGGAATGTTAAAATCATAAACAAAATCTGACTTGTTTGACCAGATTGGACAAAAATATAAATATCTAAGTGTTCTTACTGACAAACAGATCTTTTACTCAAGCAGAAGTAGCAAAACCACAATGTAAAAATACTCTTACAGATAAAAGTCTGCACTCAGAATTACACTGAAGTAAAAGTCAGAGGTGGGACCAAATCACAGTTTTGCAAGTTTCAAGTCTTTAAATTGAAGTCCCAAGCCAAGACAGTCAAAACTGACAAATCCAAAGTCAAATCTCATGTCCTAAGCGTTAAGTCTAAAGTCCCAAACAAGTCATAATGCTGCCTTCACTAAATGTAATGCCATTTTAACAACAGAAATAAGATACATAACATTTACAAAAATCATGAATGCTTCTTAAAATGTGTTTGTTAAAACAAGTTTATTAAAACAAGTGCGACTGAATCTGATCATAAAAAATTAGCACTGACATTGCACTTTAATATAGCACTATTAACCACAACAAAATGAATGCTGTATGTTTCTGTCTTGCTTGTTTTTTTTATCTCATCTTATGTGAGAAATATGTCCATAATTTTGCCATGGGGAGAGGTATCAAGTCAAAATGCTCAAGTCCAAGTGAAGTCATTAGTCATTGGTGGTCAATTTTGATTTTGTAAAGTCCAAAGTCATCAAATTTGTGACTCGAGTCCGCACCTCTGGTAAAAGTATGTGAGCGTTGTTTGTAAAACATATTAAAGGATCAAAAGTAAAAGTACATAATGTAGAAAAACGCTCAAAGTGACTGTTACACTATCATAAATTTGTGAGGTTAGTACTGTCGATGCACGACTGTTGCGTAGGTTAATTTATAACAGCACATCATATTTGTAAATTAAAGCAGTTACTCCAGCTGTCAGATAAATGTAGTGCGTAAAAAGAAAAATATTTCCCTCTAAAATATAGCTGAGTAAAAGTATAAAATAGCAGACAATGGATGTACTCAAGTTAAGTATGTTTAAATACCTCAAAACTGTTCATTAAAGGTCCAGTGTGTAGGATTTAGTGGCATCTAGTGGTGAAGTTTTAGAACTGAAACAAACTTGTAGGGGAACTATGATGGCTGACGTGAAAACACAAATAGCCCTAGCTAGAGCCAGTGTTTGATTTGTCCATTCAGGGCTACTGTAGAAACAACATGGCCGACTCCATAGGAGAGGGTCCGCTCCATAGATTCCCCTTTAATCCCACACACTGGACCTTTAAACGCACTTGGTTACTTCCCATCACTCATGACAAACAGCAAAGACCATAATAAATATAGCTTACAACCCTTGGGATATTATATCAAAAACTAACAATGTATATATTTATATATATCTACATGTCTTTAATTTACAATAATGTACAAAAGTAAACACCCATAGACGGTAATATCTTACATTTACATAACATTCATTGTAAACAGTGATGAATTCCACATCAACAGACGATGGCTTATGTGCATTGGCTTGCTCAGCATTTATCTCTGGTTAGCATGAAGAGCACAGCTAGCTGGAGCTCGCGGCTCGCCCTAGAGAGGATAGCTATACGTTTATATCGGTGATGTTACAGAGCACGGGTGCACAGCGGACTACGTGAACTAACTTTGGACATTAATTGCAACCTGTGCATGTCACTTCATAGCTTGCTGCATTAAAACACGATAAAGACACACACATATATATAAGAAAACAAACATTCAGTGCCAGGAAACGTCTTGCATTTTGTGTGCATCATCATCCAAAAAAAAAAAAAGATCCTTTTTTAGTAACTATGGCAACAGCCACCAGTAGAGTCTGAATAGCAAGGGGCTCCAGACAGAAGCAGAATATGATAGGGATGGAGGACCGCCACTGGACGGAGGCCCTGTAATGTCTACTATCTTGTCAAGCTGTCCTTCCTCCTCGCTGCTGATAGCTCGGGTGGTCAAGAGTCTGGCCCTCGACGGACCGTAGTCCTTCCTCTCAACGGAGGGGGGCAAAGTGGGCAGGGTGCAGGTTTCGATCTCAGGCAAGCACCCGACCTCGAGCCATCGAGTGAGAAGTTGTGACGTTAGCTTGAGGAGCTCTTCAGGAGAGGACGATAATGCAGAGAACTGGGACAGGTCCGTCTCTTCCTGGAACCTCTGAGGAAAGGAAACAAGGAACAAATGAGGGTTTCTGATAGAGGAAGAGGAGGCTTTCAAAGGAACATTCACAGGATGTTCTGGAGCACTTTTCATATAATCATTTGAAACAAACAAACAAAAAAAGAATGCATCGCATGTCAAACAACCAGAGATATTTCTGTCCTTTTCTGCACCAACACTTTTTTTTTTAACAAAGTAAAGCAAGTCCCTACCTCTGTATTTTTGTTCCTCTTTATAATTTTATCCAGTGTCTGCTTCAGATCGAGGATTAAGGAGTGATTTAGGTGCTCATCCCAGAGGTTTCCGAGAAGCACATGCCAGGACTCCAGGAGGACTACTGCAGCAGGGAACACACAACACTGCAGGGAGAGCAACACAGCAACCCCAAAGTTAGGCTTTAAGTGTGCAAAACACATGTGAGAAACCACTGCAAGAACCACATCAATTACTCAATTACAAGCGAGACTCAAAACAACATGGCACGACGATCTTTCTGCTAGACTTAACATTTACAAAGGCTGTAACAGTAGCTGTAGGTGAGGTAGGAGGTAACGATTCTCCTTGTTAAAGAAACCAAAAGGCTGCTGTTTTAAGATATGTGGACCATTTATTGCACAAAAAAACCCACTTCCCCTTTTTATCTGATCAGCAACTCACCGGATCACTGTCACAGAGCATGCTTTTCGTGTAGCGGTGCACTACATAGTAATCTTTAGGAAATACTGTCCGCTGGAAGAGAGAGCAAAAGCAAAGAAAAACATGATTATACACCCACACACAATGGAATGAGTTAGCATTTACACTTTAATGAGTACTCCACTGAACTATAGTAATGACCGAGTTTGAAAGGAATGGAGTAGTAATGTGGAAAACAACATATCTAACCACTGAGGTGAAACTACACACTGTTTGTTGACTTTATGGGGCTAGGCATGTCTGTCGTAAACACTGTTTGCCGTGTGTTAACTCTACAGGTTGTCAGATAACAAGGCAGAGCTGAATACTCTCATTCATCTGAGTAAGATCTTCACCTTTGACCACCTCTTTGTGCCAACTGACTGCAGATAATACAAGAGACTGCCTACTTTAAAGGGTAGTAAATACATTTGGTAAGAGAGCATACGATTACCACAGAGAGCACACCTCAGAAACACCAAAAGCATGACATGAAAACGTAAATCAAGTCAAAGGTAACTTACAAATCCAGTCGGATTAGCGTCAATAGTCGTTTTAATGTTTTTCACAACGTCCCAGTCAAAGTTACATCCACCACATCGGACAGTCAAGAGTGATAGCAACAGCAAAACTGTAGGAGGCATGAGTAAAAGAGAGAAAGAGACAGAACACATTCAGATAATTGCTGGAAACTTTCTGTGGTTTTGTAGCTTGTTCAAACTGCATACTTACAAAAAAGCATTACATCATTTCCTGCCTCAATTAGCCATTTCTGCAGAGAACAACATGAAATATGGCCTGGTTTTGCAACACATCTAATTGAATTAAGACACCGGAAATGCTATCGTGACAATGCAAAATGACACAACAAATTTTGAGTCACTGACCTAACAGGAATATACAATAACCACTTCTAAAATCACCCTTTTTCCCCCAACAGACTTTGAAAAGTAAAGTTTAGAAAAGGCTCCAATGTGTTTGTTTCTCACCTGGCAGTGACATCCTTCCTATCTTTCTAAGAATGGACACTTCTCCATTTCTCTTGTTGACGGCAATCACTCTGCAGACGGGTCTCTGTGTCAGTCTGTGAAAGCTAAGTTTCCTCCTCTGTGGTTTTCCTTGAGGTCTTTGACACAGAGTGCGCTGCTGTGTCTTCTCCTTCACCGTCTGATATTTAGTCTTCTTGTTGACATCCCTTATACATTCCTTCCTTTTGAGTCCCTTTGGTACTTTCCAATAAATGCCTCATTTATCCTCTCACGCCATCCTGCTCCCTCACTTTGGATTTTCCCACTTAAGCCTGAGTGGCTGCAGCCTTTTCCTATGAAAGCTTTTGTTTGTTTTGTACTATATCTCCTTCCCTTTCTCCCTCTCACTACTGACCTAGAATCTTCCTGAACAGCCTAATTTGAACCACTCCTCTCTCCCTCGAAAACTGGTTAATGGATAAAGCGGGAGAGACACTGGCCTCCTCTTCTCTATCTCTCCCTCTGGCCACTCTGTGTATCCTCACTCCGCTCAAAGTGAAAGTGCCCTGCTGGATTCTAGTCTGCTCCCTTTAAGTCTCGGCCCCTCCCACCGCCACACGTTTTACCTCACTATTGACCGACCCGGCCCCCTCCCCCCTGCTCCCCACATTCCCTGACACCCACCCTCTCACCCCCATCCTCCCCCACTCCAAACCAGGCCCAAGGAGGCTTAGTCATGCAGTTGGAGCGTATGTTTTTCATTTGGACTCTCCCCCACACCTCTGTGCCTGTGGATCCCCTGGTCTTTATCCCTCTAGAGCCAGTGCACAATATCATCCTGTTTAATCATCACATGATGTTTTTTTTTTTTTTTTTTAAATAAATCAAGAATCACATTCCTTCATAAACAGGATTGCAACACTACATCACCAGAACTTGCAAGTCATTCCATGTGTGACAGCTTTCTGCAGTCATTTCTCCTCAAATCAGTTCCACAGAGGCGGCTGGTGTGACCGTGACGTCTAATATTGTGCACAGCTGTCATCATCCTGTCTGTAAAGTGTTGTTCTGTCCCCTCAGGTTGTGTGAGGCGTCATGATATTTTTGTTCTCTGTTAGATGTCACAAGAGGACTCAATTACTAATGAAAGGGAGGAAGTGCAAAGTTGTTTCTTCATGTTAAAGAGAAATCGTTCTTCTGTGTCCTTTTTCTGAAAACAAGCCAAAAGAAGCAAGACTGTTTCCCAAAGTCCCTTCTCTGCTGAGGGGAAGAGGAAACAAGAGAGCAGCAGCGTCACCACAGGCAAAGCATTAACACTCCCAGAGGCACCATCAACTCCAAACCTCTTCACATACACTGTGTGTTTTAATGACGGGTATAAATATCCAGCCAGTGTGCCGTCTTCCTGTTTGATACGTCGCTTGCATATTGAGGAAAGTCAATATGTAACTAATTTGCGGAGCTGCTGCAAATTATGTTTGTGCTTCTTTCAGTGAAACTTGCAAAATGAAATCCAGATTTGAGCTTTCAGAGAGAAGCAAAACAAAGAAAAAAAACAGTAAAACTCTATCAGGACACAGTAGCATGCGCCCATGCTGAGAAGAAGATCTGTTTTACGAAGAAAGCTAGAGTCAATCCTAATATTTACAAATTCACTTTTCCTTTTAATTTGGACTAAAGCACGAGTTTGAATTACACAATCGTTACATGGGTGCGGGTCAAGAAAAGAAAAAGCAGCCCCCCAGCAATTTAAACAAAGCCGTATGTTGTTGAATTTTATTGACTAAACTCTGCAAGCTTCAGGAACGCAACAGGCTCAAGTAACTGTGGTATGAAAATAAAAAAAAACCTTGGCTTTTTTAGTGGATTGCTGTGTGACTGGCTCATTAAGAAGCTAAAATCCTGCTGATGTGGTCGGCTGTACTGGAGCGGGGCTGTGTTATGCAACCACTTTGTACATTTCAGGACACCAGAAAACCTTAAAAGTGTTGTCTTACACCACTTGAGGCTTGCTGGCCAGCAGCCACTTGAACAAGTGAGTGGGAGCTGGCAGAGGAACACTGCTCTCCTCCTCCAATTCACTCCCTCATTATTCTTCCTGTTCGCCACAAGATGGAGCCAATTGTGGAATTAAAAAAAGTCAGAGTAAGTGATTATATTAATTTCTTTCATTTTAAAACATCATAAAACGAGTAAACAAAGTGCAAAGTCTGTTTGTAATAAGTTAAACTCCACATATCAGTATGAACCATAATTCCCTTTGACAAACAAAAGCCCTCATGCATTATCCAAACTGACCGTATGTGTTAATCTGTGCTGGATAATAATCAGGGTTAGGAACAGTACATTTCTCATTACTTAAAAAGACAATAATGGATGAGCCAAAGCATTTCTGTCATCTATTGACATTCCTCTTTCATTCCACTAAAAGTCCCAAAGTGTTCACAAAACTCATAATGAAAGAATTCTTGCTTTCACTTTCCCTTCAGTAGTATTATCCCCTCTTTTCAGCTCCATTTACTTCACCCCCTCTACCTCCTCCTCCTCCTCCTCTTTGTCACTGGCTGGGGCTCCTCTCCCCTCCTCGGACGGCTGTCATTAAATGACTCTTGTAGGTTTTGCTGAGTCCAGTCATCCAGAACTTTAGCAGCCTGACGTTGTCCTCCTCACCCGGCCCTGTGGCGCCAAGGAGGGCCAGAACCTTCTGGGTGTCCTCCCTCCCTCTGCCGTCCACTTTGGAGAACTTGAAGAGCACTTTGACTTTACTGAAAGAGAGATTTGGCAATGAGAGGCTTACAAAAAGAGGACCTATCAAGGTTTTCCTTATTTTTCTGTCATATGTATAATGTTGCAGAGTCCGATGTCCATATTAAACATAGCCTAAGTTTCAAATAATGAAGTAAACGTGTGTAAAATGAATAGTTTTCTCTACTCAGATTGTGATGGATTTCTTTGTGTGGTGATCTGCTCCAGGCACACTACTGCAAGTGTTTACATTATGTAGACGACACTGCTACATGTTGCTACATGCTAACAACAGGGAAACATATGAACCTGGTTGCTGATGTTGTCAACTTTACCCCGAATTTCAGATTATATTTCTGCTGGAACATATCTGCTATTGGTGATTTTTCATGGATCCTCCGTTTCAGTCATTCCCAGGTTTCAAGTACACTGCTACATGTAGCTACATGTGAACATCATGTAATCTTGGTTGCAAATGTTAATTCTCCTTGACTTTGGATCATATTCCTGCTGGAGAATGTCCAGTTGTGAAGATGTTGGTTTAGCAACTTTTATCCATGATTTTTCATGGTAGAAACTACAACTATAATCTGTTAGTCATTCACTGACTGCATGTACACTGCTACATGTGGCTACATGCTAACGTCAGGTAAATATGGTATCTTGGTTGCTAGTGTTGTTAAATTTGGATCATATTCCTGCTGGAACATGTCTGGTTGCAACAACCTTGTTCCAGAAGCTTTTAGAAATGAAGGTAGAAGCGCTGTTATACTCCATGACAGTCATTCCCAAGTTGCAAGTACACTGCTACATGTAGCTTTATTCTAACGTCAGGGACACATGTTGACAATGTTGTTAATTTCTCACCGACTTTGGATCATATTCCTGCTGGAACATGTCCAGTTGTTTTAGAAGCTTACATTGTGTTTTTTTTCCCCACAGTAGAAAGTGCTACTACACTCCGTTACAGTCATTCCCAGGCTGCAACTATACTGCTATATGTAGCTACATGCTAACGTCAGGCAAACCTGTAGTTTTGGTTGCTGATGTTGTCAATTGCTCCCCAAATTTCGGATCATATTCCTGCTGGAACATATCTGGCTGAGAAGATTTTGGTTTAAAAGCTGTTATTGGTGACTTCTCATGGTAGAAAGTGTGGCTATAATCCGTTACAGTCATCCCCAGATTGCATGTACGCTGCTATATGTAGCTTTATCCTAACATCAGGGAAACCTGTAGTTTTGGTTGCTGATATTGTTAATCTCTCCCACATTTTGGATTATATTCCTGCTTGAACATGTCTGGTTGTGTTTAGAAGCTTTTATTGCTGATTTTTTCTACAGTAGAAAATGCTGCCAACTCCATTACAGTCAGTCGCCTGCTGCAATGAGGGGTCAGAGACGCCAAGATACAAGAGTGAATACAGGTGTTACAGCACAGACAGTATGAGGAATATAAAATGTTGTTTTGAACATTAAAGAATGTAAACATGTTCTGGTAGAAACTTAAATCCAAGTATGAACCTGAAAATGAGTATACTATGCCTCCTTTAACCTCAGGTGACCTTTTGTAAGAGATGTATGAATTATACTCACTTCATCCACTCTTCCTTCAGACACAGCAGGCAGTGAGACACAACGTCCACAGACAAGTTCTCATTAGACAGAGCCACTTCCAGCTTGTTCAATAACGTGGGACCTGAAAAAAGAGATCAAAGAAAGTTTGACAGTTTGTCATGTGATTGTTATTCTATTATATAAGTCTAGGTACAACCTTTTTTTTAATAGTCGGCCTTCACATGTTTCCTGCCAACTTAAATACCTTCAACACAGAGGTTGTTTTTGGTCTCTTTTGACCATGTGTTATCTTAAAAACTTGTTGACAGACCAGTTTTGAATGTAAGCTGGTAGAGAGATAGGCTGTAATCCAGAGAACAGATCAGTTTTTGATGTGGATCCAGGTCCTGGTCTGAACATTTTCCTCTATTTTCACATTCACCTCTGCTCTTACTTAAATGAAAAAGATATCTGGCTCACTTATCACAGCACTATGTGTATGTGGATGCAGTTTCACATCCAAATGAATATCAAAAATTTCTAAATGTTTTTGGTGATTGATTAAAATGATTTCAAGTGAGCTCAACCTTGGCAAAGACATACACTATCAAGAGACAAATGAAAGTATATTTTGTGACATTGAAAGTGGCAGCAGACATACAGTGTCTATTTATAACTTAAGGTATGCGCACTCACCCCTGTCTGTGGGCTGTGTGTTGGCACTGCTGATGGTGAACTGATAAAGTGAGGAGATATCGTCTTCACCAACTGCCGCGCTCTGACAGCTCCTCTCTGAACTGACGTCCACCAACACTGAAAACTCTACGGGACAAACAAACAAAGGAAAATCAACACAAGATAACCTGCATGTGCGAGCCTACAACTTGTACCAGCGGCTCTCTTTGAGGTTTCATCCAGTGACCTATCACAGTGTGAGCACAGAGTCTCTCGTACCTGAGGAGCTGACGTGCATTGGAATTGGCACATCTGGGCTCAGACCCAGGAAGTTGCACTTGTAGGCCTCCTCATACTGAGCACTGTATGGCACAGAACGCACACAGCCTACTGGGAGCAGAGACTGATGGGAAGAAGGACAAAGATTGAGATCACAAAAATGGCCCTGCTCACACACTCAGCTATTCTGGCTAATCTGCCTTTTGCACAGAAGACATTTTGATATGTCGTAGTAGGAAAAGCACTAGTGTAAATAATAAAATAAGGATTTAGTTTCCTTTAGTTTCAGGTAGTCTGTATGCCGCTTCAATATCACACTGTTGTAGCTTACTGGGGCACCTAAAAAGAACTGAATCATTGTTAGTGTTATTTGGTCACACTGGTTTCCCCACAATGACGAGTCAAAATGACTACTGTGAGAGAGGCGTGGGAAGTAGCTGAAAACATGTAAAATAAGATTAGAATCAGTTACAACTACCCAAAAAAGATATTAAAAACAATTTTAAAGTGATCACAGGCAAAAAAAAAAATCACTCAAATATCTTTGCACAGTAAAAAGGAATCCTAATCGTCTATTGAAAACAGTTACATGCTCCGTCTCGTTTGTGTATCTTGCACTAAAAAGGTCAGGGGAGCATGTACGGGCAAAGACGATTTCAAGGCTTGTAATGGTAGCTGAAATAATAACATGTCTTCAGGCAAGACTTGGAAGTTAGAAAAAAAAAGTAAGTGAACGCACAAAAATATCTTTGTGGAGAAATAACTGAAACCCAATCAGTTTCTATCACATCAAACGCGGCTGTGTCAGAAGGTATTAATCATATTTCATCAGTACTTTTCAACCGTAACAGTCTGTAACTTCAGTGTTTACTGTTAAATGACTGTTAAGAGTTTAATGGTGCATTTAGCTTACACCATGGCTCAACAAATGACCGTCACAGGTGTTATCACTTGTCCTAATTGATAACTACCCACATCATGATAACACTAGCACTGTTAACGAGGCACAGAGGGATGTAGCAGTAGAGTAAACAACCTTGAGCACTGTAAAAGCTGACTGGATGAGCCCGGGGTCTGCGCCTCTCCATATGACCTGATTTCCCATGAGCACGTGCCACACTAGCTGACGAAACTCAGCAGCCCCGAGGACCTGAAACAGACATATCAGACTGTAATGTGCAACAGCTCACAGATACAGTGAGTGTACAGATGTGGAATAATTTCTTTAACAGTCAGGTAACTTTAATTTTTCTTAACCTGGACTTTCTATGTTTTTGTGTCTGAGTGACTGATGGGAACAACATTCTGTTTTAAAATTGGTCCAGTATTGAGCCAGAGCGCTGCAGCCGGCAGCTGCAACTACTCAGAGCATATGCACATTGTCAGTTTACATCCTCTAAAAGTGTTTGTTTTTGCCACAGACAGGTTCAGATTGTTATTCTAGGTGTCTGAACTTTTTGTTAAAAAGTAAGATATTTTTTGTTTAACCACAAACAGAGCCATAATTGCTATCACCTCAACCAAACCAAATAAACAATGGTTTTAGCGTGCATAGAGTCGGCATGTTTTCCCATCTAACAGGGTGACTAAAGGGTTGATTTAAACCAAGCCAGAGTTTGTGGTTGTTGGAGCAGTGGAAAGACAAACTAAGGTGTTTTTTGTGAGTTTGATTTTGTTCCTGTCAACTCTGAATGAGGTGTGTTTTATGAAGACAAAGTGACTGTTTATTTAAATGGAGTCTGTTGGATTTTGCAGCCTGTTGTGCAGCTGCCAGCTGCAGCGCTCATGCTCAATACTGGACCAATATGTACTGTACATTTCCACTCTTTCCTTATCATCCTGGCTACCACAGGTGTGAGTTACAGTTGTTGAGTCAGATTTGAATCACAAATTTGATGATTTTAGACCTGTCAAAATCAAAAAAGACTTGCAACTTGAATAGGACTGTAACACCAATGACTTGTGACTTCACTTAGACTTAATCCTTTTGACTTGAAAGCACTTGATACCTTTCCCTTAAGCCCAAAGATTTTAAAATATGTTATTTGAGAAGTGTGCCAACTCATTTCCCTTCATTTCCTGAATCAGCTAACATCAACACTACTCATTACCAGCAAGTCGACACTTAATTCCCCAGATGATCCACTTAGTTTGAACCAATCTGACAGCTTCCAGTCAAGCTGCAGCAAGAACCACGAGGAACTAATGTTATGTTTCTTAACAACTGGAAAAAATGATATAAAAGATAAATTAGTCTTGTGCAAAAAACTATGCGATGATTAACAAAAAACAAATTCCAGTCCATAAAACATGCGAGTTGATTACAGACACAACATCTTCTGACAAATTTGGTTTAACAAATAAACAATGTATAAAAGCATTCATGATTTTTGTAAATTCAACATATTTTTACTCTGTGGTTAAAATGGAATTACATTTGGTGAAGAGCGCATTATCACTTGCTGTAGTACTCAATGTCAAAGTTAAGGACTTGAGACATGACTTGAAGCTTGAGTGCAAACTCTGTGTATCACTGTCTTGTTTCAATAAAACATTTGGGGCCAAAAAAATACTGGATCAATTTAAAAAAATTGTTGTTTCCATCAGTCACTCAGACACAAAACACCATTAAAAACTATACACTCTCCAATCGAATAAAACTGGGCTTTTTAATCTCCTTTCTTTTTCAGTTTTCAGTTGTGAAAAAGTACCTAAGTTTACCTGTCTCAAATGCCTCAGGGACCTAAATTTTGGGCCGGGTAAGTCATTTAATTTTGCGTCATCATCACACAGGAAGTCAGGGCCCAGCTCACTCTCTGATTGGTGTCGCTGTGACGTAGAGCCGCCTCCTTCTGCTCCCTCCCAGCAGCTCATTTCCTCCTCTTGCTCTTTTAATAAACAGAGAATGACATAAACACAGAAATAGTGGGTGATCAAATGTTTTGACAGTTATTACCAGTGCGAGGGAAATTCCACAGGACTTTTTTTTCGGGCTGGTCATATACAACAGTCCATATATAGAGAGTAATGTGCACATGATGCTAAACATCCTGTTTCCAAACTAAAAAAAGCACAGTATTATCTCACCTCCTATCTATGACTAATGTCAATTAAAATACTAAAAGATGTTTGAGCTGGCACAAGATGAAACAGCTTCCCCTGAAGTATCAGGGTGACGGAGTCTGTACTACTAATACAAAGGAAAAGAAACTTAAAAAATGTTTTATACAAACTGACATTTTTATTTGTACTGCTTTCATTTGAAATAATACTGAGGATGTAATTATTTTACTGTATTGTCTCATGTTTTGAAAATTGCTACAGAAATAAAATCTATGTACTTACAATATTAATAAATGGGACAGGGTATTAAAATTCCACAACCTAAGAGCTGCGCTGGACTCAGAAATATCTCTGTAAATCTTTTAATCACTTTCTAAATCTTGACTAATAATTGTGTAAACACTTTCTGGAAAGGCTGTGCATTTGATTACAATGGCTCGGTGAATAGCCCCTGTTTTTTTTTCTAGTCAAGAGTGTCTCTGCACTGACTGACCCAGTGAATCACACGTTCACAGGAGGCTTTTCAGACTGATAATAAAACCACGGCACATTGTGCAAACACATGACATCTGCTGATATCATCCTCTAGCAAGAAGCAGAACCTTAACTGGAAGCCAAGACATTTTGAAGTACTGCCAAAGCAAATGATCTTTCTTTTCCTGATAAGTTTTATGTTACTGTAAACAGGGCTGGGTATCAGAACTCGAGATCTTTGAGGTATCGACAAAAAATAATCCAGTACCAGTGGTACCAAAACATCTCCAGTCAAACGACACCTGCATTTGATCGTTTTTGTATCCAGATCTAGAAAATAAGACCATTTGTGTGTTTTAGCTCGCAGCCAATCACCGCAAGCGTTCTTAGATTTAACGCAACATATGATTGGCCCACTACTGCAGCAGCAATAACCAATACAGTCTGTGGTGTGGTGAAGTTGGGGATGGTATTTTTGACGGCGTTAGCGATTCACTGTTCTGAGATGCTGCCATGTTACTTTAAGACAGTGGTTCCCTACTGGTGGGTCACGGTCCAGAAGTGACTCAGGAACATGTCGAGTTTGTGAAAGACACTTCCTTTTTCAGTACAGTGAATTTCCGGCACAGAGCTTTTATTTTGAAGTCCTGTTTCCTGCTGTAGAATGAGGAGACATCTGGACCCTGTAGTTGCACCAGTTGGGAACCACTGGTTTAAGGTTACTGGTATCGTAATTTTATAACGATACCCTGACTACAAATATCAAAGTTTGCATTATAAGATATTTCTGGTTTGAGTGAGCACATTCGTTGTGACTACCTGTCTGTCTCTCTATGAGCACCAGCGTGTCCTCAGTGGGGGCTCCCTCCAGCAGTTTCTCTGTCAGTCGGCTACCACAAGCTTTCAGCAGCCTGGACACAACGTGAAGACACAAATCCACATGTCACGGTGAGCCATTACAGACGACAGCTTGTATGTCACAGTGGAGCTGACAGGATAGCGACTCACCAGCTAAAGGAGGAGTGCAGGCTGGCCCAGAGGTTGGGATGCTGGGTAAGAGAGGTCAGTGATCGGGCTGCGTTGCCACTCCTTTGGTGTGGGAAAACTGCAGGTGAGAAGACACTGTTCATCCTCGCTGCTCGCTGGGGACAAACTCCTTGTTCACTGTCAAACACCTGGTTGAGAGAACATTACCAAGACATTAGGTGCCCTGATAGGTACCTGTGGAATAAGTCTTCGTATTTCTGTTTGAGTAAACTGAATAAAGACATGTTATGCACCCACCTTGAGGGCTGTGCTTTGCAGGCTCTGTATCGTGAGTCTAAGGTGGCGTAACAGGAAAGGCCAGGAGTTGATAAGGTAGATCCTGTCCATTGCTACCATGACAATACTGTACCAGCGCTGGAAACCTCTGGCCAGGCTGTCTTTGATAAAGAAGGTGTGTGAGAACACAAAACCGTGCTGCTCATCTCCAAAGAAAATAGGCCCTTCACGACCGGGACACACCTGGAGAAAGAGACAGAGAGAAAATAGGTAGAAGTCTATGTGGCGACAAAAGGTTATTCAGTGAATGGGATGTGTGACTCACACACACATACATGCAGACGTACGTCACTGTTTACCTCACAGCTGAGGCTGCGCACGCAAGCCTGGCGGACCACGCTGAATAGCTGTGGCTGTCTGGGATGCTGGTGGCTCAGGAAGCGTATGCCTGTTTCATCATCGATGCTCACAAAGCCTGGGTGAGATGCAGGAAGAGATCGACATCCCTGTGAGGCAAGGAGGAAAGGAAAATTAGGACTCTGAGATACATGACAGGACCATGTACTGACCTGCATACCAAGAAGTTATTGCTTAAGTGTTGTGATGTAAAACACGGGAAGGGAGAGGGGAGTTTGGTTCAAGTGGAGATAAGTTTCTGATAAGCTGACTTTCTGTCCTCAACCTGTTTCTCTCCGCTCACCTCACACATTTCTCCTCTCTGTGAGGCCGAGCTGTTGGCCCTCATGGTCAGCCCTTCACCTTCCCGGTCACCATCTCGGTCCCTGTCTCCAGGCACAGGGGCACCTGCCTGGGATGAAGGGGACGGGGATGGAGGGTGCAGTGCCTCAGTGCAAAACAAGGTGCGAGGGCCATGGAGCTCACAGAAGTGACAGAGAGCAACCAGAGCATTCATCTGAGAGAGAGAGAGAGAGAGAGAGAGAGAGAGAGAGATAACAAGTTTAACAAATGTTTACTGTACTGAGTGTGTCTAAGTTTGATGTGATCATTAACAAACAGTTTATTATGTAACACTTGCTCCTGGTCAGTCATTACTAGGTCACACTGGGTTTACACAGGGTCATTACAGCTATGAATATTGGATAGTCTTACCTTCAGCAGAGAGCCAAGTTCAACAAATGACTGGTGCTCAATGCTACTTCACAAAGGGACATTCATTGGTCGCAACGTCCAAAAAAAGGCCGTTATATAAAAAGCAACATATCAAAACAGTGACATAAAACAAGCTCAACTCTTGTTTTAGTCCGCTTCGGTAAAATCCATAATTCTCAGTGTCTTAAATTAAGGTTTTCTACACTTTTTCTTGCTCTGTTTTCTTCCAGTGCAGCTGCTGCTAGCTGGCAACAACAGATCCTGTCACATGACGCGGAGTCATGCGCTCGGGCACAGATGACGCATGGCTGTCAGCCGCGCGACCTTTTCGCAATTTTAACGAAACTTTCGAAAATATCTCGAGTATTTTTAAAAGCGATAAGAAAGTCAACAGAAAACAGATTCATTTGCGGACATCAGGTTTTAAAAAGTGAGCCCACAGAGGCATTTTTAGGCGAAGACGCGTAAAAACTACACTACCCATGATTCCGTGCGCGTCAACAAACTCGGGGTCAAAGGGCGGCAAAAAATCAGAATCGTGTTTTCCTTCGGTTAGTATGTCGAATATGAAGAAAAAATACATCTTTTATGCGATTTAAAAATACATGCTTTGTTTTATATGTATTATATAACTATAACTGTTGTTTTCATTATGAGTTTTTAGGATTTTGGAAGGCATATATTGTCGTACAACGCTAAAACATCAACTTCCGCATTGACGCTAGCTAACTTTGTCGGTGTTGAGAACTCAGCTTTCCAGTTTTAGGAGTGTCCCGTTTAACTTGTCATCCACTGTCAGGTCAGACAAGTATAGTCGTAAACACCAGCGTGACACAGCAGACGTTTCTGAAGTAAAGTTGCCTTTTAAATCACAGCTTTGAGCATGGCATCAGACGGATTGGGAGAGCCAACATTGCCACCAGAGGACCAGAGAGATGATGGTCCAGAGGCAGGGGTACCCACTGACCCTCACTGTGGCACAGACACTCTGAAAGCCACAGCAGGTAAATCAAAGACACAGAAACTGTTTGGTGTTTGTCAAATGGGTCTCCAAAGGCTATTAACTTAATTTGAGACATTACAGGATAGTCCATATACTGTATCACATATTGAGGAGACTGGTATCTACAGTATAAACCTGCTTGTAGCTCATATTACTGGAATCAACCTGGGTCTTTTCCAAGTTATTGACTCTGTCATCAAATTCCTCCGTCTGTGGTGCACTTCCGTGTTACTGTGAACCATTTGCTTTCTGGTAAGCTCATAGTTACTGTATGTTGTCATGCGCTTGGACACCTTTACCGTGAAATGTTCAGCTGAGTGCATCGATCACATCACTGACAGTAAACATTTTAATTTTCAAGCCAGGCAGCTCAGCTGAAAGTTTGCCAGGGGAATCAGGAAGTGAGTCAAGTATTGGCTCTGACCTCTTATCCAGTTGGAAACAAAGATCTACTATCTGCATCTCCTCCCTCTCTTGCATCATCCGGCTCAAATCCAAACAAAGTTCCCGAGGAATAAAGAATTTCTTAACTAATGTTTCACTCAGTCACTTCCTGTCAGTTTTTCCGAGATCTAACGTCTGGATTGAAAGACTGCTAAAACTTTACTCATGTTCTCCCGTGACTTGGGAAACCTGCGCCAGCCAGTGCTATGTCAGTGGAAGGAAGATTATTACAGCCAATAATTAAAGGATTTGGGGCGTGAGTCACATCCAGTTCTCCTCTCTGGAAATAGCATTGCAGGGTGTGTGGTATGTGTTTGAGTTTACAGGCAACTGCATCCAACCTACTTGGCTGATATTTGAGTCGTCTGGGGCCACTCATTGCCACCTGTTACATGAGTTATACTCTGTGTAAGTGTAGTGGAAAGTCACAATTGTGTTTATCATTTTTTCCACTGTGAGTTTCCTCTTCGTGATAAATCAGATTTATTTTGTATTTCAGTTGCTCAGTCTTACTTCAGATCTGATACAGATCAGAAAGAATGTAGTTCAGCTGTGAGGACGTGATTGGGGATCATATATCCTGACGTCTGTGCATTTAACATCTATCACATAAACATAACTCACTGACATGGAGGCTCATATAGGAGACACAACTCGACCATGTATCGAAAACACAAATAACAGAGACAACCTCATTTCCTGCTCTGAGTATGACTTTGACATAACACTGTACAGTAATATTTTCATTTATCCACCCTGCTGGCTTAAAGGGATAGTTCATATTTTTTTAAGTGGGGTTATATGAAGTCCTTTTTTAAAGTCAGTGGATTATCTACAGTAGATGACAATCGGTGCGCCCTCAGACAGGAGTACCAACATGGAAGCTAAGTAATGTACTGCCATGGACGAGAGCAGCAGCAAAAGGTATTTAAGCCACCGAAAATATATCAGTTTAAGTGTAAGGTATAGAATATTTCCACCACTTTACCTTTTCGACGGGGAACTGAAGTCATTACATCCATCGATGCTCTCTTCAAAGCCACTAGTCATTTTACCTCGCAGAACATGGGAGCTGTTGATCTACTGCTGCCTAGATCAGCTAGTTTGTTTGTGTTATTGCATGACTGGTGAGTCTGAACTAACCCTTAAACACCGAATTCACACAATAACACAAAAAGACTCACTGTTAGAGGCAGCAATAGAACAACAGCTCCCGTGTTTAGCAGGTTATAATTGCTGTTTTGGTAAAAGGAGTCTGGTGTCTTTGATGAGATCATGGATAACAGCTTCGGTTACTCGTCAGAAAAAGCTGCCTGATGGGAGGGTAAAGCGATGAAATATTCTATTGTGTACACAAAATGATACTGATTTCTCAAAAGTTATAAGTTACCCGTCTACAGCAGTACATTGCTTAGCTTCTGTGCCCCTCCTCCTGTCTGTTCCTCCAAACTGGGAGCGTGCCAACTGCCATCTACTGCGCAATAAACTGACTATGCATAAGTACCTCATATAACTCCACTTCAAAGAAATCCTGCCACACTATTATATGTATTTTCAGAGTTAGTGAAAACATCTATAAACTGGCAGGATGTACTATCCTGTGTTTATATATATCTACCCCCCTTAGTGCTCGCTGCCAGACTCTCACTTAGTGTTTCTTCCAGGTCCAACTGTCTGGTGGGGCCTTCAGGCTGTTGAGTAAAGAAAGTGGACGTAGATGTTTTACGTATCGGAGTCCTTACGCTTCACATGATGGAGACCCTTGACATATTGGAGCAGAATTATAGGGCAAAATATCACGTGTTGAGTGACCATGTTAACAGTTCTTTGTTGATGCTGTGTTGATAGCCGGGATCTGCTTTTCTATTTCGCCATTGCTGTGATTCTTTGATTAAATTTAAATGCAAAGCCCATATTGAAAGGCTTTTATTACAGTTTCATTGCGCGTTTGTCCTGCTTACTTCTTCTCTGTTGCTCTATCATTGACAGAGTCAGCAGAGCGGGCTGAGAATGGAGTCAACATGTGCCAGTTTTTCCTGATGGGAAAGTGTCACTTTGGCAACAGATGTCGTTTCTCTCACAGGTTTGTTAAGCTTACATGGTTCAGCAAACTCACCAGTGGGATAAAGGAGGCGTTTTAATATTTTTAGTTAGTTAATTGACATGTACATGATTGATTTATAGTAATCACTACACTAAATGGATTTGCAATTTATCGTAGCACCAAGATGGCGAGCATTACATAGATGCCTGCCTGAATGTTAAAGGATAGGTTCATGTTTTTTAAAATCTTAAAATCAAAAGTCGTCACTGTGCAACAATTTCAGTCACCAATAACTCTTTAAAGGGACACTATGCCGATTTTCATCCAGCTTTGTATCATATTGTAACAGCGTGGGTAGCATGTGTAAATGATCTGTGTTAAACTTCCTTTGATCTTGCCAGCGCCTAGAAACATGTCATCTGGCGTATTTTTGCTGGCCCAAGGGCTTAAATTACAGATTGTACTTCCTCATTTATGGATGCCAGTCGCCACCATGGACACAAAGAGTGTAGAAACGGATCGAGAGAGATCCAAACTGTAAAACCAGACAGTGTTGATCAAATATAAACCATGATTATGTTAGCATATTTCAGCACAGTGTTTGGCTGTAATACAAGAGTTTGTCAACAGGAAGTGGGCATTGCATTGTTTCCTGTATTGTGAAAAAGGGAACCTGGGAAAAAACTGAGATCAAACGCTAAAACTAAGAAGTGCTGATCAAATATGAACTAAGACTCTGTTACTGCGTTGCCTTTTCCCTTCCTCAAATGTTTTCATAAACGTATTTTAGCTCACTGCGTGACTATAATACGAGATAATTTATAACCAGACGGCCACCATATTGTTTTTCAGACGAGCAACTCACATTTCTCCACACACCAGCAACCACCAATATCAAATGTTTTTGCGTCTTTCTACTTTGTAGACAGCCTTTTTTATGGAAAGACCGTCTTCACAGCAGTAAAATACTTCTTTAGAGCTGTAGTTGGTAACTTTTATTAAAAAAATAACTTTATATACTTGCTGAAACTGTCACAATATTCACACAGCAATAAATTAGATAGATAATCTGTGAGAAAAATCATATTCCTTTGCCTACTCTATTCCCTCGCAGTGCTTCTAACGGCCTTACCGCATGTAAATGTTTTTGGTGCGCCACGGTCAATCATAGGAAATGCCATAAGAGTGAGTGGATAGAGAAGGAGGAACATGAATTTTTTCACTGACTGTCTCATGTTCTTTTTCTAGAATATTGTGGCAATTTCAGCAAATTTGACTCAAAGTTATTTTCATAAATGTGACGAACTGTGGTTTTAGTCGTGGACGTGGGCATGTGAAACAGAAAAAAGCGTGAACTCATCCTTTAACTGCGTATTGCTAAGCCCTACTCGGCACCTGGTTACAGAAAGTTTTTCAAAAGTGTTTTTTTTTTAACTTCTAGATAATTTATTTTTAATAACTATAACACTTAAGAGGTTGTAGTACAACTGTTAGCATTAAATTAATGGTTACCTGAATGCTAATTTCTTATTGCTGAGTTCTATCTAAGAAGTATAATATGTGTTTTATTTCTACTGGTCTATCACTGCTCATTTCGCACACCAGACAGACGCTGATACTCTGCCATGACTAAATATGGATGCTGTTCAAAGTTCATAATGCTATACGAAGGTTAATCTGTGTGAAATGGAATTAAGACTAAGAGCATTTTTTCCATCTGTCATGTCTGACATGTATATTCTGACATTTTTTCCACCCCTGTTGCCAACTCGTTTCAGTAACCCATCAATAGATGATTCAGGGGCCGCATCACCTGACCAGGATGACAAACAGGATGGAGAAAAGACGGAAAAACACAAGAAGAAAGTGAAGAAGGCAGCAAAGCCAAAATATGAGGCAAAAGGTCATTCCATATTGAGCTTGAATTCCTTTGACATCTGATAATGACCACATACTCTGAAGGGGCTGATTCACTTTTCCCGTACATTAATCTGTTTTAAAACTTTTTTTTTTTTTGTTGTTGTTTTTATGTCTTATAACACAGAGGTGAACAAAAAGCCTCGCATGCGCACAGCAGATGACGTTATCTCCCGGATCCTGTGGGACGCATCGGTGGACGCATCAGAATTTGTAGTGGGGTATGTGGATCGCTTCCTTGGTGTGCTGGAGCGACCCTTCAATGACTTCAACTGGGACACCAACCCTTGTGACTGTGACTACTCATCTGAGCTGGCCCTGCCCAGACACAGGATCCAGTACTTCACCTATAGAGGGCACCGCGTCTGGGACCGCCATACCAGGACTGACAGGGTGTTTGGCTCCACCGGACAATCTCTGGCTCCCCCCTTTGGAGGGGAGGAGGAAGTAAAGGGTAAGAGAGAACCATTTATTGCTACCACACCTTACATACACAACCAAACTTACATACACAGCATTTACAAAAGACAGAAGCACTGTCACTCTGATCACTCTTTCACTCTGAAATTCACACAGAAAAACAAGAGCAACAGCAAGACGGCCTCGAAACGACAGAAGAGCAGCCACCTGAAGTCAGTGTGCAGGAAGAGAGTGAAACAGAGGCGTGTGCTCTTACTGAGAACACACATCTGGAGAAAGAGAAGCAGAGTGAAATGAATTCTCACACCCCTGACTCAACACAACCACCTCCAAAGTGTCAAGAAAACAGTTCTCAGGAACAACTGGAATCACGAGGAGGAGAATGTGTCATGGAAGAGGCTGCAGTGAGGTGTGGTGTTCATGTTCATCCTTTGAATTTCACTGAGAACAGATAACTTCTCCACTACACAACAAATAGCATTTTAATGTCATCTATATATATATATTTTTTTTTTGATTGATTGATTTTTATTTTCTCAGAAGATTGTTGTGCACCGAATTTAAGTGCCCAGCCCACATGGACTTATAAGACACTACAAAAACAAAACAGGTTCAAAACAAGAGACATAATACATAAATGGCTCAAAACATTTGACCACAGCGATGAAGACAAAAGGACTAGAGTCTTTAACGCCTTTAAACATAAAGAGTCTTCTTGCGCAATATACTATACTTGTAAATGCCAACTTAGAGTCTTAGTGAAAGGCAAGTTAAAGCAACTTTAGCTTTCACAATGTGACATACGTATATCAGTGTGGAATAGAACTGCAACAACCAATTAGTCAGTTGTTGTCACAGATATTGAATCTGCAACAACAAATATTTTTTAGGTAAAAATGCAAAATATTTGCAGGCTTCAGCTGTTCAAATGTGAGGATTTGATGTATTTTTTGTTGTAGACAGAATACTTAACATCTTTCGGTTTCTAACAGGCATTTTTCCCAGTTTTCTTACATTTATCGACAAAATGATTAAGAAAATACTCAGCAGATGAATCAATGAGGGTAAATGTCAGTGGCAGCTGTAAAACAAAATTGTGTTTGTGTGTGTGTGTTTGTGTGTAAAGGGTTACTAGTACAAGAGTGATTCAAATCAGATCCCTCACCTTTGATTGAATTGCTCACAAGTGTGGGTGGCCTACTAAATATGGCATCACAACACAGCTGTAGAGGTCTGGACGAGGGAAAAATTAATATAAATCCTCTACAAAGCATTTTAAAGGGACAGTTCATCCCCAAATCAAAAATGCAGATTTTTCCTCTTACCTGTAGTGCTATTTATAGGTCTAGATTGTTTTGATGTGAGTGTTGGAGATATCCGCCGTAGAGATGTCTGCCTTCTCTCCAATATAATGGAACTAGATGGCACTCAGCTTGTGGTGCTCAAAGCACCAAAAAATACATTTGAAAAACTCAACAGCAATGTCTCTTTCTAGAAATCATGACCCGGTTACTCAAGATAATCCACAGTTGCTGTGAGCAGTTTCATGTAGGAACTATTTTCTTTCTACCGAACTACACCCGCCAACCATATTGTCACGCAGAAGGAAGCGTGCATCTACTGCTAGCTCACGTAGCACCACTGAGCTAGCTACACTACAGCTCAGCTGGGGAGGACACCATTAATGTTTACATATCGGGCTTTGACAAGCCTCTCGTCCATTGATTGTCCAGTGACTCCACAGTGATATGTTGGTGGGTGTAGTTGGGTAGAAAGAAAATAGTTGCTACATGATTATCTTGAATACCTAGGTCATGATTTCTGTAAAGAGACATTACTGTTGAGTTTTTCACATGTATTGTTTTGGCGCTTTGAGCACCACAAGCTGAGTGCCATCTAGTTCCATTATATTTGAGAGAAGCAGACATCTCTACAGCTGATATCTCCAACACTCTGCAACTCACACCAAAACAATCTAGATTGATAAACAGCACTACAGGTAAGAGGTGAAAAATGTATTTTTGATTTTGGGGTGAACTGTCCCTTTACGATATGTGAAAAAAAAAAAGGCCAACTTACATCTAAATACACACCTCTGACCCAGATTAAGGCAAAATAAAATTAAACCAAAAGCATATTGCTCTGCTAGCTACTACAACCCACAAGCTAACAGCCAAATGTGGTTTTATGTTAATAGATGGATTAGCTAGTTGCCCCAATTTTACTGGAGAAACCAATACGCCACTGAGTTTAAGGTGAGTCATCAAAAATGTATAGAATATATGAGACAGATTTTGATATAAAAATACTGAAATTTTTTATATGTACTTTATAAATATATTTGGTATATAACAAAAGTTAACTCGACAACACAAGGCTGGAACTTGACAATGTATTTTATTTCATTGTGTCCTTAAAACATTTTTCATTAAGGAAATTGTATATTGTGTGACTTGGATAGTAATCTTAGGAGACACTCTTCTGCCCCTTGAGTAATTTTACTCACCTGTCTTGATTTTAGACCTGAGGCTTCAACAGACCAAATGTCTTTATCCCACAAAGAAGAAGCAAGCGTAAAAGAGGAGGGTAAGGAAGAGAATTTAGCAGAATGGCAAGAAAGCTGGGACAGCAACGAAGACACTTCGGTGGGTACAGCACAATTCACCCCGAAATACATTCTTATTCTGGTATTACAGTTCATGTTTGACACAGTCATTCTCTCCTGTTACACACAGAGTTATCTCGGAGCCATGAACATCAGCCAGAATCCATCAGCACCTCTGGAGCAGCGAGAGGAGAAGCCTAGTGGCGGTGGTGGTCGCCCCCCGAAAAAACAACCCACGCACTTCATCACCTTCAGGGCCAACACTCCTGCCATCCTGTCCGGGTTCCAGCAGCTGCAGGAGGAGGTCACCTCCCTCCTACCGTCCTCCGCCCCTCACTGGCATACAGCCTCCAGCCTTCATGTCACAATGTGCCTCCTGAATCTGTCCGGCCCAGCTGAGGTAGCCGCTGCTGGAGAGATCCTCCGACGGTTTGCCAGTTTGGATCGTAACCCGCCGGTGGCTCTGACCTTCCCTGTGAAGCTGAAACATTTCAACGGGAAAGTGCTGTACCTGAGCCCTCAGCCTCAGCTTCACCTCCAGCAGCTCAACGGCGGCCTGCAGGAGGCCTACAGGAAGGAGGGCTGGCTCCACAGGCACTCGTACAACCCACGATATCACCTCACCCTGGCCAAGGTAGAGGGCACGGAGGGAGAGAGGATTTTTGAAGGGGTGGGGGACCTGAAAGTGGGGAAGGGTTTAAATTTTGGTCGTCTGCCAGTAAACACCTTACACCTCTGTGCCATGGGGGGTTCCAAAGTAGACGGTTTTTATGAGACCGCCTGCACAGTAACTCTTCGATGATAGAAGAGTAAGAACACTACATACATGTTTGTTAAAGCTGCAGCTGGTAACTTTCAGAAAAATGACTTTTTGTTATATTTGCTGACAATTGAGTGAAAAAAATATGCTCCTCCTCCTCCTCGTAGCGCTTTTAATGGCAGGAATTCACCGCATGTGAACGAAAACAACCAATCAGAGCTGAGGAGTCTCTAACACAGCTGTCAGTCACTGCTAGTGAGCTGATGTTACCTGTAAAACTAGGCAGTGCTGATCAAATATGAATCATGATTCTGTTACGACATTGCCTATTTCTCACGTCAGATGTTTTGAGAAACATATTTTTGTGTACTGTTTAGCTGTTAAATGAGAATGTGCCAAATTGAAGCACCACCCACTGACCAGAACAAACTCTCTGTTCTTACAGCCAAACACTACACTACACCAGACAGTTGGTTCGACTGGTTGTTGTTCGACTGCTCTCAGTGTTGCAGCTGGAGCAAACATTCTCATCTTACAGCTAAACTGTACACTAAAATATCTGAAAACATTTGAGGTGAGAAATATGCAATGCATTAACAGAATCTTGATTCATATTTGATCTGCGTTGTTCAGTTTGACCGCAGTTCACGAGCTGTGACGGACATGATTGACAGCTGTGTTGGAGACTCCTCTGCTCTGATTGGTTGTTTCCTTCAGCTGTGGTGGATTCTAGTGAATGCCATTAGAAGCACTGAGAGGAGCAGCAACATGTATCTTTCACAGATTATCCGTCTCGTGTACAACTGAGTGAATATTAGTGACCGTTTCAGCAAATATGACAAAAAGTTTTAGAATTTTTAAATGCCATAAGTGTGTAATTTTTATACAAGTTACTAACTGCAGCTTTAGTACAGTTGGTGCAGTACCTCTGAGATTTGCACTAGCCATATGGCCTTATCATCCAAAGCTGATGTCTGTGTTTTTTAAGTTTTTAAGTTCTTAAATTATTTCAGATAAAATGCACTTTTAAAGATAATCAGGTTAAAGACATTTTTATATGAAGGCCTAAAGGGAGAAAACTTAACTTAGCACAATGACAAACTCTATGTTCACGTATACTGACCTGTATTAAGGTGCAAAAGCATACAATGGTCCTACAACACTTAAATTATAATCTGATCAAAAATATATGTATTTTTCTTAATGAATGCACTTTAATCTAAGGGCCTATATTATATCCTTTTCAAGATGAGAAATGATTGTAGTAGTTTGTCACAATACTGGAATTTCTAACTTTGATACAATACCTTAAAAAATATCCATATATGATTCAACACCATGGGAAAAAATTGACATTGGCGTACAAGTTAAAATTTGCATTAAAAAATAAATATAACACGGCTGTAACATGACGACGACTTTTCTTTTCTTGGTTAGTAATGGAACAGCAGAAAGACTGTAAACTTTGACAAGGAGAGAGGAAGCACATTTGATACTGGTGTATCTATACTGCTGAAAATGAGCATTGAAACCATTTCAAATGTTGAGAATCAATATTTTTGACAGCACTAGAATGTAGTTTGTAATACTACAGGGAATTTATAATGCAATTTTCACCAACATGTTTATCATGTTAAAACAAAAAGTTTCATTAGTTGTTTTACTTGTTGGCTTTAGTTGAAAGAAATTAAAAGATACTCTACTAAGCCCACAAGTGCAAAGTTAAACATTTTACAAGTGTTACGCCCCACCCTTAGACGGCCCTATGGGGCAAACAAAACTCTAACACTGACCCAAAATAACCACATAACCACCTTTAAAACACTCAAATCCACTGCATTTATTATAAATAAAACAAGCAAACAAGACAACAAAAATCCCATGCTGAGAGGCAGCAGGACAAACACCAGAGGGCTGCTGGCACAGGAGCTCTTAGGCACCTCCTCAACGCCAGGTGCACTGCACACCTGGGCAGATCTACAATGGAGGGAAAAGGGCCAGCAGCACAGAACAACACACAGCCGTAACAACAAAATTCAAAGTAAAATGATCAGCCAATTAATCAATTAGTCCATTAGTAGAAAATTACTTTTTTGACTCTAAAAGGTATTCTATGCAGGATTGTTGGGTAAGATTTGTAAATTCGGTCGCCAGCGAAAGTGGAAGTAAAAGCCAACCCCAGATGACCTCACATGAGTGTGTACTCGCCCATAAATGTCCTGAACACAGAAAATACAAAGAAATTAAGAAAATAGAGGCAGAGGTAAAAGTCTGTGCAGAAAAATACACCACCCCACACTTCTAGTGGGAATTACTTCTGTATGAGTGCATACATTGTGCTTTTAGGAAAATCCTGTGTAGTATACCTTTAATTAAACTGAAGAGGCACTTTGATGACCTCACCTTGGACTTTGGGAGATAGTTTTTTTTACGATTTTCTACAATTTTGTCAACCAAAATTAAAAGTTTAATAGACAAAATAATCACATTAATTGATAATCACAGTAACATTAGTTGAAGCTCTTGTCAAAATGGAACCCAAAGTCAGTGTGAACGTCACCTGCTGAAGATGCATAGTTTACTGTCAAATCTGCCTCCAGGCCCTGAGAGAGCCACATGGACATAAACGATTTTTAATCAGCTCTGAGTCATTAAACTAACTTGACATACACAGTAGAAAACTTCCTTATGATATACGGTGCCTTAAGTAGAATGTAAATTGTTTTCCTCTTTTTATGATCTGCTGGACCAAACACGGTGCACGGGGCCAACTTCACACTTCACTTCTGTATCTACTGTTTTACAGCTACACAGACAGGACATATGCACCTGCCATAAAGGTTTATGTACGTTGCATGAATTGTTTATGAGGAGAAAAGATTAGGCTTTCTTTACAGCTATGAATTAAGCAGTTGTACTCTGCAGCTCATAATTCTACGATTTATCTGTTTAACATGAATATTGTATGCCTGGGGTTCCACAAGAACGATGACTTTGTATGCCTCTTACGATGAATTATAACCACTAGATTGTCAAGGACATTAAATATTGAATTGGTTATTTTAAATCCTGTGAGTGGTGATATTTTATCAGTGCGGTGATGGATGGCCTGGATGCAGTACTGTTGCTGTGGTTTAACATGCACACACACACACACACACACACATACACACACGTAGGCTGCGTAAAACGCTCCCTGAACAACTCTTGCATACATAATATAATTTTCTGTCTTCTTTCACACACATCCTCTATACATAGGCTATATGAGTCAGTGAGTATGCTCTCTGGCTCGCTACTGTTTGCTCCCTCGCTCGCATTATCTCCCTGCCTCCCTTCCCCCACTCTCTTTCAGTGACACAGAAAAACTAACGCCGCCCCCTCCCTCTTTGCTCGCCTGCTCCTGCCCCCCTTTCTCCGATGGCAGACAAACACCATACTCTTTTTACTCTCCATTATATCTCCAATTTGCATTTCTCGGTCAAATCTCGCAGAGAGCATCTCCATCAGCAGCCTCTCATCATTTCCATCATGTTCTCCTCTGCTACCTCGTCACTGAAGCAGTGCTGATGCTGTCCTGCAGCCTCCACTGAAAGCTGGTTTTGCCTAAAAATCCATTGCATGCCGCTTCTCCCCACCACCACCACCGCCACCACCACCACCTCTCTATTCATTGTTCACTCCATCTCTCACCCTCCCTCCTGTTTCTCTCAGCATCACTCCCTGGGAACCCACTTTTTTCCCCCTCCTCAGTATTTCATGTTGCCTCTCCCTGCATCTCCCCTCTCCCCATATTCATCTCTGTGTGCTTATTCGCTTCTCTTACTCTAATTTTATATGCATCTCTGCCTCACATGAGCTCTCAGCACATCGCAGCCTTAACTGTGCTGTCATAGGCAGGAGTTTTGCAACCAACCTGTGAGTGGATTTTAAAAAAAAAAATCTCTTTTCACTATTATTCAGTGCACACAGTTGGCTGCATTTTGACTCTTTTCTCTCAGTAATCTGGTCAGGGTTCAGTGTGGTAGTCTGGACGCAGATTGGTCAGGTTGATGGGGAGTGTGCGTGGACTGTTGGTGGGGGTCGGCGTTTAGAAGTGTGCCTCAGTATGAAGTGAGTGAGGGGGTTAGACCCCGCTAATCCCCGGTAACAGATTAATTATCTTTGGGCAATATCGTGTTGCTGCCGTGTTGTGAAGTCGCTTGGGCATTAAGCTACGGAGGGCTACAATGCAACGATAAAGGGTCCCTTAGGGGTGTCTCCTCAATCTTAATCCCTCTCTCTCTCTAACTCACGCGCGCTCTCTCTCTCTCTCTCTCTGTCTCTCTCACTCACTCGCTCTCACTGAGAGCGCCTCTCTCATCCATCAACACAAGCACCTCTCCACTGTCACCAGACAACCATACACTTATTGGCTATTTAATATTTCAATAAGTGCAAGAATTATTGGCTCATTTTTTTTCCCCTTTTCTCCCCATTTTGACACATTTTTGGCATGTCTCCAAGCTGTGTTTTTCAGGATGATGTTTTTTCAAGAGCATCAAGCGTTGATGGCTGGCAGTATACCTCTTTGAGTGGGTAAATATTTCACGGACACCGGCAGAAGAGACGAGACGAGAAGGAGAGAGGAAACCTCCCAACACAACCGACAGAGGTAAGAGGCTGATCCTTCTCTGCTGTTGATTTGTGTGAAGATTAATCATCAAATGAAAAATGATTTAAATGCAAATTACACCACATCACAGCGTTGTGCTAATTTGGATCCATGCTTATATTTTCAAACATGTTTAATGGATGTTCATGAAGCCATCACACCATGCTGCCAAGATGGATCCATGCTTATATTTCCAAGTATCACACCCAGTGAGAAGGATGAATCTTCTCCATTTGACATTTGTAGAATAAGAAGCTGTTACAGTTTAATTGCACCCAGTTTTATTTGTCTCACAATTCCTCTTAATGCTTTTTTTTTGGATTCTTTGTTTTAATCTGCAGGATAATTCAATATTTTGTCCTGCATTGGTTTGTCAGTTGGGTCAGTAGTGTGGAAGCGTTTTGTCACCATCAACTTGTCATGCTGGACTCTTGCACACATCAAAGCACTGATTCGCTCTGACTTACTGACTATGAGCTGCACTCACTTACCTTCGGTCAGCTGCACTCACTTTGAAGGTTCATTGTTGCGGAGCTGAATTTTTGCAGACGAATGTGAAGTGCAAATTTAATTCTTTTCCTGTCGCTTCACTTCTGTAGATAAAGGTAACTTTGCACCCATCACAAAGATGTTAATTAATTTCTCCTGGCTGATGCAGTGTGTCATGAAGCTGTAATGTCATAAATTGCAGTCATTAAGGTTGTTGTTAAGAGGTTGTTAGACGACCACTCAGGCTTTAATGTGAACCATAACAGATTTTATGAGGCAAATTGAATATGTGCTTCATTTCAGCAGCAAAAGGACCTCATTAATTATATCTTCTGCTCAGGAGAGTTGTATTGTCGTAAAAAGATGCAGGTGGAGATGAATTTCCTGTGCTCGAGATGATTTTAAATTCAGCTGACAGAGATGCTTCAGCCTTGTTCTCATTAGCTGCCTCACAAAATGGCCCTTTTCTTTACATTCCGACATCATGGAGTCTCATATCACGCAAGTGGTTTCATTCTCGGTGTCGTCTGAGCTCTGTGTAGACTGAACACACCAAAATCATTCCCCTTTTTTTGTCTTCAGAGCTCACAGGCGGGTGAGAGTCGGTGGTTTCTTTGCCACCTCGCTCCTCGTTGCTCCCTTTTTTTTTTCTTTTCCTCTCCACGGACTGAGCTCAAAATCACATTTATTTGGCTTCAGTTATGCAATGGTAACAGGCATGATAACAAGCTGGCAGGAGACATCACGTCAACTTGAGGCTTCCTATCTGTGACAACTGCTGAGTAACTGCTGCTCCAGAGGACTGTGAACCCCCCCCCCCCCCCCCCCCCCCCCCCCCCCCCCCCNNCCCCCCCCCCCCCCCCCCTCGCCCCCATCAGCACCTCATTAGGTTGCCTCAATAACTTTCTGGGTTGCAGGGGAGTCCTACCTGAACTTTGACCTGGTGTCCGTCACCACTGTGCGTTTCTTCTTCATGCATCTAGAATTGATTTAGTGTGAGAAGTGATGTCAAAGTAAGACAGATAAGCTGCTGTCATGCTGGTCATTTCTTTGTCTGTGTAATAATTGTGGGGTTTATATGGTGTAGTCTGCGTCCTATTAGCTTCACAGTGAAAATCATTATTAGTGCAGTTTGCCGTCCATCAAAGGAAATGCTTTTCTATATTGACCCACTTTAATGGTGGCGGTGATCACAACAGGTAGACTGATTCTCCTTTAATTGTGGAATTGGCCCTTCACTTGATTATTATGCCTCTCAAAAAGCTTTCACCCCATCCAGAGTCTGATAAATGCCATCATAGACCTGCCTCACAGCTCCTGTAATACATCTAATCTAATAAAGTCACTCAAGATAAATGGTCATGAAGGAATGCATAAACACAACAGTCTGTTTACACTGCTGATGTGTGGTGAACGGATGCAACTCCTCGCAGCGTGTGTAAACCATTATGTTCACCGCAGTTTTAATAAGGGAAATGGAGTGTTGGCAATGATTTGATTTGTGACAGTTGGGCTGCTGGAACCATTAAGGTGAACAGGCTTATTGTAATGGGCTTACAGCGGCCCTGTCTGGCCTGTGGGCGAGCTGTTAACTTGTTCTGAGCCATAAACGCCCCAAATCTGAATGGGGAAATTGTCTGGCGTTGAATGTGACATGTGGCTAAATTTAAACTTTTATCATGCCCAGTATTAACCCAATTATGTGCAGTGGGTTGTGAATCAATGGGGATAGTAAAGAGCCTCAGCAGTGTGGAATACTGTGCCGATTGAAAGTTGTGTAACATCTGCGTTGAAAGATAATAAAAGCCTTTCATTCAGAATCTATCTGACATTACTGGATCCTGTTAGAATCAAATGCAGAATAGTATCTGCCTGTAATATCAGCATTGAGCTCAGCTGTATAACCCTTTGTATTTTAGTATTGTAGCCGTTGTTGTGAATGCCTCTGCTCTGTTCCCCCTCTCTTGAGCTGTCTTAAAACACTCCTTTCTTAAACAGTAAAGCTCTGATGGTCTCTTAATCTGGGCAGCCGGTATCAGAATCCTACCAGGCTCCCGTCTCGCCCTCTGTTCCCCCTCTGCTCTGTCATTGTAATGAGGATTCCAGTGTATGTTTTGGCTAACCGGATTTGCCCTTTGTATTTACCCTACTTTCTCCCTCTTGGCCGGCTTTAGTGAGCAGTGGCTGACGATGCAGTCAAATATATCGCTCTATGTATGATAGTCCTCTTGATGCCATGTATAATATTCCTCTCCTGCATATACTCGACCAAGAAGACCTCTTCAAAGACACCGTATATCCCCTATATAATCCATGCTGCTCCTATAGCAGATACCCTTTTCATAAGGTCGGAGAGGTCGGTGTATCAGCCATTTGTTACATATAGTCATGTAATCTCTCTGTGTTCAAGGCAGAAAGCGCTCACGCTGCTGCTAACGATTATTATTATTCATCTGTTGATACGTTTTTCAGTTAGTCGATAAATTTGTGCTACGTATGGTCAAAAATTGTTAAGAAACAGCATCTGGCAACGTGTCCAGGGCCCAAGGTTACATCTTGAAATTGAATTATTTGTCCAACAGTGCGGAAACCTAAATCTATCCAATTTAACAGTAGGGCTGAATGATTTGGAAAAAATATCTAATTGCGATTATTTTTGACTGATAATGCTATTGCAATATGATGAAGGTTGCAATGGTTTACTGTGAAAACCGTATACCGTGGTATGAAAATTGACAGTTATCATATTGTATACATTTGCTTATCTATGGTTTTGAAAAAAAATGCAATTGAACGTACAGTTTCATCACATGTGCATCTCCTTTCTTCCTTTACTGCATGTCAGACTTTTTACACATACTGCCATAACAAAATGGTGTCAAGTCTCTTCCTTTAAGGGTCATTTCAACTGATAATAATAATTGTGTAATGTCATGCACCATGATACAATGATACCACGAATCTTAAATATTTTGACTGTTATCTTAGGGTGAATGAAAAACTTACACCGTTGTTACCCTAGGTGTGGGGTGTGTTTTTTTTGTTTGTTTTTTTGTTAGTATCTGTGCCAGGCAGATTTTTTTTAAGTCTGTGGAATATTGTTTACAGGCTGGGACATCTCTGCAGCGCCACAATACTTTATTTAACATTTATATTTTGCCTTTAACATTTATTGCTCCTCCTGAAATTTGGATCTTGCACTAGTCCATATTGTGATTTTTGATAAAATTCCTATTAATTCAGCCCTGTTTAAGATAATATCAAACAAAGAAAATAATGTTGCTTGCTTAAATGATTAACAGAATTGCTGGATATTTATTTTCTGTAGATGGTCTGACTAAACAATTAATTGACACAATGTTTGAGCTCTGAACACATCACATGCTCAACAAAAAAAGTGTTTTCTGTCTCAAAAATGATAAACTAAAGATTGGGACAGGTAAAGCTTGTAACAAGTTTATTCATTCATATTTAGTTTAATTTATCTGATATGGACATCACAATGGCATTAAAATCGTACATATATGCACAAGAACCAGATGTGCTGTGTTTAGTGTTTGTAGTGAAATGTTAATTTGCAACACCTGTCCACAGGAGGCATTTTAAAAGTTAAATTAGTAAAAAAAAAAAAAAAGAATACATTCGCAAATACACTGACGAACCCATACACAGAAATACGTCCACACAAAATACACAAGGAACTGATTTAAGATCAGTAAAGCCATAAATCAAAAACCAGAACAGCACACTTACTTCAGCCTCTACTCTGAGTGAGTTAAAGTGCTTTACACTCCCAAGAGCATGTTTCAGGTAACTATGGCTGACATTTTGACCCTTACTTTGCTCAGGTGATTTCTGTTCATAAACTGTCTCCACTGAGCCTGAATGGAGGAGGGACACAGCAGCTGTAGAGCTCGCAGTGACCTCCTCTCTCAGGAAGTCCTTCACCCTTTCTCCCCCTCTCTCCTCTGCTCTTACCTCACCTCACATCCTGGTTGCTCTGACCCTTCCTTCCTTCCTTCCCTCCCACAGGGTGGAGGAGGGGGACCAGTGGCAGTAGAAAATGGCTGCCATGACAACGGTGCCCAGCTATACCCCCTCACTGTGGGTGAGAGTGTGTCACGCCCTCCCCCGGCTGGACCTCACCATGCAGATGAAGGACAACATCTTTGTCCCTGACAGCTGGGAGTACCAGCAGGTAACCGACACCTGCCACACCACATGCTGCACTGTAGCCGTCCAATCTGAGGTGCCACGTTGCATAATCATTACAGCCCTGTTGCTCCATTTGTAGTTATAAATGTTCAGGTATGTTCTGCTACAATTAAGCGACTGCTTGATGGGCAATTTGCTCTACATCACACTTTAAATTGCTCCATAAACCCCTGAATTATGATGGCATTTACAGACCTTTAAAACACCTCTTCATGCCAGCTCATTGACCTAATTATTGGTGGGAAGATTGCACTAGACCCCTCCAAGAGACCCTTAGCTCATCACATCTAATCTACATTTTCTACCTTGCTTTAGATGTTGCAATGCTCCTCTAAACTGTCACCCGCACCTCTGCCTCTGTGCATGCAAACTGTAGATATTTTATTGCTGTCGGGGAGCGCGTGGTCCTCTAGCAGGTTTCCACAGCTGCTGCTGCCTGCACGTTCCTGCGCTGTGCAGGTTCTGCTGCAAAATGGCAAGGTTTCATCCTTCGTCTCCTTCAACAGGCTCTCATACAAAACGCTCCAGCCAGCCAGCAGTGTCTCACAGTGCGTGTTTGTGACTTCTCTGCGGTACAAAGAGGAGGAGGAGGGGGGACACACACAAATTATCCTGCAGAACAGAAAGACAAAAGAGACTGAAAGTGCTCCGAGAGGGAGAATGAGAGAGGGAATGAGTAATGCGAGGAGGTTGCTGAACAGAAGACCGGGCAGAGAGAGAGAGAGAGAGAAATAGAGAGTGGGAGTGAGAGAGAGTGGCAGTGAATGTATTTAAGTAGGTCACAGATTATTAATAGAGATTCAGTGGTGTGGATAGAAAGAAAGAGAGGGGAGAGAGTGGGGGAGAGAGCGGGAGTGGGAGTGAGGGAGAGCGTGGGGAAAGAGGGGTTGGGTGGAGAGGAGCGATGGGGAGGGGCTTTGGAGAGCAGGAGGTGAGACGGAGGGAAGGTGGAGGAATGGGGAGTGACAGACGGGCAGATGGATAAAGGATAATACTGTAGATATGTGTCGGAGCAAAACGCGTTTTAGTAATGTTGACTTTGTGACATGGAGTCTGATCGAAAGCAGAGTCTGATATGGCTTAGTGACATTAATATTCACTGTGGTGCAGATCAGGGATTGATGGGTTAAAGCCTTTGGAATAAGTATAAACTGATCAAGAGTCAAATTAATTGCGTTAAATTTGCCTCTCTGATAATGTATGTTTACATGTAGTGTGTGTATCTGCGTCCTTGATTTTTGCTGCCTCTCTGAAGCACACAGTTTATATTCTCATACCTTTTTAATCACCATCTCCTGCTGCTTAATGGGGGCGGGACAATGTGACAAGCCATGGAATTTAACAGGATTAGTTGGTATTTTACTCTCTCAAATGGCTCGTCTCCACTTGTAAAAATGGAATTAAAGTGCCATTTTTCACATTCACTGACTCATACCTTTCTCCTCCTCCTCTTCCTCCTCTCTCCCAGACTCTGCTGGTTCTGTCCAGTTTATCAGCCATCGCTCTCGTCATCTCCCTCTTGGTGGTCCTCTCCTTCCTCATACACTACTGCTGCTGTCACCGTGGTGACCGAAGCGAGGGCTCGGAGGAGGAGGAAGAGGATGAAGATGCCAGCACAGGTCACGGTTACAGCGGGAAGAAGGGGCGGGGCATCTGCTGCGTCACGTGGGTGGCAGTGGCGGCTGTCACGCTGTGCTGGTGAGAATGAGGATCCAGACGTCATTATCAACCACTCAGCTTTTATTCATTTTAAAACAACAAACCCAAATTGCCTTTTAGCAGTGGTGGGAGAAGTATTCCGATCTTTTTCTTCCTGCATTTAAAATCTTACTTCAAAGTGTATGTAACTCTGGAGAAGGAGAGGTGATTGTTGAGGTCGCCAAATACAAATGCTTTGAGTTAATGGTTCGATCTGGCTGCCAGCTACTTTACAGATTATGATTTTACGATCTTTTAGAATATGATACATTGCAGTAGTATAAAAAAATCCAGCAGGATATAAAGCAGTCAACCAGCTGCACTTCAATCAGCAACAGCTATGACAATATCACAATTACAGGATCCATTTGTGATATTTAAAGTACAGCCTTGCTGATGGACTTTAACTCAGAGTATTTTCATATTGTGGTATTTCTAAGATCTGAATGCTTCTTCCACCACTTATTATTAGCTTGTTAACACTGATGCATCAGAGCATAAGTAGCATTTTAGTGTTTGATAGCTGGCCAGCTAGGTTTAAGTTTAATCTGGTGGTTCCCTAGTTAGGGCTCAGCCCTGCCCACTGGGTCATGAGATAAATCTGAGGGGATGTGAGATGATTAATGGTGTAGGTAAGACGATAAAACAAAGTAGTGATACACAAATCTGTATTCATGTGTTGAACTTCTTTGCTTTTGACGTGAAATATTGGAATATTTTATCTTCTTGAGTGTAAAGAAAGAGTAATTTATAGTAATTGCCGAGCATTTTGGGAAAGTTAAACAATAAAATCAGGAGTCATGTCTCGACTGTAGCTGGAGCCAGTACCTGGTTAGCTTAGTTTAGCTTAGCATAAAAACTGGAAACAGAGGGGAACAGCTAGCCGGGCTCTGTCAAAAGGTAGGAAAGCCTCCTAACAACACCTTTAAAGCTCACTAAGTAAGACATATTTTTACTGTGTTACTTTTGGAAGGAGCCAGGCTAGCTCTTTCCCACTGTTTCAGGTCTTTATGCTACGCTACGCTGTGCTAAGCTAAGCTAAGCTGTAGCTTCGTATTGACCCTACAGACACAACAGTGGCATTGCTCTTCTCGTCTATCTCTTCATAATAAGCATATTTATAAATGAAAGGGAGAAAAAAAAATTAAAGGGAGAATTCAGCAAAAGAGTCAAAAGTAAAAAAATCTTGGAAACCACTTGTTTAAAGGTTCTGTATGTGACATTCAGAGCACTAATGCAGCAGCAAATCACTGTTTGCTATGTGATGATATAGTGGAGCAATGGCGTCCTGAGCAGTCACACTTCCTCTGTGTATTTTGTAATCCAACTTCTCTGATCTGTATTGTGGTAGACAATCTGGCCACATGCGCATCCTAGTGTGTCCCTGTGTGTGTATCTCACTGGCTAGCTAATCGCCCCCACTTTACAATGTTGTCATATGGCAATCACAGCTGATAACCAGTGTTGGGGTCGTTATTTAAAAAAAGTAATGTATTACACATTACTCGTTACTTTTAAATAGAGAAATACATGTCATTACTGCGCAGCATGGCTTAAGGGGCATTGTCATGTAATTGCAAGTTAACAAAAAATGTATTAAACCTTACACATGCCCACATATCAGCCCAAAACAACAATCAGGAGAATCAAAAGGCATTGCAGTAGGCTTTAACTGCCTCAAAATAAACCTATATCAATATGTAAAAGAGGTTTGGCTTCATTACACCTCATAGCACAAATAATAATGGCATCAAAATAATATATGAGTAGGCCTAAAGAAAATAATGTAAGAGACGAGCCTTGCTTACACCATTAGGTGATGAAAGACTTAAGGGGAAAAAAACAACTTTAAATGGTGTATGAATGGTATTTAATGGGCCTTGTAGTAGACTAGTCCAGCTTATTTGATGTGTTAACACTTAAGCAGCTGTTAAACCTCATAAGGAGGAGATCCTAAAATCATTTTTAGACAACTTTTTCCTCCTTGGAGTCGGGACAAGACGGAAAAGCCTCTTCACAGGCACGCTTGATGATGTTGCTGTTGTCAACACTTTTCATTTTATTCCATCCGCAGATAATTGAAGACTTGGTCTAATGCAAGTAACGACATAACTGTTTGATTATTAACTGTAATGTGATTACAGAATTAAGAACAGTAACATGTTACCTTACTGCTTCACTGACAAATATAATGTGATTACAGAAACACGTTACTGTAATGCTACTTAGTCATTTCTGTAATGCTACTGTAACGCTTTACACCCAACACTGCTGATAATACTGTCCCGATCCCAAGTGGTGGAATGGCGACACAGAGTGACCGTTAGCTCTATTAGCACTGTTGCTGTTGTTAGTGCTGTTAACACAGGTAGCTGCTAACCACCAGCTCATCACCTCCATGTTGAGAAATGTGTGCAGGCAACCCCGGCTCTGACTCTGAATCATAGATATGCTCTGAATGTCACGTACAGCTCCTTTAATCTTTAAAAGTGCACTGCTTTTCATAAGCTTATCTTGTGTTTTTTTTTGGTAAAACCTTAACTGTAAAGTAACAAGTAACAAGCTGTCAGATAAATACATCACAAAGTCCATTATTTCCCTCTGAATTGTTGAAGTATAAAGTAACGTATGCTAGAAATACAAGTAAGTAAAGTTACAAGTACCTTAAGGTTTTGCGTAAAGGGACAGTTCACCCCCAAATCAAAAACACATTTTGTTCCTCTTACTTTTAGTGGTATTTAAGATTGTTTTGGTGTGAGTTGCAGAGTGTTGGAGATATTGGCCGTAGAGATGTCTGCATTCTCTCAAATATTACAGAACTCATGGATGAGCCTCTTGTCCATGAGTAGATGCATGCTTCCTTCTGCGTAGTGATGTGGTTAGTTCCTACATGAAACTGCTCACAGCAAGGTCTGTGGATTATCTTGAGTAACCAGGTCATGATTTCTGTAAAGAGACATTGCTGTTGAGTTTTTAAAATGTATTTTTTTGGCACTTTGAGCACCACAAGCTGAGTGCCATCTAGTTCCATTATATTTGACAGAAGGCAGACATCTCTACAGCCGATATCTCCAACACTAAACTAGTAAAAAACTAAACTCACACTAAAACTATCTAGACTGATAAATAGCACTCAGGTAAAAAGAGAAATATGTACTTTTGATTTTGGGGTGAACTGTCCTTTTAAGTAAAAGTACTTTTATTTAGAACAGCACCAAGGCTGTGAATCACAAGTTGTCATCCTTGCCATCGTCATGTGCTTTTTAGTCTCTCACACAGTCACCAATGTCACTGGAGAGGGGAGGAGGCCCGGATGACAGCTGATGGTCACGTTAAGTTGCTGTTTACCGACCACAGGCCTGTGACAGCTCTGTGCGTGTTAGTTAGTGTGTGTATTTCAGCGGTTTCCTCATCACTGTGTGCGTGGGGATGATCTCAGCTCGCCCACCAGCAGTCATTTACCCACCTCTGTTCCCCTCAGATCTGGTGACCATGCAGTCATCAAGTCAGTACATTCCGGATGTACATTATGTAGAAATTGTGCTTGACATCTGTCCAGGACACTTTTGTGTAGTGGAAGTCACTGAGGGGAAGCTCGGCTGCCCGTCAGACCTTTTAAATCTAAAGCTAGAGGCGCAGCTGTGTGCTGTGATAAAATTATAGTGCAATTTAATGCTTCAGCAGTGCTTGTTATTATATTCCAGTCCATTCCCCGTGAGGTTATATGTACTGAGACTGTATTGTTATATCACAGAACATAATGTACCGGGAATCTGATTTCAGTTGTCATAATGATGTCGTCATATACAGACTGTAGGTTGATGCGGCTCGTGTCTCCCCCTTATGGCTCGTAATGTAATGTAATGTACCCGTCTCCTCCTCTGATGCTCCGCACAAGGACTTCCTGCGCTAGACAGGATGAAAAAATAATGCAGCAGTTTACCTCTTGAAAATATTTCATGTGACACCCTTTCCTCCAGATGGTGGCCCTTTTGTCACAAGTACAAAAAACAGTCATTTGAAATGCAGCTGCATTAGACAGCGTTCACATTTGGCAGCTTGAAATGCAAAGCACACACAGACGCAGACACACATTCCTCCTTTTCCCTTTCCCCCTGCTTTCTAATCTGGGTCACATACTTTGTGGGAGATTGGGTCATACCATTCCTCTCGGGTTTGAGGGGATTTGACGAACATCTGGCCCGAGCCTTAATCTGAATATTTGAATAACAGAAAGATGTGTAAACATGTCGCTATGTTTAACATTTCGAATATTTTCCTTGCTGAAGCTTAACTGTGCAGTGCAAAGAGTCAGCTTTTTTTCTCCCATCATCTGTTTATTCCTTCCCCTGTGCTCCACTGTTGGTATGCTCATCCAGAGCACACATATCCCATCCTCTCCAGCTCTATCTCCTTGTGTCACATTCATTTAAAATGTACATGCACACTGAATTAAACATCACATTTATGCCACTGCTATCTGTTCTACTACACCCCTCTCCCTCGCACACACATGCACACACCTTCCCACAATGTTTTCATGTTGCCTTTTTTCTCTCCCTTTGCAGTGTTGCCATAGGCATCGGTTTCTATGGCAACAGCGAGGCTAATGATGGGATGTATCAGTTGACCTCGTCTCTTCTCACAGCCAATTATACGCTAGCTTCCATCGATCTGCTGGTGAGTGCTGCAAGTCAGCGAGTAAACTGTCATGCAGAATACTTAACCTGTGTGTGTGCGTGTGTGTATGTGTGTGCACATGTGTGTGCGTGTGTGTGCGTGTGTGTGAGAGAGAGAGTGTGGTCTGCAGAGAGAGGGAAAGAAAATCAGATACAAACTTGTGTTTTTATCGATCTCCCTGTGGTCAGACAGTGGTTTATGTGTCAGACTGCCAAATGTCCTCTTCCCTCTGCAGAAGATGCAGGTCAGGAGAGCTACTGTAATATGGATAACAATATAAATCTGAGTTAATCGGTTCCGCTCATGTCTGTTCATAAAATATAAACTACCATATCATTTATTAAAATTACAGCAGGAGGTCTTTGACCCTCATAAAGCAACAGCATTTGACCCATTTGAAAAGAGTGAACATGCAGAGAGTGGACAGAATCATATTTAGAGTCAGTTGATATTTAATTTAAACATTAATTCGCTAAAAGTGAAGAATAACACACATTTATCAAGAAACTTACTCCCACATGTAACTGGATGTTGTGTCAGAGCAGGAATATCCCATCAGAGACAAAGTTTTACCCCAGTGCTTCCTAAATTCTTTAAAACATGGCATCTCTAGTGACTTTGTTTTTCATGGCAGCCTTTTTGACATATGCAACCTTTTCAGCTGTAAACAAAACCATCAAACTCTATCAAATGATTTTATTCTAACAAAATAATAGAACAAAAAAGAAAGCATTGTTTTAAAACATAAGAAACATATGAACAAATATTAAGTGAAATAAAAGGCCTGTCCTCAAACATGCTGTCGCTCAGTGAAAAAGAGGTCAGCGATTTACGTTCTGTCTTGCTGTGCAGATGTACAAACGAGTGTTAAACTAAAAAAGATAAATTGCACAAATGAAATCATGCACTGATTTTGTTTTTTGTTTAAATTTATACTATACAGGCAGCGTCGGATGCTGCATGTGTCGCCAGCAACAGTGAAAGCAAATGGATTCACTCTTGTTGCTATATTTGCAGTTTTTTGGTGCTGTGTCGGCAATTTATGTAGCTTTCTCTTGGATGCATGCTGCTTGTGGTCTAGTACCTGGTCACTACCTTTTTATAAACCTGCGACCTCACCTGCGCTCTGTCACACACTTAGAGTGGGGGATGTTTAAGGGGGATTACTTTTGTATGAGTCTATATACGCCTTTTTTTTAATGAAAATCCTGCATAGTGTATCTTTAACTCTTTTATCTGCTGATAGCTTTCTCTGGCAGATAATATGATGAGACGAGATGAGATAAGATAAAATAGGACAAGCCTTTATTGTCTCTGACATTTGAGAGAACACAGGTGACACGGACACGCACATGTACATCCATACACCCCAAGAGTATTGAACAATGCCCTCGACCAAGTAGTACACAGATGCCCTACCTAAAGCAACTGCACAAAATTATTGCATAAGTGCCCTACACATAGTAATTGCTCAGATGCCCTGAACAAGGTTATTTCACAGCAAATGCCCTACGTCACATTATGGCACGGATGTCCTACGCCAAAATATTACATATCCCTTCCCTCCCATCACACCCCTACACATACACACAGCTCACAGTTCGCTCACCTGTACCTTCTGCCTGAGGTTATCAGCTCATACTCCTTATGAAGGATGTTGTTTGGGTCAGTAGTGACAGACCTGGGGTCGAAAACCGTTTCTTGGGTTTTCTTAACATTATAATTGTCTTGTGACATAGTAAACAGGGTTTTTAATACTCTTTTATTGATGTTTTATTCCACTTTTGATTTATGCAAATGAAAATTTGCTTTTGTTTTTAGAAATATACAGTAAGAAAATAAATAAAATAAGTAAATATTGTGTCACACAGCACCCAGTGACCCACTGTGTGATCCAGTGATCAGGTGTTATAGAAATCCTCTGTTTTTGCAGTATGTTATTCTGCAAAAACAGAATTTTTATGAACATTTTATTCGTGTGAAATCTTTAATATCACCAGGAGCCACTGAAATATAGAATTAACAGGAAGATGAATATATTTGTAAAATAAAAAATGTCTATAGTATTAGAAAAAGTATATGTACAGGAATGAAATAACACTGAGTTGTGAAGCAAAATGAAACCTCATCGGAGAGGAAAAGGAAATTCTGCTGCTGGTAGATGAGGTGTATCAGAGAAATTGTATGATTTGAAGAATTTAGTTTTTTAATATAGCGAGGGGCTTTATTGGAGTTGCATTGATTAGTATTAGTAATAACTGCACAGTATACACACAGGGATGTGTGTACAGGGATGTAATAGACGGATAAGATATTAGATAATAAGATAAAGGACTCACAAAAAAGCAGCAGCTGCAAATAACAGACTTCAAACTGCTCCGTCCTGAATGTGACAGATAACAAATTATTCATCATGATTCATACAAAACAAAGGGAGCGTGTTCACTTCTGTCTCTGTACTGCAGCTTCTCTTGCAAACTTAAGTAAAAAAGACATTTATCTAATCTCTTTCTAACTGAAAATGCTCTTTGAGTTAGTTAAGTCTGCAAGTAGGAGTAAAAGTAGAGAAGTTGTTCACTTGAAACTTGTGTTATACATTATGAGAGATGCATTAGCAGGCTGAGGAACTGAGCTGACCACAATCTTCTGCTCTTTATCTCCATAACACAGCCACTCTGAGCTGACCACCATTTTATGAGCATTGTCATCTCTATTTTGTGGTTTCCATTCCACTTAACTCCCCTTCACATTCTTCCTTCCTCTTCAAGATTTCAGACACAATTTCTGGGCTGCAGCTGTCCGTCTCTAGCCCCCTGACCTCGCTGGAGGAGCTCTTTACTGGCAGTAAACCCTTCCTGGTGTCGACGCGGAACTGTCGGAGGTTATCTGAGAACGTCATCAACCTCCTCTCCTCCATCTCCCTGGCTCGGTCCAGTCTGGACACAGGCCTGGGCAATGACAGTATCAGCGGGGCGTCCATCATACCTCTGACCCCGGTACCTCCCTCTGTGGCCCCTACAGTGGTGCCTACCAGCAGCTTGATGCCCAGCCCCTTCTCACCTGGCTGGGCGGCCAACACGCTGATGGTCAACGAGGACTACAGGTGAGGCTACAGTCCAGATCTCAAACTTGATTTGAAAACGGACAAGTAGATGTTTAATTTGGATCAAACACACACTGGAAATAGATGTATTTTTTGAATTGAAATGAACTGCCCAGATTATAGAATATTTTTGACCAGTCATGTATATTGTTCTGTAGGTGAATTCACTACTCTTCAGTTTACTGCACTGTGCACCACCTGGGTCAGGTAGGAGCTAGCTAGTGGTGCTGCTTATTTAGCAATTACCGCTAGAAACGCTGTCCTGACCCAACAGCTTTGGCGTGAAAACATTATGCCCACCCTCCGGTCCCCCCAAAGTAGTCCCGGTTGTAAGTTGCTCAGTTTTTAGCCCCAAACCCCCTTTAGCACTTAGCTCTCTTAGCTCCGTTAGCAGCGTCAGCACAGCTAGTAGTGCTAACATAGACAACAATGCTAAAGGGATTTTGCAGCTCAAAATGAAGCCACTTACTCACCAGGGGCTACCTGAGGGAAAAACCAGTGGGTGGCTAACATATTTCCGCAGCACTAGGATGGTGTTACTAGCAGTAATCTTCAAATGAGCACTGCCGCTAGCTAGCTCCCACCCAGGTGGTGCGCAGTGCAGAGCAGCCAAGGCTAACGTTAGCTAACCAGTGGAGACCGCAGAGTTGGCGTTGGGCACTTAGTTTCCACAAAACATTAAAATTTCACCACCTCTAAATGGATAGTGTTTTAAAATATGGCTCTAAAGCTCGCTAAGTTAATGGAGCACTGGAGCAAAAAGAAAGGCCTCATGTGTTTGACATCATTTTGTGTTTTTTTTTGTTTTTTTTTTCCTAAAATTGAACTGGTTAGTTAATCAAAATCAAAATTAACCTTAACTTAATTCCCTAGTCTGGATCTTGTTGTGTATTTCAGATGAATCAACACATATTTAGATACATGGCCCATAATCAAGGGGGTAGGATTCATTTCAATATTGGAGGGGGACGCATATAAAATGAAGGGTTTGGGGGTCCTCCAGCAGAAAATTTAGAGCACCAAACACCTAATTTCCTGCATTCTGGTGAATGTTTATGCACCGATTTGTTCCTTTTCTGCATCAATTTATGGTGTAAATGTCTTTAAGTTTGTCCATTTAAAAGTCCTTCGCTACTTTCATGTTTTTATTCAGAGGGACAAATGCACATGTTCTTAATATTGAGGGGTATGGTTCACAATGGATAGGTCACCAGACTGTCACAGGCCTGACTCAAAGAGACAGACAGTTACTGTGACATCATATTGATTAATCCCATATTCAACAAGATTTTATATTTTTGGTTGTTTATCAACCACAATTAGTTTTAAGCGACTGAATTAAAAAAGAAACATCCATATTTCCTAATTTTGCACATCATGCTTACAATCAGAAATATAGAAAACAATGTTTACCTCCACACCAACAATAGTAAACATTGGCAGCGACAGTCATCTTCCTGGGAAATAAGAGTAAAGCTCTCTCCCAGTTGGCCTTGATTGGTAGCTGTTCATGTTCTTTCTCTGTTTATAATCTGACCACCATCAGATAGCTCTGCTTATAAACGTATGTGTTCCTCTTGTGCAAGAAATGATGATTCTTCCAAAGCATGTTTTATGTTTCCAATAAAAATAGATGGCGTAACTCCATTCTTCTACTAACACAATCTGGATTCTTGAGCTTTCCACTTACAAACATACTTTATGCACTAATCCTGATCTGTCAATTTTCCACTCCAGCGGTTTAACAATGTGGCCGTAAACATGGATTTACCCAGGTGGTCATAAATATAACTTTTTACAGCTTGTTCAGCAGAAGCATCAAGGGTTAAAATACAACCAATCTATGGATACATTTTACAGGGATTAGAGTAAAAAGTATTTTTTTAAAGGAACCATTACATTTTATACCAGGCCCACTTCATCCGTTATCCAAGAATAACCACTGGCAACCATTTTCTTTGTCTTGGAGGATGGAAACTTAAGTAGCATCTAACACACATTCCCAGTCTGCTCATATAACCATTTCCTATTCTGGCTATGGATGGATTAATGAACGGGCCTACTTGGCAAAGGCGCAGGGCCCCAAAGAGTCAAGGGCCATCCTGGCCTTAACACAAAATGTCACTCAAATTAATTTGAATCAATCAGGAGGAGACTCAAAGGGACATCAAAGAGATATAAATCAACTACAAAGAGACTCAAAACACTACAAAGAGACACAAAATGACCACAAAGCAGGGTTCCTATGTAAGTATGGAAATAAATCTGATCAATTTCCAGGTATTAAAAAGTATGGAAAATGAAAAATAAAGTATGGAAAAAATATTTATGTTTCCAGACTATTACCACTGTTCTAAAATACTGTTTTCTAAAATAGAAAATTAGGTATTTCCAAAAATAATTTAATCAGTCTGGATCGTGTTTTATGCCGGGCCAAGCACAGTTTGTGTGAGAGCAAACGTCTCAGAAAACATACCGCCCCTTTTACCTGATTGACGAGTGGTATGTCCAGTCCGCTGTCCCATGACAGCCCCAGCCCCCCAGTACCAAGTTTCTCTCCAACACTGCACTGCACCTTCGACAAGAAGACGAGTTTCACGTGGTTCACAATGGGTAGATGCAAGTTTTTGGATGGATGGCTTGACAATACCGTATATAAATACTGGTTGGCCAAGGATTCCCAATTCACACACAGAGAGCTAGATGCAAGCTTGGTGTGAAATCGTTTGACATCACCAACATTGGGGAGAAGGCGATTTTGAGCCACATGAAAGGAAAAAACACAGACGTCTCGTTACTGCATCGCTTGCACCCAGAGTCCCAACCTTTTTGCCTCAGCCCAGACATTGAACTTACCTGAGTTTTTATTTGCATGCCATTATGGTACTTGGCTACAATCGCCTATTAAGAATAATTAAATATGATGTGAAATATGGTACACTGATATATTTACTCAGATGTCGCATATTCTCTGAAAAAAAAAAAAAAAAAAAAAAACGCCGAGAAGTCTGGAAATTAGGGTATGGAAAAGTATGGAATTTTGAAATTCCAAATGTGTAGGAACCCTGACAAAGAGACACAAAATGATTACGAAGAGACACAAAATGACCACAAAGAGACACAAATGACTGCAAAGAGACACCAAATGACCACAAAGAGGCATAAAGCAATTAAAAAGACACTCAAAATGACCATAAAGAGACACAAAATGACCGCAAACAAAGATGTAAAGCAATTTAGAGACACTAAATGACCACAGATATAAAAAATGATCATAAAGATATACAAAATGACTACAAAGAGACACAAACTAATTACAAACTCTAAATGACTAAACAGAGATGTAAAGCAATTAAAAAGAGACTCAAAATGACCAATAAGAGACACAAAATGACCACAAAGAGAAACAAAGCAACTACAAACATACTCAAAATGGCTAAAAAGAGACACAAAGCAATTACAAAGAGATTCAAAATAACCACAAAGAGACACAAAATGAGTTCAGATAGACAGAATGCAACTACAAAGAGACTTATACGACTACAAATAGGAGCAACAAACAACCACAGACACAAAAAACTACAAAGCGACCAAAACAACCAACAAAAGGAGGCTAAACAACTACAAAATCTGTGTGTCTTGCTCCTGTGAAGGAGAGGTTGTGGGGCCTTTTGCAAATCTGAACCCAGGGCCCCATTGTCTCATGATCCACCCATGATTCTGACAAGTTAAAGTGTAAAACAAGCTGATTTGTAGGACTGTGCACATGAACCATCTGGATCAATTTCACAATTATCAACACTGCAGGCTGTTTATCAAAAATGACACACCCCTGCTCTCAGTGTTTGATTAAACTGTCCCAACCAGCCTTTCATAAATGTTGCATGTTTATTAAGATGGCTGGATTTGTTGAGGTAATGTAATTGAAACTTCTCTTAAAACTACAGAATGTTCAGATGCATTATGGGCCACTGGGATGCTTTTACATTCCATATTGCCTAATAACAATATTAAAGTACTGCTTCCCATAAACTAACCGCACAGAGCACAGACAGACCATAAATGCATCCTTCCCCTTTAAACAGTGCGAGGTTATGTAAAGTTCAACCTCATCCTAACTTCACCACTTCCCTGATCTCATACAGCAGATCCTTGTGTCTCTTATCTCAAAGAGCAAATAAAGTTACTCAAGCTGACCAAAGACACACATTGAGTGTTTCATTTCTGTTTTATACAGACATATCCTGGATCAGCAGCGCTAACTGAATCCCAATAATCTTATTACACTTCTCTGCAGTTTTAATTCTGGGAACAGTGGAACGAAAATAGCAAATTTTAATCCCAGATCAGGTGGAATAATCTGAATGTGATGAAAGAAACGCTGCATATTTCACTCATCACCCAAAACACACCAGCTAAGATGACAAATCAAAACTTAAATATGCAAGCTGCCCAGCTTAAGAAAAAGGAGACGAGCTGGTCGACATTTTAGCTCATATCTGTCAGCATTAAGTGTACTAATTTAAGGTTTGTTTAAGGGAGTTTCCGTGAAGCGCTGTAAAGTTTAGTTGATTCAAAACACACCTAAAACACACTTTAAACATAACTTAATGGAGACAATTTCAAACACAAGTACACAAATTGGCTTCATTACAACTCGCAGCATTCACAGACAAACACATGTCTTTATCTGGACACATTTTCCTCACAAATATAACATGCTAACGTTATTAGCCTATGCCTATGGCATTTTACATTGTATAAATTAGCCTAGCAGCCGGCGGTCTTTTCCACTTCTCATATAAAACCAGGGACAACAGTAACATAACAAAGGTAACGGTACATAATTTGGCTCCATTACAACTCACAGGGTTCACTGGCAAAACAACTGTCATGCTAAACATGTTTTCGAAACAACTACAACATGCTAATGTTATTAGCGCCAGCCTATGGCATTTTACATTGTATAAATTAGCCTAGCGACGAGCAGAGATTTCCGTTACTCATTCAAAGCCAGGATAAATCACACACAAGACTTAAAATGCTATTTTAGTGGAGGCTTTAGTGTCTTAACAATTTATTGTTTCTTTTCTGTGAAATTAAAGTAAATAAAAGGTTCGTCTCCACTGAGGGAAATGGTTTCAGCTTACAAAAATAGACAGGAGGTCTGCGTCGCTGCGACATGTAGGTCACCTTCTGGGGAGGTGCACGTCAGGCTACGGCGTAGGCTCTATGCGATACGGAGCCTATGCAGTAGCTATGGCGTCGAATCAACCTAGAAGTATAAATCCCGCTTCAGCCAACTGCCTTTTAATGTTGGCTGGAACATCATCCAAATCAGTGGGAGGGGCGTCAAATTTTGCTGTTGTTAAACGTGGTCCCCATTTAATCCATAAATCAGTATGTTTGCCGTTTCCGTAGGGCATGCGAGAAAAGTTTTCTTCATGAGTTCAAGGAACATAGCAAGAACAATTGGTCATTTTATGGGAGAACTATTCCTTTAATATTTGGAAGGGGAGGGGCGCTGCATGGTAAATAAACAACAACAACAAAAACCAGCTGCCGAATTGTTATTTTAAACAACAATATTGGCCCAGAATTTCACAATCAGTGCATCCCTACTGATGACATAAACACAGTGTACTCATAAAATAAAACCACGAAAAACAACAATAAACTACAGACAAACTACACTTCCTCCTCACTGATTTCTGGCTGCAGTGTAGTATCTGCTGTTGAACTATGCTAACGACAGTTACTCTCGTGGTTTGTACTCACTCAAAACTTTCAAGTGGACCTTTAGTTAAGACCTCTTTGATCTGAAGTGAAGAATAACTTTTGACACTCGACATTTTCACAGTGTTTGATATATTTATGAATTTGCTGTATGTTGTGTTTGTGTGCCTTGTTGTTTTAGGTGGCTGTCCTACGTGTTGCTGCTGCTGCTTGACCTCATAGTGTGTCTGTTCATCCTGTTGGGACTGGCCAAGCAAGCCCGCTGGCTGCTCATCCTGTGAGTACACACACAAACATACACACACACACACACACACACACACACACACTTGTATTTGTTGACACAATCCATACAACACTGGATTGATATTGATGGTCAGGGTGTCCTCTTGGCTGAAGAGTTTGTGCTGTTCCCCCCACAGGATGACTGTGCTGGCGTGGCTGGCTCTCTTCCTAAGCTGGGGCTCCCTGGGTTTGGAGACAGCCACAGTAGTGGTGAGTAGACCCAGTAAGACTGCTCTGGTGAGCGGAGGCCAGGGGCTGCTGGAGGGAGGGTAGCAGAGGGATGAAGGGCTGGAGGAATAGGAAGTGAATGGGACTGTCATGGGAGGGATTGGCTGGCTTCAGCCGAGGGAAGAGAGCTACAGGAGATCAACCCCTGATGCCAGGCCAGAACCATGTGTGTGTATGTATGTGTGATTTCTGTGCCCATTGTGCTAAACTGTGAAAAGACCTGCCTCCTAGGGAACGCTGCATTCGTGGCAGAAGACCAGAGAGGCAGGAAAATGGGGCAGAGATTAAAGATTCAATGCGCGTGTGCACAAGAGCGTTTGCGAACAAAGTGTGTTTGTGCATTAAAGTGTGTGTTTTTTGTGTAAGTGTGTTTGCAAGTGTGTGGGCGTTTGGCTCGGAGAAGTAAAGATGGAAGATGAAGAGAAGTGCTTTCACCGAGAGTGAGGAGGGGAGAGGAAGAGCGGGAGAGTGCATCTCGAGATCAGCTCAAGAGAGAGGGAGAGAGAAAGTGGGTAAACCATCAGATTGCCATCAGCAGTGCAAGACTCGAGGCTGTTGCCGTACTGTGCCGCGGCCCCTTGGGGCTTCAGACTGAGCATGCAAGGAGGTGGAAGTGTGAGTGTAATCCTGTGAAAGTAAAACTCACTAACATGCTGCTGGACAATGTTCTACTTTTAACACCTAAACACGACAACACCACCAGTGTGCTGCAGGCATGAGTCCAGACGGTAACATTTATCAAGAACAAAGCACAGAGAGAGTTTTTATGTCTCAAACAGAGGAGTGTTCTTTTTCAGTTTCCCCTGTGAAGTTTGGTCGTACTCTCTGAAGGGGGGGATCTGGTCTGAGGGTGTGTAAAGAGGGTAAATGGTTGCTGTTTTTCTGCACTGCTGCCCACTTTAAGAGACTCAGTGTCATGTGGAGCTGGCGGGAGATGGTCCCAAGGCCTGTGGGTCCACACAGAGCCGCTCTGTCCCTGGTCACTGACAGGGAAACAATGGGCCAGCTGTGGGCCTGCCCACTTTATTCTATCCCGGGGTCGCCGCTTTTCCCGTCAGCCGCTTGGCTCTCTGTGTGGCTCTCACTCCCTCTTCTGGTGGTGCGATCTCAAGCTGAGAGTGTTTGTGGGTGCACCCTCTTTTAAAAAAAATAGGCCAGAATGTACAGCAGTGTATGGAGATGATATGGAAAACCAGATTGACAGAGGAGGGGGGATATGAGTGATGAGCTAATGGAAAGAAACATAGACGTCGGAGTGTAGCGCAGGTTTATCCAGGTCATCATGTGATGCAGGCTGATCAATATTTGCCACTGTATTGTGAGCTGCTGTCAGATATCTGAGGAGGTAAGTATGTCAGTCGGTCAGTGTGTCTACTAACTTCTCCCTTGTGATCATTTTCTCTCGCCCTCCCTCTTTCACCTCATCTGTCCCTCTCTTTTTCCCGCTGTCATCCTTCCTCGCTGCTCCCGTCACTCTCGCTGCCCTGCCAGGCTCTCAGTGACTTCTGCTCGGATCCAAACACGTTTGTAGTAAACTCCACCCACTTCAACACCGGCACCAGCTCAGGTACGGTATCAATCTACCCCTGAAACACAAGCACTAGTTGATTCCCATTCATGCAGTGCACTTGATTTACCTCCCAGCTGTGCTTATGTCAGCACAATCTAATATAATGACAGTTAAATGTTACCACATCTGTTCTATTATGCACTGATCTGTTGTCGCACTGGTGTTTTGTTGGCCATTCAGATGTGTTGGATTATTACCTGACCTGCAGCAGGCGCATGAACAGTCCATTCCAGCAGGTAATGTGACCTCCTGTCAGTCACATGTACATAACACAGAGCACTGCGGGCGTTCAGCTGGCACTCTTCCCCTCACTGATTCAAGTGAACAGGTTGCATGTCAGACTTGCTCAAGGCCACTTAAGGACAAATTATTTGAGGACGGGGAGGCACAGCTGTTGCAGCGTGTCCTATCCTTAAACGATTCGCTCTCCAGATAAATAGCTACACTCTCGGCATATTAATGGTATATTTGAGCAGTGATGCAAATTAAAAGCGCTTAACTCCGCTGACTTGTTGGCTGCAGCTGCTGACCCAGTCACAGAGGGCGCTGTCCAACATTCACACACACCTCTCCAGTCTGGAAAGAAATGCTCTCACACAGTTCCCCAAAGCTGAGGTATGTTGTAATCTGCAAACATGCAGCTTAAGAATTTCTGCCACCTTTTTGGTAATTCATATTGAACCTGTCAGATTTTTTTCCATCATTGCAGAAATCACTCAGGGAGGTTCAGCAGATACTCAACTCCACAGAGGGCAACTTTCATCAGCTGGTGGCGCTGCTAAACTGCCGAGGTCTCAATAAGGTAACCCAAGTCTAAGTGTGTGTAACAGCTAATTACCAAAGTACTGCTTCTTTATTTTCACTGATACATCTATTTTCTTGCAGGACTACATCGACTCTTTGAAAGGCCTGTGCTACGACGGGATGGAGGGATTGCTCTACCTCTCCCTTTACTCTTTCCTCTCTGCTCTGGCCTTCACTGCCATCCTCTGCTCTCTGCCCGGCGCCTGGAGGAGCTTCCCCAGGTGAGAGAACGTGTGGATATAAGTGTGCAGTCATAGATGTAAGTGCTGTTAGTTTTGCAGCGATCAGCTGTTTGTATCAGTTTCTACCACTTTGTTATTTTCATGCCCTTACACTTATTTATACACTTTGAATTGCCTGGTGTAAACACTGTTGTCTGACACAGTCTTGTTCTATTTTCAGCACTTTTGGGCTACAGTTTCTGAAAAGCAATAAATCCATCTTGTCCCACAGTGTCGGGGAGGACTTACATTCCTCTGCTTGTCCATTCATTAAAAAATATCTGTAACATCCACAATGGGATCATAAATACAAAATATACAAAGTGTATTGGAGATAGTTGGTTCAAATTTAGCCTTGAAAATTTTTAAACAAAAACTGCCATATGCAGAAGTCCTGCATGCCTAAAAAGGGTGTACAGTCATCCTAATAATAGCTGGAGGTTTGGCTCTCCTCAGCCCACTTTTAGATCAAACTAATTTATTTTTTGCATATTCAGGAGTTTGGTAGCAGCGGCTCAGGTTTGTCAGATCTGCAGAGAGTGGATATGGAGTAGCTGGCTACATCCAGGCAGTATTCTGATCATATACTTGAGTAAAAGTAATAATACCACAGTGTAGAAATATTCCTGCAATAAGTCCTGCATTCAAAATTTTATTTTAGTTTCAGTACAGAAGTTTGAGCATCAAACATACTTTAAGTATAACCACACTGCAGTGCAGCGTCAAACAAAACAAAACTATCTCTATATATTATATAGGCTATAGTGTGAACAGAAAGAGGACTGAGGCCCCATCAGAGCTGATGATGCTAGATGTACCGAACTCAGTCCTCTTAAAGTGGACCAACAGTAAAGGGACTCAGTCCTTTTTGCATTCACATTGTCAGTTCATTTGAAAGAGGACTCTTTCTGCTCAACTTCAGCTCTGATGGGGCCTCAGTCCTCTTTCTATTCACACTATAGCCTATATATGATATATATTGATGTAGTTTTGTTTTTACTTTGACGTAGCACTGCAGTGCGATTACAAAGCCACTCGCTTTCAGATGAACTTAAAATTGGAGGAAACCTTAGTGTTTCTGTGCTGTAGACTGTTGCTGTTTGATGTACTCTACATTCCACATCTGGAGACGTGCAGTATCTTCCGTGGATCAAACTACTCCTCGTCCTGTGCCCTTGCAAGCGTTACAGGCTGACATGGTTTCTTCTGTTTTTTCCAAGTGTCCCAGTTCAATAGCATGTGATCTAGAGGGCTAAATACAATGGCAATGAGCAAGGCAAACCTGGAGCACCTTGTGTTACAAGGCACAGGTTAAGCAAGCCGCACTCAGACCAAGAGGGGTCTGAGTTCTCTTGGAGTGTTCACATATGCGCAAAAAATGCTGAGTCACCGCTCTGAGTATGTTTAGAGGGCTGAAAGGACAAAGTGTCTTTTAATAGAACCATTAGAATGTGAAGAGAAGAAAGTTTTAAGACACTCATCATGTCCCTCTCTGTCTCTTTCATGGACGTCGACAGTGAATCAGAGGAGTACGAAGACTCGGACAGCGAGAGTGAGGACCCCTTCACCTCCCATCAGGCACGTAGACAGACGGCCTCGGGGTCTCAGCGAGGGGCCATGGCCCCCTTCTATAATTACCCGGGGGCCGGGTGGACACCCCCCTTTTCTAGCGCGCCGCCCCTCCCGTGAGTAACACAGACACTCAGACACACAGACAGACAGACAGACAGACAGACAGAACGTCCCAGATGTTGCAGGAGGAGGAGGAGGTTGCTCTTAGATACAGTTTTGACATCAAGCTTGTGTTTCTGTGTCGATATCTGTACCTATGGGCAACTTTTATACTGATGCCCCCCTAAATCAGGAAGGCCAGAGTACAAAGAGTATACTAAAACAACACATAGAGACAGATTGAACACTACTGAGACGTTTCTGTGCACACACATAGTCTTTTTGGTGAAGATACCCCCCTCAAATCAGCACCTATCTTAGTACCTATACACCTATCTTTAGCAGAGAGTAGTGTCAGTGCAGTGTAGTCAGCTAGGCTCACACACTTTTGTCTCTACATAGACACGTAGTCCAAATCCACAGAGCTGTCAGGTTAAGCACATGCATTGCAGACAGACACACAGACAGGTCAATATGGACTACAGTGTAGGCAGAGAAACAGACACAACTCCAGAGGTCTGTCTGTCTGTCTGTGTGTCTGTCTATCCGTCTGTCGAGTGTTTCAGGACAGACGATGTAGGCCGCTCGGTCACTCTCACAGATCTTGTCTCAAATGGCGTCCTGTCTCCTAAACAGCAGTAGACTACTGCTGTGTTGGGGGGAGGGTGTCATTGACGAGGCCGCGCTCGTAAAAACTCCGGCGATGTGAGGCTCAGGTTGACTATAGGTAACCCCACCCCCTCCCCCTCCCCCTCCCCATCCCTTCCCCCAAAAAAACACCCTTCTGCATCATCTGTCTCCTCATCGTGGTGTCTGATTCTCTCAAGTTATCTCTCTGGATCTGTCCTCTCTTTATCATCCCTCCTTTTCCTTTTTCTCTCTTTCAATTTTCTCATCTTATTATGTTTTTTCCCGTCTCTCCTTCTCACTGATGTTTCCAAGCTTAGTCAGAGCTCTGAGAAACCCAATAATCGTGGACTATTTGACTTCCTATTCTAATCGTCTTGACTGCTCCCTTGTCTGATATTAACACAAAAATACAAGGATATGGACTAAAACCAAACTGTCAAGGCTCAGAAACTCAGCTAGCTCTAAAAATACAGTCCACTCCTCTTAAATGGAATCTGCTCGGGATTGCTTTAAAAGCTTTCTGGGGTTTATCATGCAGATAAACAGATTCATTAGAAAAACAACATTACAGCTGAAATGGGACTGGTGAGTCACACCCAGCTCCAAATGCATGTAATTGCAGATTATTGTATAAATCCTGCAGTGCATCATCAGTCAGGAGTGGACTGTACGCCTGCTGCTGGCGCTCTCAGAGCCTCGCCTGAGTGCCAGTAGCACTAATACCTACTAGTCATACTGAGTGCTGTGTTTTTCCGCACTATATTTCTAACCGCTCTCTCTCCTTCTTTCCTGTTACCTGTCCTTGGCTCCCGTCACCCCTGCGGCCCCCTCTCGTCCCGTCTGTCTTTCTCAATGTGTCTCACCCCTGTTTCCCTCTCTCCTTCATCCTCTGTTGCTCCTCTCCCTCTCTCTTCTGTCCTTGTCTCTTTCTATCTCTATACAGGACTCCAAACGTTTCCTCCAATGGCAACCCTGGCTATGAGAGCCTACCCTTGACTGACAGGCAGTCCCCACCCCCCTCTGTGAGTTCCTCTGTACTTGTGACGCCATCGCAATCTGTGCCATTTTATCACTGCTGTTAGGGCACACGCTCGCTTTGATAATCAGTAGCAAACGGACTAACATGGTGACCTCGCAGGACCCTGTGGGCCGGACTTTTGTTGCTTCAAAAACATGAACCTGAAGTTACATATTTTCACTGTTCCCTGATTTACTTGTACATAAGATTTAAGAGCTCCTCATGTTTTATCACTATCTAACCATTTTAGAGAGCACCTTAATTCAACCGTAACAATCTAAATATAATGTAACATAATTAACAACAATGACATTCAATGTGAAATTGACAGCTTTCAGTTGCATCTCATGGTCATCCACTGAGGCAGATATATACTGTGACCACATCGTATCACATGACCGAACTAACAGTCCCATGACATCTTAGCTATCCTCATGACAACCGAGCAAACTCCAGCCACTGAGGAAGATCAGAATGCAGTTGAAAACTTAAGAAAAAGCTAGTAAGAGGACATTGACGTTGATTTGCCTATTGTTTTTGTCAAAATAATCTTCTTACTTGACTAGAAACAGTTACTTTGGAAGAAGGGGGTTGGAAAGGAAATCAGGAATATGCAATTAAAAGCTTCGGAGGTTTTAAAATAGTTTGGCAAAACGAAAAAAAACACATAACTTAAAATGTAGCTTTGCTTTTATTCAACCTGCACTACTTCCCCATGTTTTATGTTTAGGTGAGCAACAGGTTTTTTTTTAAATCAGTCCAGGATTGAGCTACAGGGATGTAGGCTGCATCTTAATCACTCAGGGCAGTCATGCACCATCAACTTACGTCCATTAAAGTGTTTGTTTTTGCCACTGACAGGCTCAGATTATTATTTAAGTGTCTGACAACATTATGGAAGGATCCCTACAGAGATAGACCTTCATTTAAAAGAGTAAGATCCTTTTTGTTTAACCAGAAACAGCCCCAGAATCACTATCGCCAAACCCACCAGACTCCATTTAAATAAACAGTAATTCTAGAGTATATAGAGCCAGTTCATTTTCACATCTAACTGGGTGAATTAATGGTTAATTTTAACCAAACCTGAGTTGAAGGTTGTTGGAATAGTGGAGAGGTGTTTTTTTTTTTTAATGGAATCTGGTGGGTTTGATGACAACAATTTCAGGGTTGTTTCTGGTTAAACAAAAAAGAGCTACTTCTTACCAAAAAGGTCCACCTCTGTAGGGATCCTTTCCATGACATTGCCAGATTGTCCGTGGCAAAAACCAGTACCTTTAGTGGAAGTAAATTGACGGTGTTAATATTCCCAGTGTGATTATGTTGCAGCCTGTATTGCTGTTGCCAGCTGCTGCCCTCTCGCCCAATACTGGACCACTTTCAATAATTGTAAAACATAGGAAAATAGAGTCCAGGCTGAAAGATACCAAAGTTACCCTTATATGTCGTTTTATTTATTTCCTTTTGCCAGACTATTTTCAGCCTATAATATAGCATAATTTCATATTACTGATTTGCTTTCTAACTTCCTTCTTCCATAGTATAGTAAGGTCACCTCTCTAGCTTTTTCCAGAGCTTTCAGTTGCATCTCATAGTCTATCACACAGTCTATCACATGACCAAACTCTCGGTCTCATGATAACAAGTTAATAATCTACATCACAGCTGAGCAAACTGCGTGCTTCTAGGACAGTGGTTCTCAAATGGTAGCCGCAGCACAATGGTGTGCCGTGATGCCAGTCCAGGTGTGCCATGGGATTTTGTGATATCCGTTATATAACCAAGCCATTATTGCAGTATTTAACCAGGCCTTTACAAAAAGTTATAAATTATTTTTTAGTTGACTGTATCAGTATGTTGTGGGGATCCATTTCCTAATAATGAGGCAAACTCCAGCTAAAAAAACGTGATCTATTTGAACCTATTTCGCACATGGGAATGATGAGTGTGTGACACATCAAAAGTTCTGATTGGCAGCCAGTGTGAGCGGATGATAACATTTAAAGGGAGAAAGCTGTGAGCAGGACGATGGATCGCTTTATTGTACGGAGCAAATTACGACAAAGCACCAGTCAGTAGAAAGCATCATGAAAGCTACCTGTCTTATTTTTTCTTATTTTTATTGTCTTACGTCGTGATAACACACATTATAGAAGCGATTGTGCACAGATATAAATACAGGCGTGCCTTTTGGATTTGAAAACCACTGTGCTAGGAAGACCATGAGATGCAACTGAAATCTGAAAAAAATGAGTAAGTGGACAGCTTTATTTCTTTAACTTTTATTTAATGAAATTGATTCTGAATAAATTTATTGAAGCCTGTTGGTCAGATAGTGAGCAAAACATGTGCTGTCTGCTCTTCTTAATGAGCTGATCTTCACGTGTGCGAATAACAAATTTTCTTCTCCTCTCTTTTATTTCCTCTCATCTCTCCTCTGGACCACCTCAACCTCTCTCCTGTCGACTCCCATCGTCTGTTCTGGACGTACAGTACTCTCCCAGCATGCTGACTGGTTACGGGGGAAGTCAATCACACCCCAACCCTGCCCATTCGAGGAACCTGTATTCACGTTGATTATTATTTTTTGTTAGGAAATGTATAGAAAAAAAAAGTTTAGTTTTCATATGAATGGACACTTTACTGAAATGAAAAAGAAACTAATCTAAATAAAATGAATGCTAAGTGTGAATTCAAAGTGCGTAACGTCAGTACCACTGAATATTATTATTATGATGATTATTAGAAGCACTTAAAAGAAACAGGTCTGAACGGACCGTTGATATAACCGACAATGATAATGCTGGTACGCTGGCTGTGCAAATATGAACCAAGTCCACTTGGTCTAAATTCTTTTCCCCCTCGTCTGTCCAAACTCTGTGTAAACTGTGAACAGTGGTGAGGCAAGTCAGAATGGTATTGACGTTACTACGTTGTAGTTTTATATTCTTCAATGTATCAGTACCACCGATTTTATTTTTAAGTTTTTATATAAATATTGTTGTAGAAAAGCACTGGCACGTAGCAACAATACACATTTTTTTTCTGTGAATGGTTATGCAGTTCCTTCACTTGGTATCATGTTTTTTTATTATTACTTTTTATAGGTGGCAATTCTGTATTTTCCTTGTATTACCTTATGGTATTCTGTATATCTCACTGTCTATAATATCTGAATAATCATGAACATTTGCTCTTAAAAAAAAACAACAAAAAAAAAACATACTCGAGGGCTACCAAGACCCTGTTTTAACCATCGAACGGAGAACTACAACTGCCACTCAAGTCTTGAGAGTGGAGAACTACAAATCCCATGCAATGACAGCAGGTACATAGCAATATGATTCTTGCTACTGGTGCTGCAGTAGCCCTACCGTAACTAGCAATAATAACTATGTATAGCATTGGGTTTCTGAGATCTCTCCAAGATGTTTTGTGTATATATGGTCTGGTATGTTGGAGATTTCATTGAATCCCCCCGTCCTTGCCAACTGACCTTGTTAACCCTTGAATTGAGTTTGTATGGTTATCAATGCTCCTTTTGAATGGCATCCTTTTACACTCAAGAGTCTAATATAAATAAAAATAACTTCAATAACCTTCACCTTGTTTTCCTCATGTTTACAAGTCAATCCAGTGTGCGCTGAACAAAATTAAACGATTGGGGGGTGGCACGATGTAACCAAGAATGTTCCTGGCTCGAACCCTGGGGTGGGGGAGCTGTTACGTGTGGAGTTTGCATGTTCTCCCCGTGTCAGTGTGGGTTTTCTCCGGGTACTCCGGCTTCCTCCAACAGTCCAAAGACATGCAGGTTAATTGGTGACTCTAAATTGTCCGTAGGTGTGAACGTGAGTGTGAATGGTTGTCTGTCTCTATGTGTCAGTCCTGTGATAGTCTGGCGACCTGTCCAGGGTGTACCCTGCCTCTCACCCAATGCCAGCTGGGATAGGCTCCAGCCCTTCGTGACCCTGAACAGGATAAGCGGTTACGGAAAATGAATGTTTGAACTTTTGTTTATCAAGTCAAAGATCTAGGACTTTTCTAGGCACAAAGACTTCTCTCAGATTTTAATCGCAAATTTGTTAACAATCCCTGTTAGTGAGCACTTCTCCTTTCCCAAGATAATCCATCCACTTGACAAGTGTGACATATCAAGATGATGATTAAACAGCATCATTAAGACACGTGTGCAGTGTGACACATCTTCTCATAGTGTTGATCAGGTTGTTGATTGTTGCCTGTGAAATGTTGGCCCGCTCCTCTTCAAGTGGCTGTGTGAAGTTGCTGGATATTGGCAGGACACTGTCGTACATTCCGATCCAGAGCATCTAAAACATGCTCAGTGTGAAGGAATTTTGTTGTGTTACGGCCTTTAGCCTCGGTCAGTAAAGCAAATGGATGATGGTTATACTCAAGGTAACAGTCAAGTCAGCAGAGGTCTTCAAAGAGGCCTCGAGGTCGAAATGCACTCTATCTCTGGTCCCATTGTTGTGGCAGAGGGAGTACTTCTGCCCAGACAAGGGTGCCTAGCAGACTCCGGTGGTAAGGTAACATAACACACAGTATCCAGTATCACACTGTCGGCGGTAAATTATGGACATTAATGGTCACTGCTGGTTCAGATAAGCGATGGCAGTTGCCATAGCTCCCAAGGTTGACTCCAGGCTCAACATATTCTTTTTAGATATGTGCATTTTGTAAGAGACAGTCGAGGTGATTTAGAGCAAGCCAGGTGAGCATGCTGTCGGGTCAAGACCCTGGTGAGGACAACGAGCATGCAGATGAGCTTCCCTGACAAGGTTTCTGACATTCTGCACCAACATTTTTCAAACGCTCAAAACAATTACTGCAGCTGTCGAGGTGGCTGGTCTCGAATGATCTAGGATATTAAGTTCCTGAGCTGGTGTGGTTACATGTGGTCCGGGGTTGTGCCAAATTCATTGAAACAACATTGGGATTGCTTAGTGAAATAAACATCCAGTTCACAGACAAAAGCTCTGTTGTACATTCCTGCAGTCAGCATGCCAATGACACGCTTCCTCAAAACTTCCAACGTGTATTATTGTGTTGTGTGATGAAACTGCACATTTCAGAGCAGTTGTTCCCAAATGGTCTAGCAACGGGGTCCAGATTTCTCCTTAGACATTAGTTCAAGTTTGCCGTCTCTGTTAAGTCTATTAGTCACTCACTCTACTTCAGAAAACGGCACTTCAAAATAAAAGCTCTGTGCTGGAAATTCACTGTACTTAAAGATAAAGTGAGTCACTTGCGGCCTATTCAGAATTTGAACCGCAACCCACCAGTTGGGAACCACTGTCTTGGAGTGACCTTTTATTGTGACTATCCCAAGGCACACCTGTGTAGTAATGATGCCTTTTAATCAGCTTCTTAATACGCCACACCTGACAGGTGGATGGATTATCTTGGAAAAGGAGGTGCTCACTCACAGGTTCAACAAATTTGCAACCAAAATGTGAGAAAAATAAATCTCTCGAGTGCATAAAATAAGTAGATCTTGAACCTAAACCTGTGAAAATGAGAGCAAAAACAAGTGTTGCATGTAAATTTCTGTTTAGTGTAAACAACAAACAAAATGCTTTGCAAGAGATTCATACTTAAAACAAGAGGTCAAAGTTTAATATAAATAAGTTCCACTATTACGAACCTCTGAGCTGTGAGGTTTATGTGTAAGTTGTTCACTAGTGTGTACCAGAGGCAGCGCTCCTATTCTTTTGGATATGCATAGATCAATAGGAGAGACAACATACAAACGTAAAGGTTACATACAGTCACAGGACCAGTGTTTTTGCATGTTGGAATTATTTAAAACTGATCAGGAATAGGGTTTCTTTTATATTACTGTAACTTTTAATTTAGATTTAAAAAAAAAAAAAAAAAAAGATCTTTCTAACTTCTTTCACTCGTGCGAAACTCGACCTGCAGAGACGTGAAACCTGGATGAAATGTATCATCCATCATTATCAAAGACAAAAGTTCGCTGTGATGGATTACAGATTTCAGCCTTGTTTAAAATCTCTACAAGTTGATTTTTGGTTTTTACACCAAAGCTAAATGAGACGAAAACAAAGGCAGCATGGAGCAAAACAAAACACAATTAAAAATCTAAAACAAAAAAACGTGGCACGCTCTGAAAATGTTTTAGTAAATCAGCGAAAACATGCAAAGACACTGGAGGTCCTTCAACGCCTCACTGAGTGATGCCTTCACAGTACCTGTGCCTGTGTGAACACGCACAAAGACAAACAGTGCGAACAAATCAAACTCTGCAGTGCATAGAAGGTTTACAACAATGGGAAGAGAGAACTCAGGTGCTGCTTGATAACTGACACACTGATCTGATTTTGGCGACTCAATCGTAAAAGTCTCGGACTGTTAAACTGTTTTCATCTTGGAGACGTTTCAGAACTCAAAGTAGTGCAGTTATCCTTATTGCGGATGGTTTCTCATGCACAAACACTGCAATCTTCCTACCGTAAAACAGTGAAAGTTCAGTCATATGTCACAACTCATCAAACACAACTTAGTTAGCTTAGATGCACCTCCTCAGTGTTAAAAACAAAGGTACTAAGAGAAGGACGACGCAGATACATGTGTCATATCAGAGCAAAAGCTTTTACAGCTGTTACAATCAAAACAGTCCTTCATCTCAGGAGTAACCGCCCGTCTCTGCTCCTCTTTGGAATTTCCTCTGTGTGTAGATATTAAATGTATTTTAGTGCATTCCCTGAAGAGTTTTCTGTAATGAGGTTTTTTTTTTTTTAAAAAATGTCTGTCATTTTCCCAGAGGAGGTTTTTTTTCCATGCTAACTAAAGGTATGTCCCGTCCCAAGGTGTCACTTCTTGGGGTTGTCAGAGTTCAGCCACGAACCGTCCTCCTCCACCTCCCGGCGGACGACCAGGAGCATCTCTGCCACATCCTGAGAAAGCTGTTCGCTGAGAAATGTGCTGAAAGAGAAACACGGACGACGGGAGATGAAAGGTTAGAATAACATGGACACAGACAGAGGGACAGATCACTGGAGTGCAGCGCTCTAACACAAACAAACAGTGAGGTAAGCCCCATGTGACCACTCATATGGGATGACTCACTCGCTGAGACAGAAATCAAGCAGCGCGTCAAAGCCAAGTTTTGATCTCACTCAGGGCAGACACACAAACACAAGCGCACGCACGCACGCACGCACACACACACACACACACACACACACACACACACACACACACACACACACACACACACACACACACACACGTAGGCCTTTTAGAAAGCAGACATCGTCTTAGATTGATATCTTAATATTCTAAATGTCATTTCCTGGTAAAGGCTACATTAGGCTCTGATCAGACAGAGCGTGTTTGCAAGTTACAAAACGCACCCCACTGCCTTTTTGTGGAACCTGCCTCAGCCAGACACAGCACTTTTTGCAGCTTGCTGTGTCCTTTTTCTATTGTTGCTAGGCAACCACTGCATTACCTGTCCTTAGTTTAACTGCTATTTTGCTGTGAAGTAAACTCACAAATATGTACCTTAAATGTCTGCATAAAAAATAGACAGGCGGGAGGCACTTGTTCCTGCTGTGATTGAGGGTGAGAGGCTGTGCCCAAATAGTACATTTGTTACAGGGAAATGAAGATGCGTGTGGGTATATGAGACCCTCAGGAAAAGGAGGAATGACAAGGTGGACCACCAGCTGGTCCAGGAGCTTCACCTGGATGGTCAGTTTAAGGCTTATTTTAGGATAAGGCCCTGATCACACCTTTTTCTAATCGTTTTTAATGAGAATGAAGCCTTTTGCTTGTGGTTTTTGTGTTGTGATGCACCTTGCGTTTCTGAGCTCTAGGCACCTGGCGTTTTTGCCGAAGCATTCTGAACTCCTCAAGTTGGAAAAAAAAAACTTCCAACTCAGAGTGGAAAAGCGCCCCATGTCATCTCAGATTTTTTCCCCATTGTCCAATGGGATGATTTGAGAGGCGGGCCATCTGTGGTGGTCACGACATCAAGTTTACAGTTGGTAAACAACGGAGGAGAAGCCAATATGCCCGGAAACAGCCATCATGGAGGTGAAGCTCCTGGACCAACTGGTGGTACTCCCTGCGATTCACCCACCTTATTAGGGTCTCACATACCCACACAGATCTGTTTCCCTGTGCCAAACTATTTGCTGACAGCCTCTCACCCTCAACTGGAGCTACAGCAAGTACCCTCTGCCTCAACATTGTAGGAACAAACTACTAACTACTGTGTAATAAATAAAACAAATAAACAAACGGTAGATTGACTACATGGGAAGGTTAGGGTAAGGAGGTAATGGGGTGGTTGCCTGGCAACAATAAAAAGCCGTAGCAGCATTTTTCTTAGTAGCAGCATTCAATTAAAAAAAAAAAAGAGGCAGTGCAGTGCGTCTCACATTTTGCAACCTTGCAACGTTACAGTTGGTAAAACATTAAATTAACCAAGTTGAGGCGACAGTTTGTTCAGATATGTCTATTGGTCTCGATCATTTTCTCCACATTACTGATGATTATTTGTCTAAAATCTCATTGTGGAAATATTTTGTAAAGCACCAGCAGGCAAACCTACAATATCATCACAACATGGTGTTTGGTGGAAAAATATCGTGACGTCTATGTTGCCCAGCCAAATGTGACTGTACGTTCTTACCGTAGTTCTGCTTCTCCCCCGATACAGACAGGACTCTTCAGTTTGGAGTCCAGGTTGTAGTACTGTCCGTTAACTTGCCGAACCGCAAGCCAGTGCCGCCGTCTGAGCGGGAGGGACACGATCCCCAGAGATACTCGTGACGGGACGTTGAGAATAAAACCCTGGACCTTTGACATGCAGAGGCTCTGAACCGTCCTGTATTTTTAAAAGAAGGGAGAAAGAAAGCATCAAAGAAAACTCACACCTTGAGATGTTGTTAGTAATCTGTTATGTTCTGTATATTTCACGGTAGACTGCTCAGGTGCACCCACTCGACCCCAACCTGGCTCGCCCACTTCTGCTTTACATACTGACTTCCTAAATGTTGTAAAATGAGAGCTTAATGTTTGACATGCAGCTGGAGATGGTTATGAGTGTGAGTATGAGTCACGCCTCTTATGTACAGAGCAACATGCCCTAGGGTTGCACTTCATGATAGACTAGTATTTGCATAGATAAAGATATGTCTCTGTGTCTGCTTGTGAGTCTAAAAAGATGCGTTTGTCCTTTGATTGCGACGGCCTACCACAAAAAGCTGATGCTTAGAGATGAGCTTTTAATATTTAAACTCCAAAAAATCCCATAGAAATAAACCAGATAAAAAACAAGCCCAGAAACTCAGAGTACTTTGGGGATTCACGGGGCTCAGTGTGTCTCACTCACCTGCGTTTGTCCCACCACACTGCAGCCAGTTCCCGGCTCTGTAGTGCCGCCATGATGACGTTGACGTCATAGTTCCCTGTACCTAACACGGAGCGATGAGGGTTCACCACACACTGTGGAGCCAGCCTGCACGAAGGGAGCAACAGAACAAGAGAGCATTTTGAAGGAACAAGTCCACCTCAAATATGGTTACTAGGCGTCAGGACCGCTCTGACGTTTTGTGTACTCTCGTTTTTGTGTGAACATCTCCACCCTCTGGGCTCGACTGTCAAGCCCAACATCCACTGTGAATTAGCAGGATGTTGCTGCATCTTTTTTCAGATCTGTTCCTCGTTCGAATAAATCATTTTTATTTATAACAATCTGGACAAAGATTCTTTGAGTTGATAGGTTACATGGATTCCCACGGGAAATTCTTTAGCCAAGGTCACAAGCTACTCAGATCGTGACTCAACTCATAGTCAATGAAGTTAGTATGGCATCCTTAACAACAGCCACACTAAATACAGCGGCTTGCAGTGTGAAACTGCACCACCACCACTCAGTTCAAGTCTTGGTGCTGTAGATTTCCAGCTTATTTAAAGACGCTGACTTTAACAATGGGACAGAACACAGTGATGAGAGTTTTGGGCTGCACTCCCTGTTGAGACATCAGTCAGTGGAAGAGGTGTTTTAACAGCATTGCTCTAAAATCACAATGTGATTCATTTGTTTTGTGTTTCCATGTGGTTGTTTTCTATCGTTTTGTAGTCACTGGGGTCTCTTTTGTGTCTCATTGACATCATTTGTATCTCTTTGTAGTCATTTTTGTCTACTTCTGGTTATTCTGTATTGTTTTCTACTCACAATTTGGGTCTCTTTGGGGTGATTTTATATCTTTTGTGTCTCTGTGATAATTCTGTGTCTTCTTGTGGATGTTTGGTGTCTCTTCATGTAGTTTTGTGTCTTTTTTTGTTTTTTGTCTCTTTGTAGTCATTTTGTGTCTCCATGTGGTTGTTTTGTGTCTTTTCGGGTCATTTTTTGTCTTTTTTTTCCTTTGTATATCTCTTTGTAGTCATTTTGTGTCTCTTTGTGGATGTTTTGTGTCTCTTTCAGGTAATTTTGTGTCAATTTTATTTGTTTTGTGTCTCTTCTTAGTCCTTTTGTGTCTCCATGTGGTTGTTTTGTGTCTTTTTTTAGGTAATCTTTTGTCTTTTTTTCTCGTTTTATATTTGTTTGTAGTCATTTTGTGTTTCTTGGTGGTAATTTTGTGTCTTTTATATTAGTTTTGTGTCTCTTTGTAGTCATTTTGTGTCTCCATGTGTTTGTTTTGTATCGTTTTGTAGTCTTTCGGCTCTCTTTTGTGTCTTATCTTCTGGTTATTTTCTATTGTTTTGTAGTTACAATTTGTGTCTCTTTGGGGTAATTTTATGTCTTTTGTGTCTCTATGTTGTTGTTTTAAATCGTTTTGTAGTCTTTTGGGTGTGTGTGTGTCTCTTTCAGGTAATTTTGTGTCTTCTTTATTTGTGTTGTGTCTCTTTGTAGTCATTTTGGATCTCCTTGTGGATGTTTTGTGTCTCTTTCAGGCAATTTCTGTAATTTCTATTTTTAAATCTGGTTTGTGTCTCTTTGTAGTCATCTTGTGCCCATTTTTATATATGTTTTTAAGTCATACCCCTGTTGTTGACTATTGTGTTTTAGAATATTTTATGCTTGATACAAACCAACAATATATGTTTTAGTTATATGATAGGAAACACCGACACATCCTGGAAATGTTACCCTACCGTTTGCAGATATCATCGGCTGTCTCCTTGGTGAACACCCGCTCCTGGAGCACGTTGTTGAGTGCATGAATCGCGCACAGCTCCAATCGTTGCTTCTCATGAAACACCTCTCCTTCGCTCATACTAAATCTTAGCACACACAGGCACACAGAGGAAGAACCGTTAACAGATAAACATGAGCTACAACACAGTTAGCTGTGCAGCTATCACACGAGGCTAACGATAACTTTAAAGTCGTTAGCTTACCGTAACGGCGGCTAAACTGTGGCAGCCTGCTGATTATACTCTGTGTTTGGATGCTGACAGTTGGCAAAACAACGGCAAAGTCAACTATTATTAATCGACAATAGCGACATGAAGCTACTGACCTGCTGATAAAGCGCTTCCCCGTTAAAAAAGAGATGCTGGAGTCTGACAGCTACATCCAGAAACCGGAAGCAGATCCGTTGTTTTTGTTGTGGTGTTGTTGTTGTGCGGCTGTCACGCCCATTTACGGTGTTCACAGCAGCACCGGAGCAAACTAATCTCTGACCCACTGTGATTCTTATCAAACCGTTGAGATAAAATCACGGTGAAATAAACGTTAAAGGAAACTTATCTCCGTGGCTACGCACTGGAACAGTCTCAGCTCAGCTCTCAGGACTGTGGACGTTGTGTTGAAGCGCCCTCTAGTGGCAGCGACGGTGATTTATAGACCATAATCTGTCTTGCAAACCTTACACAGTTTATGTAAATGTAATCAGTCAATAAATGTGTCATACGCAGTTATAAAAGTGTTTCTGAGTAAAAAAAAATTTTTTAAAAAGTGCAGGGACTGAAAAGAAAAAGCACAAAAGAGCCTATTGATTATGTCCATGGGTAAATTATGATGCAATGGGCCCCTGGGCAAAAACATGCAAAGGGCCCCACCACCTCTCCCACAGATGAGCAAGACACACAGACTTGGTTGTGTGTGTGTGTCTTTGTAGTTGTTTGGTATCATCCTCTGGCTATTTTACATTGTTTTGTAGTCGTTTGTCTCTTTTGCATCTTATTGACATAATTTTTTGGTCATTTTGTGTGGCTGTTTTGTGTTTCTTTGAGGGGATTTTGTGCCTTTCTTATTCTTTTTGTGTCATTTGTAGTCATAATTTGCATCTCTTTGGGATACTTTTATGTCTTCTTTGGTCATTTTGCATCTCTTTCTAGTCATTTGGTTATTTTGTGTCTCTTTGAGGTAATTTTATGTCTTTTTTAAGTCATTTTGTGTCTCCTTGTAGCCATTTTGTGTCTCCCTCTGGTTATTTTGTAGCTGTTTGGGTCTCTTTTGTGTCTTACTATATGTCTCATTGGGATAATGTTATGTCTTTTTTGGTCATTTTGCATCACTTTCTAGTGATTTTGTGTCTCCTCGTGGTTGTTTTGTGTCTCTTTGAGGTGGTTTTGTGATTTACTTCATTCATTTTGTGTCCCATTTTAGTCATTATGTGTGTACTTCTGGTTATTTTGTATAATTTTGAGGTCGTTTGGGTCTCTTTTTTGTCTCATTGACATAATATGTGTCTCTGAGGTTATTTTATGTCTCTTTTGTTGATTTTGTGTCTCTTTGGGGCCATTTTGTGTACTTTTGTGTCTCACTGTAATCATTTTGTGTCTCCTGCTGGTTATTTTGTATTGTTTTGTAGACATCATTTGTATCTCTTTGGGGTCATTTGATGTCTCTTTTGGTCATTTTGCATCTCCTTTTAGTCATTTGTGTCTCTTTGAGGTCTTTTTAAGTCATTTTGTGTCTCCTTCTGGTTATTTTGTAGCCACTTGGGTCTCTTTTGTGTCTTATTATTGTAATTGGTTGTCTCTTTGAAGTAATTTTAATGTCTTTTTTGTCATTTTGCATCACTTTCTGGTCATTTTGTGTCTCCTCGTGGTTGTTTTGTGTGTCTTTGAGGGGATTTTGTGTTTTATTTCATTCATTTTGTGTCTCTTTGTAGTCATTTTGTGTCTACTTCTGGTTATTTTGTATAATTTTGCAGTCGTTTGGGTCTCTTTTGTGTCTCACTGACATAATCTGTGTCTCTTTGGGGTAATTTTATGTCTTTTTTTGGTCATTTTGCATCTCTTTCTAGTCATATTGTGTCTCCTTGTGATTGTTTTGTGTCTCCTTGTGTCCCTGCCAGGTAAATTTGTGTCTTTTTGTATTTGTTTTGTGTGTCTTTGTGGTTGTTTTGCTTGTTTTTGTACATTCTTTTGTGTCTTTTTTCAGTAACTTTGCCTCTCTATGGTCTTTTTGTGTCTCTTCATGGTTATTTTTAATCTCTTCCTGGTCGGTACATGTTAATTTAAGTGACATTTTGCAAGTGAAGGCCAGGGGGGGCCCTTGACACTTTGGACCTCTGGGCCTGTGCCCAGCAGGCCTGTTCAGTAAGCTATCCATGATTATCTTTATCTGAAAAAATACAATAACAAATTCCTCGTCTTAAAGAAAGAGTACATATGTTAATACATTAAACAAAACATAAACAAATATATATAACATATGGTGTGATAGAATCTTATAATCTTGTTATTTTATAACGCAGGTCTGGAGGTGGAAATGTTCATACTACTTATTTGCACTCCCACAGCAGTGAAATTTAAGTCTCACTAAATTGTATTGTTGCTGCTGTGAGAACAATGCAGAGATTCAAGCAGAGATGTGTTGTTTCATACTGGGTTATGGGTATCATGGGCATTCTTGGTAAGGATATTGTGCCTTCTGGTTGCCAGTGAAGGGGGTTATTCATATGCCTGTGATTTTACAATGTCTTTTTTGGTTGCTACTCTTGATTTGTGTTAGTTTTGTTGGTACTAAACTGCCCAGTCAACTCAAGACTCTTGCATCTTGCTACTAACATCCATGACTACAATGGAAATAAATCTTGGATATTACTGTGATATCTCAGTTGCATGTGATTTTATGTAGCCTTCTCCCTCGTGTAATTTAAACTAAACCAAACTAGACTTTAAAAATATGGAGTGTGGTTGTTGGGAAAGTGGCCGGTTCATACCATAGACGTGTACATTTTTTCACAATTACATGGTATTGCTGTAAGTAGGTTTTCATGGAGTAAGATATTCAGCTACACTCCCATGTATTGTTGGTCACTGGCACTTTACAACAAGATGAGCATCTCAATATGCTGGATTTTTTTCTGTTGTAAGGAGAAACCATGTGATTTATTTCACACAGTGGAAGCAATGTAAGGCTGCATTTGACTGAATGAGAAGAATTTTTGTTTTGTATTTGTGTGTGTCTAATCCTGTAAATGTCTTCCTTTATACTTGCTATTACGAGCTGTGTCTGCGTTAGCTGCATATGGTTTCTGTGGTTTCCATTCTCATGCTCTCTGATTAGCTGCAATTTTATATTAAATTCTCCATGTACAAGTTTCACCTTACTTTTAAATTATTATTAATTTAATTAATGCTCTCTCTGCCTTTGTTTAGAAGCGATAATCAGTGCGTTTTCTTGTGTATTTTAATTTTATTTAATGTAACAGATTCGTCTTTTCAGTGATGTTCAGGGGTGTGTGTGAGTTTTTCAAACGGACCAATTACTGACTAGCATCAGTCATATTCACCTCTCTGTGTGGCTGATAGGGTTTCCACCTGTGACGCAACGACAACACTGTATCACGATTGGCTCAACCTTTCTGACGTGTACCGCCACCGAGATGCCCATTGGTCGGTGGTACTAGGTTAAACCGAGGATCGTATTTTTGTTCCTGTGTCAACGAAAAGAAGAAAAGAAGAGTAGCCAGTGAGAGCAGGCTAAGTTTTCATCAAAGATAGTTTCTTTTCTCAAACATTACAGAAAGGTTTCCTCACGTCTGACACCAGCAAGACACCAACGGCCTCAGCAGAACTCCTTTTGAAGATGGTAAGTCAGTTAGCCGAGCTCGTTGCTAACGGCTAACCGGAGTAGCTGCTAGCTTGAGCCGACGTTTAGCCGTCGCCAGCCGTCGAGCTTTTGATTTGGGTTGTGTCTACTTGCTGAAGTCTCTGACGTTAATTAAGAGCCGTCATCTATATTTTTATGATTTAATAGATAAATTGACCACAATGAACACCTTATTACAAACTATAAAGCCACCGAGAAGCTTTAATATTAACGTTATTAGATTGTGGCTAGGCTAGTGTTGCTAACAGTAATGCAGTGCTAACGTAACGTTAAAGTTACCCAATGTTAGCGACTGGATGGTCTTTGACGATCGTTACAGTTACTTTACCTTACATTACTATTGCCTGGCATTCATGATTGTGTAAATGCCAGATAACCTAACATGAAACAAATTAACTTAAAACTTTTGTGACTTGTACCGGGTGTTTAAATGGTTTAAAACCTGTGTGGCTCAATGTTTCATATTAGTAAAAGCTGAAATTATTCCGATTATTCCGATGAAGAGCAACCAAATATAGAAAACCACCAGTCACGTGTGTGCATCAGCAAGAGAAAACTAAGAGGGTCTCAATTGATGCTGATGGTGGATTTATCTTATGCTGCTTGGGTCCTGAGAAACTGATGATTGTTGTCTATTTACTTATTAAGAAACACAATGATTTGATCATCGTCAAACGTCAGATAAGTGACAGTTTAGATAGTAGCCTAATTGTTGAATGCATTTTAAATAGGTGTAACGCTGCAGTACTTACATGCTCCATCGTGGCTTTTTGAAACTGATAACCAGACAGCATTTATTATTTCCACAAATGAATATGCCATCTTTCGTATGGTCAAAGTCTAAATGCAGATATAAACAGTTTGCCTTTAAATATTCAGGGAATACTAAACCAAAATATCCCCTAATTTTAGTAACCGTAAGTCAAGAGTGAGATTCAGATGCTGTTTACATTATTAATAGTTCATCAAAATAAAATCCACCACAATTTACACATTCAAAAAGCCCCCAAATACAAAAAATTTAAAAATTTCTGTCAACATTATTAAGTACCCCTGACTTTTAGATATTTTCCAATGGTTCCCATGGTTCCTTGAAGTCCTTGAACCTTTTTGAAAGCACTTGAGTGGCAGATTTTGTGAAAGAGTAGAAATTGAAGTTCTTCTGATATTGTCTGCCACCACTGTCCACACATTGAAGGCTGCCCCTCTTAAATTGTCTGTCAGCTTCTGTAAAGTCTGCCAGTTCTCATTATAAAAATTCTCAGTGTGATAACATTAAGTAACCTTGATAGGTGTCTCAAACTATACAGTGCTGGGTTTTTTAATTTGAGGGCATTGGGTCTGTAAAGTCCTTGATTTTGATGTTTAAGAAGATGTCAGAACCCCAATTTTCTTGTAGTAGGTCTAGTAGGTGTTTATTCATATGCAATACCAGAGTTGGTTAAACCGTCTTTCGGTCTTTCTCCAGAACTCCAATGTGGAGAATTTGCCTCCTCATGTTCTTCGCTTGGTCTACAAGGAGGTTTCAGCTTTAGCAGCAGACCCGCCTGAGGGTATCAAGATTTATCCCAGCGAGGAGGACATAACTGAGCTACATACAGCCATCGAAGGACCGGGTAAGGATTGCAATATGGTGTCAGACCAAACTGGCATTGGTTATGATGAGCTGAATAAAAAATATGTGGCACTACTAAGTTTGATGGGCTTGCATTGAACTCACACTGGCCTGCACTTCACTGTGTTTGTATTCTCAGAGTAAGAAATTGTTGACTGAGAAGACACAGTATATACAGCGGAGAGATGGATCCACTGTATTGTCTTTTATTCATTAAAGTTTTCTTAATCTTGAGCAGCAGTGCTCTTCAGATCTCAGTATTGATTCCGATCTTTTTCCGTCTCTCTGAGAGACTTTTGTTTTTTTAGCAAATTACATGTCTGAAACCCTGGTCAAATGGAATTACAGAAAGGTCAACACAGGCCATGTATTTCTACATTTTATCGACTGCACATGCTATCACTCACATTGTTCTGGAGCTGTCCTTATACTTCAAAGGTCAACTTAAAGGTCTAAGACAATTTTATCCTCCCCCTCACTCTGAAGTTGTTCTTAAAGTAAAAATTATTTAGTTTTGAAATTTCATTTATGTTGCGTCTGCGTCATGCTTGCATCTTACAATATACTGAGCTCCCCCACCACCACACATTATGTTAAATAGCCTGATAACTATTTGGCACTGAAGACAGATTTCACTTGACGACCAACCTTTTATCATCAAGCTGAGGTAATAACAGCTCTCGCCTGTCAACCCCCCCCCCCCCCCCCCCCCCCCCGCTTAAGATGGGTAATG